>NC_089840.1:180087148-180429648 GCF_035609145.1 Eleutherodactylus coqui | reverse complement strand
CAACTCTTCAGTATATTTGGTAGTGTAGTAACAATTTGTGTCTAATGAGTTTGCGTAATAATTGATTCATGGGTACACAAACACACACATGATCACAATTCATGTTATGGGAAATCCAACCCAGGCATAACTAAATGATTGCGTCATGTTTCCTCATACTACATCTGTCCCCCTACACAGAACACATGAGTCTCCTACCCTCAGACGAGGGTTAGAATAGTGCCTCTTTAGGGATGGAAAGGGGACACCCTACGTGGGTGTAACCAGGTAGATTATGGATAATTCTTCAGAACATTAATCATAATATTATCCATTTGATCTTGTGCTGTAGGCCACGTATTTGCAAAAACCACCAACCCTCTATCACAAGAGAGTATACAAATCTCTTGTGTACAGTTGCTCCTAACAATAGAGAATTAAACAAGCTATTTCTCTCCAATGTGTTTAGATAGTGATATACTTCTACTACCTTAGACTTCCAAAGTACATAGGGTCATGATAGGAGACCAAGGAATGGTAAGGTGACATGGACCTCCCTACCATTGAGGGACATCTCCATGGCAAAGGAACAAGCAGCATCTATTATAGAAGTAGAGACAGATCTACATCTGGGATATTGAAGTGTTCACAAATAGAGAATGTGAGAGCTGTAGATATTTATCCATTTTGTGTCTTGTATCCATCTGATATGCTTCTGTCTGCTATATATCATAAACCTTGTGATTTTCCATTAACTAAGAGTATTCCAGCCATAATATCTTAGCCTTGCTGAAGTGGTACAAGAAATTCAGACTGGCGACCTTGACATTATCAGCACTAGTTTCCCAAGAATATGTTCTGTTTTACTTAACACTATGAATTGAGACACAGCCCTTATAAATGCATGACAACTTCTAATCATATTCGCTGCTGTGTGTGATTTATAAGCTTTCTCGAGCTCGAACATTAACTCTAACAAATTAAGCCACCAATCCAATTAGTGAACAAATGTAAAATTCCCACACCCTTCACAAGAACAAGGCAAGGCTCCCAGCTGCTGCGCCCCAGCTGAATTCCACTGAATTCCAGTAAAGCTCTCACCGACAAAAGCAGGACTTATAGTCCTACCCTTGGAGGAGAGAGCAAGACCTTCACTATCAGTGTAGGTAATTAGAACCACCTCTGGATATGGAGGAAGACCAGAAGCCAAACTCACCAGTATCATAGTGACACCAGCTTCACCCACAGTAACTGATTGCGGCAATACTGCCATCCCCAACACTGGCGAGGGGCTAAAAAGTAATTCACAAATCAGTGGATTCTTGAAGGTTAGGTCTGCCCAAGGATGCCAAGTAGTCTGAAGCCGAGGGGATTGCAGGAACTCCCCACATGGCAGCTCAAGCACCACCTGAGTAGGTGCTGCTGTTTGCAATTGACACCAATGCGCAGAAATTACATCATCCCTAAGTTCACAATTATTACATTTTGCATACTGTGCTTCATTATTTTAGAACAACAGCTGTTCTAAAAGATATGGATGTCTGCCCTGGACATCAGTGAAAATCCTCTGAGCCTTCATATGCAGTAAGTACTCACATTTGGGAAACAACTCTGCATGTTCAACCCATGGATCATCTTCAGACTTGCATCCCCTCA
Source organism: Eleutherodactylus coqui (assembly GCF_035609145.1). Classification (NCBI taxonomy): domain Eukaryota; kingdom Metazoa; phylum Chordata; class Amphibia; order Anura; family Eleutherodactylidae; genus Eleutherodactylus; species Eleutherodactylus coqui. Next base: position 180,428,013 of record NC_089840.1, on the reverse strand, counting down.
AACGACCATCACAACAGAAGCACTTGACATCACTTCAGTCTCTGTCGACTTCTTTGATTTCACTGGGATTCTGGCGGGCCAATCTACAAAGGTGTTAAGTCTAAATGTGGTTCTCTGCAACTGAAGGGGGATGCAGCACCTTCACTGATGGTACCCTAGGCAGCACCAGGGTAGGTGCTGCTGTGTTCACAGTGTGTTGCTCATCTTCCAAGTCACAAAGATTTACAACTTTCTCTTCTCTCTTCTGAACTCTCGCAGCAGACCTTCTGCACCTCAATATTTCACATGCTTATATAAACTGATCTACTTTATCTTCCACTACAGTCTCCTTAAGCCACAGACCCTCATTCTTTTGAAAACTCCTCCCACCAGTCCAGGCTCAAACATCCAACCTTCAGCATTCATGCCTCTTCAAGGTCTTATCAATATTTTTTTGCTGTGCTATCCCCTTTCTGTCTTCTGACTAACTTTACTGCCATTCTCTCAGCCACTTCACATTATGGCAAAAACCTGTTGGTGCTGCAGTTACCCATGCCACCCTAATCTTTTGTTAGCCCCTTCAGCTAGCCTCAGACCCAGCGGCTTGGCAGTTTACTCAGAGATGATCAGGTTTCCTTTCTCTGCTCTCACTAACTTAATAGGCTGTGGAATGCCAGCTCCTTTTAGCTACCTGTGCCAAGCATGCCACTCACAACAACATTGCCAGCAATCCAGTCAGAACAGCAGCACAACAAGAAACCTTTTCACACTCACTACAGATGTATAAACTTCAAATCGGTATCATTGAGATGGTGTCATTTATGCTTCACCAAAACTTTATTATACCAAATCCTGTACTTTCTCATTTCTAAACGCGCAATAGACAATCGGTCCTTTAACACCTTCTTGGATAGTGCAGTATTCTTGCCCAATCTTTACAAAACCACTTACGACAACAGGATCTGACAATAGATTCTCTCCTCCAATCACCAGAGTTACTTTTGCATGTTCACCCTCATCTGCACAAACACATGCCTGTATGCTCATAGAAATTTACTGCGCACTCCTCACTGTGATGGCACCATGAATGTGTTCCATACATTATCCAGTCATTCAAGTAGCTCTGCTTGGCACAAACATACTTTTTTCTCGTGAAGCGTTAGGTGAGGAAAGGGGATTTTTCAACACTCCTCTCCATGAATATAGGGCCACAACCACTCTAATACCATTACTACCCCTGTCACGTCGGACATAAACATGAACTGCAATTGTCTGTTCACTAGATATTCTCCCAGAAATTCACAATCATTCAGTCAAGTATTCTAAAGAGAGATAGACAAAAAAATCAGCAATCATTCAGAACAAAATCTAACATCTCCTCCATTTCTCATTCACACAGTAGTCACTCATACAATTTAGTATTAGAATAATATTCTAAATTATAAATAAAGCAGCATACTCAATCTCACAGTCAAGCATCTTGTTAGCTAGATCCCGATTTGTCTGCACAGACAATTCTTTGAGGGGCACCAAAGGCAAGAGGGAAGGCATAGTGAGATAACATTTCTTTTCACCTGTGTAGATCTGTTCCCAGGTTGTACCATGGCCATTATTCCCTGAGATCATCTCTGCAGGTGAAGTCTGGCATTCTCACATGGGGCACCAGAAGTGTTATTGCAGAAATTTTGTAAGACCCAAAGGTGAGTCTTCACCTTGCTATGGGTTTTCAAATTAGTTGTTCCCTCTGAACAGAGAGCATATAGACCGGCCAGTCGGGGAGAAAAAAGCACAACGCAGATAGGTGTATGAAGTTTGAAGAGGCTGTATTTTTCAATCATTTGATTGGGAAATGTTTATTTATAATAGTTCTGACATCAGGCCTTTACAACAGGCTTAACTCTTTACACTTATTTGCATATTGCCAATCACATAATTTGTCCTAATTTGTGTTTACTTGAAAAATTACATTTTACACATACACAGCCTGTAAGCTCTGCCGGCAGAGACCGCGTATAGGTATTTAAATTCCCCATTCTGTACTGAACGGGAATGCATATCAAAACACTAGCCATACACAATATATTACGTACGGAGCAGTGAATCATAAGCAACCTATAAAATGACTACATATCATACGCAGTCCGTAAAAGGGCTGCATATCATACGCAAAAAAACTGAGCATGCAGCAATGTATTTTTCTTGCGTTTGGATATGCCGAGTACACACGCTGGTGTGCATGGAACAATGAAAGTCCATTGTCTTTCATTGCCTCCATGACCTGTGTATCACTTGTGCATGGAACGCACATGTAACACGTGGTGGAAAAATGCCCACGGACATGGCCAGTCTCACATGACCGGATATGAATTGTGAATTCTGCGATGGTATGATCCACGTTAATACGCAGTTCAATCAAATACATTGGATTACACAATTCTGTTCACATTAGTGGGTCGGAATTGTGTAACCCGCTTTCGGAAAATAAATTCCAGCATATTCTATTTTACTGTTGAATCCATGACCATAGAGCTCATTGTGCTCTATGGTCGTGGATATACCTGAAGCCCATACACATTTACATTGCGTATGGGCTGGAAATACCAAAAAAAAGCTTTGGGCCCAATGTCCACGGGCAAAATGGAATTTAGAAATCCACACAGGTGTCCCGCATGCGTGATCCGCACCCATTGGGAATCATTAGACACCCGCAGGTAATTTAATACCTGCGGATGTCATTTTTCCCTGGCACGTGGAAACCACCAGAAGCATGCTCTATTGTGTGCGGGTCTCCCGCGGCTTCCATTGAAGCCTATCTGGTCCCACGGCACACCCGCAGCTGTATTTGTGCTGTGCCGAGGGAAAGCAGGAGTTAAAAAAAAGAATGTGCACGGCATGCTGCCAGCATGCCGAGCACACCTGCCGAGCCCAAGAAAGAAGATCCAGCCGAGACGGACGGGAGACCTGCAACATCCAGACAGGTGAGTATAATCGAATTTATTGGCCTTGTGTCTGCAGGAAAGGATGGACCCGCTGCGGCATTCTGCATGGAGAATCCGTGCAAGCCCGAATTTCCCCGTAGACATGAGGCCTTAATATGCATGATCACCTGCATGAGTACTGGCCTCATGGATGCGTAATCCGACCCGGTCAGGTGAGCCCAGCGTAGCAGTCAAAAGGCATATCTTACCAGCAGTTTCATTATTCCAATTCCCATCACTATCATGTGCTTTAAATTGTGTGTTTGTGACACAGTTCCTTATTTGAATTATTGTTCAGTGACTTACAGTAGGCCTGGGTTAAATTTAATCTGCTCTGAGTATTACAGGTCATTTAGCAGCAAAACCAATATGTGTGCAATTATATTCAAATCATTACATTTCTTTAACAGTCTATACGAGCATCCAGCTTCTCACATTCCAGTAATGCACCCCTTCTCAAACTCTGTAACTGGGCAACCTTTTTGGACCTAAAATTTTTTGTTTAGGAAGGCACTTTAAATACGAAAACTTTCTTTAAGCCGACAGACGCCAATAGCTACTTAAAATTTTGCGAGTAGTCATACAAGATCCTGGGAAACAAACATCCTGTATGGTCAGTTTAAGAGGATACAGAGTAATTGTTCTCCGATCAGTATATACAAAGAGCAATCAACTATCCTGAAGAGACGTTTTAAAGAAAAGGGCTTTCCTAAGAAGTTGGTGGATGCAGCCTATACCAAAGCCCTTGATATCCACCCTACCCCTGATAGAGGGTCACCAGAGAATATAACTTGGAGGAAAGATAGGAGTTATAATAAAATTGCATTTATAACCAACTACAATAACTAACATGTAGGCCTGAAAGCTATCTTAAGGAAACATTGGTGTATCCTTAGAAGTGAACCTTTTTTGGGAAATGATATTCCCACAAAATCTCAGTGGTATTCCGCAGGAGTAAGATCTTGAAGAATGTCCTAGCCCCCTCTTGCCCACACCTAGTGATTTCACTCATACGAAAAAAACAGGCATGTCACAGCAGGGAGGAGCCAAGTAACGAGCACCATCGAGTACGCTAATACCGAACGAGCATCAAGCTCGGCAGAGTATGTTCGCTCAACTCTAGTCATAATGTCAAAGAAATAGATATTACCCCTGGCAACACCATACAAATTAAGGACCACCTTGCCTGTAGTTCAGCCTACGGGCTCAGTCCCACGGGCGCATCGGCACCCATACACCGGCGCTCATACAATGGCGCTGACTGACAGTTAGAAGACGGCCGTACCTGAAGACGAACGTCTCTCTGCAGCGCTGATGAAAGAACACATGACCGGCAATGAAGCCGGTCACATGTTCTTTCCTCCGGTGCTGCAAAGAGACATCAGTCTTCAGGTACGGTCGTCTGCTATCTGCAGTAACACGGGCGTCGATGCGCCCGTGTGACTGAGCCCAACATTGGGCATCTGATTTAGTGTTCATGCAATCTAAGATATGTAGGATGAACCACTAATCGTCTAAGAATAAGACTGAATCAACATTGTTCTAATAAAAAAATGGTTTCCAAAAACATAGTGTTTCCAAACACTTCTCTATTTATCATAACAGAGAATTTGCATGCCTGAGGGTTAGACCTGCTGAAAAAGTGGAATATGGGAATTTCTCACGTTATAGTACTGGTCTTTTAATATGAGGATGATGGACCTGATGGCCTTCCATTGGTACCAGGGCCAGATGTGAGTGTACCTTTTGCATCCAATTTTTTAAATTAAACATCACAGCTGTAAATGGAGGGGCCTCTGGGTGCTGTTTCGGCCTTCCATGAGGTTTGAGGATAGGGGCCTTTCTCCAATTTATGCCTTTTCCTGAGTGCTGATGGGAGCTGCCAACAGTGGAGAGGGGTTCCTCTCTTCCCATGGGTCAGGATTTGGGATCACCAGCTGGGTATCGGACATTAGCCCATAATGATAGAAATAAGTCAGATCATATGCCTACAGCAGGGGGTGCTGAGGCTTGTAGCATACAACAGAGGCAGAATCGGCCATAATGCTTCAGTGGTTTATTTAACAAACCAAAAAGGATGGAGTTAACAAACAGCTTAAATGTTATCAGAAGTGCAAGTATTTAAACAGTGTGAACAGTTTTGTAAACAATCTGTTAATAATAGTTATAACAGTTATGTGCATTACCCTCAATATAAAGAATTGACAGTCTTCCTCTGGCTTAAGGCAGCGGTTGCTTCGCTGACCAATAGCAATAATGATACCATTCTATGGACAACTCACAAATGTCTCAACAGAAGGGGGATTACCCAGAACTTGGAAGCTCTTTGATGCATGTTGCTCGATTTCTATCTTCAAGTAGTATGCCAACTAACTAAAAGCTGTGTCAGAGGGCCTGAGACAGCATCCAACTGGTACCCACACTTCCCTTTTAGTTCATCCTGGCGTGGACTCCTCCTAGTGTAGAAGCTAAATCCTAGTGAGCTACAGGATCTTCTATGATGTCACTCCCCTCGTGACCCACCAACAGCCAATGGCAGAGCAAATCATTTACACTACATAAACACCTGAAAAGAAAGAAAACAGTAATGATACAGCACCATTATACCAAGAATCTTGCTACAAAAACCATCATTACTGAAAACATAAATAACTCTGCAAATACTAACATGGGGAGTACTTTGGGCAATTGCTTCATAAACCCAGCTTTCTAACTATTCTCCTTATAGCTTAACTATTTAGCATCAAAGATAAAACACATTAACACAATATTAAACTCTGTTTACAAATGTAAGTCTGTAAAATTGCATAATAAAACATTTGAAATGTGTTTTATGCATTTTTATATAACATTTCAGTCTATTTCAGTCTTCTAGTCTAATTTTCAATTAAACAACATTAAGCATTTGGAAATTATGATTAATTCAAGGAAAGTGTCAACAGATTCATTAGTGTAATTTGATTTTTTTTCCCTCTTACTTTGCATGATTAGCAAATATTAGACAGGTGCATCCTGTCTATATTGGGGGAAGGGCTTAAATTATTTCTGTGATTAAAGCAATGATGCATTTCCTTTTCACATTATTCTCTCATTATTCCAATTCAGATTCTTTAAGCAGACATCCTGTTATTCACGGGAGAAGACTTTGTTTTAGAAAGTTACAAGATCAGTGAATTTTATTAATGGCTACTGTCTGGCTAATTGGGAGAAGAAACACCTGAAGACATGTTGCTCATGAGGCACCACTGTCCTGTACTTCCCATTGGCATATGGTCAGCCAAGGTATTGTGGAGACTGAGCAACATTCTCAGACATTAAAAAAAGCCTTTAGAAGATGGCTGATCTGATTTCATCTCTCTTTTTGCTGCTGATTACTCCCTACAGACCTTCCCTAATTTCAGCACATGGATGTGCTCAGACTTCTAAGTACATCATTTATTTACTTCCCCATCCTGCCAGTTTAAGAGATTTATCTTCAAATGTGTTGTTTTCAACTTTTCAGACCAGTGTACACGTAAATAATACAGCTGTTACACAAGGGTAAAAAATAGCTATAAAGTGAAGATGTTTAACGGTAAAGAGATTAAAGCAGAACAGTCATCAGGAAATGGGAAGAAACAATATCAGAGTATACAAATATAGGCCAAAAAAATCTTCTCTATCTGAAGTACTGTATGTCATTAGAAAAAAATACAACTGAGCAATACATTGTTGTCTTGCAGCATTGTGGTCCTACTTTCTCCTTTTCATTCTCATCCTCCCCTGGAGGAAGAGGAAGGAGAAGAAGGAGAATGAAGAAGAAGCATGGTGGTGCAATGTTTAACATTGCTGCCTTATAGCACTAGTATCATAGGTTAAAATCTAACCAATGACAATATATTGCATGGAGTTTGTATAAATGTTTGTAGGAACAAAGACAAAATATATGCAGATGTTATCCTTGGTCAGATTTGATTCTAGGACCCCAGTGCTGCAAGGCAACACTGCTAACCACTGTGATACAGTGAAAGATGAGGAATTTTTGTGGATTTAACCAAGATGAACCAGCCAAAAAGGGTTAACACTGAACCAAACTTTTAGCAAAGTTCAACCTGAAATAGAGTTTAACTGTTTCGGTTTGCTCAACACTTGTCACAAGAAAACACCAAAGCCAATCATATACAGTGCTTCTGAAGTCAAAATTCAGAAGGATGTGGTCCCCCAATATGGTCTCAATTGACTCTAATTGACCAACAACAAGATAATTCCTCTCCTGGTTCTCCTCCCACCTATCTGACCGCTCTTTCAGTGTCTCCTTTGCTGGCTCTACCTCCCCTCCTCTTCCCTTGCTGTTGGGGGTCCCCAGGGCTTTGTCCTTGTCCCCCTTCTTTTCTCTATCTACACAGCCCCTATTGGACAAACCATCAGGGGATTTGGCCTCCAATACCACCTGTATGCTGACGACACCCAGCTATACACCTCTTCCCGTGACATCTCTGCACCTTTACTCCAAAACATCACCGACTGTCTGCCCGCTGTCTCTAACACTATGTCCTCTCTCTACCTAAAACTAAACCACTCTAAAACTGACTTACTGGTATTTCCATCCTTCACTAACCGACCTCATCCTGACATTTCCATCTCAGTGTGTGGCGCCACCAAGACTCCTAGACAACATGCCTTGGGGTCATATTCAATTCTGATCTCTCTTTTACCCCCTACATCCAATCTCTCGCCCGAACATGTCAGCTGCACCTCAAGAACATGGCAAGAATCCGCTCTTTTCTCACTGTGGACACGGTAAAAATTCTTACTGTTCCCCTCATCCACTCCCGGCTCGATTATTGCAGCTCGTTGCTGATCGGCCTCCCCTGCATCAGACTCTACCCTCTCCAATCCATCCTGAATGCGGCAGCCAGGCTCATCTTCCGGTCCAGCCGCTACTCGGACGCCTCTGCCCTGTGCCAGTCACTGCACTGGCTGCCCGTTAAATACAGAATTCATTTTAAACTCGCTACCTTCATCCACAAAGCCCTCCACAGCGTAGCGCCACCCTATTTCGCCTCCATGATCTCAATCCATCAACCAGCCTGGGCTCTCCGCTCTGCTAACGAAACCAGACTGAGCGCCCCTTTAATTCGAACTTCTCATTCCCGCCTCCAAGACTTCTCCAGAGCAGCACCGGTCCTCTGGAACGCACTACCAAAGGCTACCCGAGCAATACAGAACTTCAGGCGTGCTCTTAAAACGCACCTCTTCAGGGAGGCAACCGCATTCCCTAAACAAAGCCCTCTGTACTCCACCTGATAACATGCTCCCTGACCTATTGGCTGCAATCCCTGCTAGCCACCATAAACCACTCCTGCAGTCATACTGTTTCTGCCGTCACACGGCTAAATGTCTGACCATTGTCTATGTGTATAACATCGCTCACTCTCCACCTCGCCATACCGTGCACATCTCCAGCCCCTTTACCTTCTGTATCACCCCACTATTCATAGTATGTAAGCTCGTTGGAGCAGGACCCTTACCCCTATTGTTTCCATCAACTGATTACTATATAACCGTGGTTCTGTAATGTTTGTATTGTCTTTCTGTATCCCCCCTGTCTATGTAAGCGCTGCAGAATATGTTGGCGCTATACAAATAAAGTTTATTATTATTATATGATTTACAGTCAACTGGTGCTGAATTTATGTTATGAACCTGCTTCTGGTGCTGGATTTGTACTTAAAACATTTCATTTTGGAAAGGCAGGCTTCAGAAAGCTGTGAGCTCTGTGCACCTAACAGCAAATCTCTCATCCGGTTCATACCATAAACTATGTAAATTGGTTGCACATGTTTGTGGTATAGAATATGCACATATGGTTCCATAAGTTAAGAGTAAATATTATGTAGTGAGCTGGGGTAGGTATGTATACAGTATGGCAAATCATTTTATAATTCTAAATTGGAAAGGGTCACATAAGTTTGGATAATTTGTCGGAATTGACTGTTGCATACAATAATTTTTGTTTAGCTTCCTCAACAAGGTTTAGTGCATTTGTAATGTTGTACTATTTACTGAAAACAAAGAAAAAAAACACAGATTCATACACACACAGACAGGCTTACCAAAGAGGGTTCTCTTGTGCTACTTCTGCTAGCCCTGGAGCAATATTCTTTACCTCCTGCTGGCTTCTCGCTGGAGGCTTTGTGCTGAAACAGAGGATGGTGCTCTGCCCCCAGGACATTCCTGGGGGTGCTTGGTAGCCTGTATGCTAACTTAGCAATGTTGCATCTGAGGCACGGACTTTAACTTTATGGTGCTGCTTGCTAAAGTTGTTGTCTAGTAGTAAGAAAATAAAAGCAAATAAAATTAAAAATAAAAAAAATAAGAAAATTCTCCCAGTAGATGCTAGTAAGAATGAGATGTGACCGCTGAGTGCAGTGATCAACTGCAGTAGTCACTTAGCTTTACCACACACTATTGCTGGCAGCTTGTAAAAAAAAGTACGAGTGGTCACTGGAACATCAGTGCAGTTTCTGAGAGAATGAAGAGGTGAGTTGGATTATTTTTCTCTAAGGCCATTTTTTGCTTGGCTCTTGATTTATAAACTACCAGATAACCGACCACAACCCAGTATGGTACTTAAGAATGGTTGATTTTTGGGTTGTTTTTTGCTCTCTTCTTTTGAAAAGCCATAACTTTTAATTTTTCCTTTGGCATAGCCATATGAGAACATGTTTGTTGCATTGTAAGCTGTAGATTAGTTTCTTTTCACTATTTTGGAGTACATATAATGTATAACCTTTATTAATTTTGGGGGGAACAGTAACACACAGCAATTCTAACTTGCCATGTGATATAAATGACATGAGAGGCAGTAGTAGATAACAGGAGTAGAGTAACCCCAATAGTAAATGAATAGAATAAAAGAATCTCTTATGAGGAATATTTAAAAAAAAGTCTATAAATTAACAGGTGCAGCCAAACCAGATACCACAAGGATGGACATGTCAGTAATAACACAATTGAAAATGAAAAGAATTGAGAATAGGGCACAATAATGGGGTGCTGTCAAATTGCTGGCAATCAGTCAAAGTGCCAGCAATGACATTATGCTGAATGGAAAAATAGACAGTGAGAACAGGGCAGAATAAAGAAGAAATACTGACACTACGACAGCGGATAGTTAGATTCCCAATTTTTTAACGTGTGTGCTCCACATTTTAGTAAAATCAGCGCTGTTATCTCTTTATCACAGTTTTCTTGGTTTTCTACTTTCATTTTCAATCATGAAAAATTGCCTCTGTATATGTCCTTTTTTGATATTTTTTGTCACAATCATAGTATGTTCCCAGCAACTGCTGAGAACAAGGAGTGTTTGCCTCAAAATGTATCTATTCATTGGAAATACCAATAAACAGAGAAGTTGAGCTAACACTTCTGAGTATTTGTATGTTCTTCATAATTATCAGGTTTCACCTTATTCCTATTTCTTTTCACTTTCACTAGTGTTATAAATGACATAACTCTTTTCTGTATGTCAGTAAAATTGTAACAATTCTAAAGTTATGTATTACTGAAATTAATAACTTCATTCAAAGAAGGCACATCTGAAGATTTCCATTTTCTGGCAATTGCCAGGTGAGCTGCAAGAAAGATATGGGAGATAATAACTGAATTTAAAAATGGGAGTTTTTCTGTAGACAAAAAGCAAACAGCCAGTGTCGGATCTGGGGGCCACAAAATATTACATGATAAGCAAAATAAAAAAAATCATATTCCAACAAGAAAGAATGACAGGGCAGGAACACCATACATGGAAGTAGGTACCCTTGAGGCCACATCCTATGCAACATGTTTCAGGGATAGAATCGTTCATTTTGGCAAGTCTAGCAGGAGTTAGATACCGATACATAAATATTCTTTGTAAGAACTCCCAATGTCTGATTCTACATGAAGCTTTTTTAGTCCAATGCAGAGCCATCCTCCATTCCTTCAGTTGGAATTGATGTTTAAAATCTTATTCCCATAGTTGCATATGAAGAGATTTGCTTTGAAAAGGTAGGGGAAAAATTGTCATAAAGGAAGGCAATGCCCTTGGATGCCCAAGTGGTCAAATAAGAAAAGGTAGAGGCAGACTTGGGAAAAGGAGGCTTGTAAACATCTAGACATCCAAGAGTGTGTTGTAATTTTAGAAAGGCAAAAAAACGAACCCACCTTTCATTCAAAGAAGCTGTCCATCAATGTTTTATTTGGGACAGAATTGCTATATGAAAAATGTCAGGGGCTTTCATAACAACTATTTTATAGGGCTTAGCTAAGGTGGAAAATTAAATTCCAGCATGAGTGCCATTCCAAATGAAAGTTTAGCGAAGAAGGAGTTTGGGACAGAAATCACTACAGTTCTTAAAATGTAGACAAATGCATAGCAAAACCATCATTTTAACCACTTCTACACTACCCACTGAGGGAATAAAGGGTTTACAGAATTTATTTAAGAGTTGTGGAATGTAGTTAAGCATGTGCAAATAAATTTTGGCGAATGTATAAGAGCTAGGGCTTGTTAAATGAATACCTAGATTGTAAGGAATAGTCATTCCATACATACGGGAAGGAATTAATTATATGTTGCTTAGTTTTATCATGAATCCCAACACCTAAAATTTGAGATTTTGTATTGTTTACCGTATAATATGAAATTTTTCCCAAATCAGAAATTACAAATTAGGCCTGTTTTAAAGAGGAGATGGGGTCCATTAAAGCTAAGATGATGCCATCCGCATATAGTTCTATTATGTGTTTTTAATAATGTCCCAGTTTAATTCCTTTGATGTTATTTGTTCAACTAGAGGTTCCATAGGAAGGGCAAAAATAAGGGGCGAGAGAGGGCAGCCCTGTTGAATACTGTTAGAAATTGTAAATAAAGGGCATATGCATACATATGAAAAAACCTATGCAGATGGTTCCAAATACAATGACAAGATCACAGATTTATTGAGAACAGAGAAAGCAAATTTCCCTAAGGTGTCCTCTAAAAACCCTCAGTGAATCCAATCAAATGCCTTTTCTTCATCTCAGGCTAGGAAAAAGAAAGTATACAACCAAGTTCAGCAATCACAATGAGATTCGGGAACAGGCAGGCTCATTTGGGACAAAACCTAATTGGTCTGCAGCAACCAATGTTGAAAGAATAAACAAGAGTCAGATGCTGAGGACCTTAGCATAAATTTTTACATCAGCATTTAATAAGGAATAGGACAAAAATTAGAAGTAGATTCTTTTGCAGTTTTGGATAAACTGACAAAAAGAGCCTCTATCGATTGCCTCATTAAACACTGTCACCAGTAAAGAGGCCAGAAGGGAAGACTATTTTTATAAAAACCATGAGAGAAGCCATCTGGGCCCAGAGATTTGAGAGGTTTTAATGTTTTGATGCCTTCTAGAACTTCAGAACTACAGATTAGTGTAGAAAGAGGGGCTAACTGGTTGGGTGACGGGTACAGGAAATTAATGTTCTGGGAAAAAAATGAAATTTCTTTTAATTGGGGATGCTGGATATTTGTATCTTCTCTTAGATTATAAAGAGAGGGGTAATATGAGGCAAATGCAGTAGCAATTTCTTTAGAATGAGTAATTTTATGCAAACCAAAGTCTGAAAGATAACAAATTCTTTTCTTAGATTTAAGACTTTTAAGTTGTTTGGCCAATAGTGACCCAGTATGGTTATTATGTGTGTAAAATTGCATATTTATTTTTTGAAAAACATTATCACATTTTACTGCCAAAATACTCTGAAGCTTGGCCCGCAACCTAAATATCTTTTCCATTCATTGAGGTTGTTAGTGCAAACAAAACTATTTGCTAAATGATATGCTTCTGGGGTTCAAATTTTAGTTAGAGGATAGGCCGAGCTTGGAAAATAACTTTCAAGCACAATGTACAGGATGTGACCAAAAGTTATCTGTTTTTTGATTGACAGGCAGCAGTTTTTATAGAGGCATATGCTTCGATTACAATAATTCAAATTTATTATAATTAATTTATTACTATTGGTCGATAAAACATGAACACATTATGAGTATGCAAGATAAGGAATTTAAAATCTAAAATGCCAGGCAAACGCAGCACAGGCACAGTAGAATCATACATGATTAGTTTCTCTGAACACAAAAGTATAGTAATGCTAAACAATAACTAGTAGGAAGAATGGGGCAAAGATAAAAAGGTATAGTCTGTCTTCAAGCTATGTAGATAGCACCAAACATCATACAGTTCCTCTCTATGCAAAATCAGGACTATAGGGCAATGCAATCTAGATCCAGAAGAGGAATCCAAAGTTGGATCCATAACTGATACTTATATGGGAAGTATACATTCACTAAAGTGAAAGGGGCATTATTAATCTCACAGACAAAAATTATGAAATGACCTAAAGTATCTACGTATAAGTCCTGCTGAAAAAATGATACCAAATTACTGATTGCAATTAAGGCCGCCTGCAGACGAGCGGGTCGGATCCGGCAGCGAGAATTCTCGCCGCGGGACCCGACCCGAGAGCCTGCAGGGACGAGCGCGTACTCACCCGCGCCTGGCGGCCCCAGCTCATTCATGTGCCGGCTGCCGCGCAGCCGGCGCATGCGCAGACCGGAGCCGGCGGCCGGGTGAGTGCGAGCCCCGCACAAAAATAGGACGTGCCGCGGTTTGTTTGCCGCGCGAGATTTCGAGCAGCCAAACCGCGGCCGTCTGCATAGGAGTGCGTATTGTAATGCACTCCTATGCAAACTTTCAGTGGCGGAAATCCCGCGGGAAATACCGCTGCGGTATTTCCGCCCGTGTGCAGGCGGCATAATACTCCTTTATTTTTCCTATTGGGTTTTAAAGCAAAAAAAATTGGGAATTTAGGATCAGAGCATTTAGTGTGTTTATCTTTTAAAAAATGCATTTCTTGAGCAAAGAATACATAAGCATGTACCTCAAGAACTTCACATAATAGCGAATTGTGTTAAAAAATGGACTGCTGAAGCCCTTAACATTTAGCGGAAAAATAGTAATAGGCATGATGCATAAATAAAGAAAAAAAGCTGAGCTGACTTCATGGCGGACAGTGAGTGGTGCACATATAGCATAAGGAAAGATCTCTTATTAATGTAACATAAACAAAAGAAACAGAAGAACAATTAAAACACTGAAAGGCAATATAATAGTATTCATCTAGTGACCATTGCATTAAAGGTGAATAATAATTTTGGGGTATTATCCTATCCAAACATCATTAAATAGCTCCATAATGCAAATAAAGTATTTAAATTAGAAAATATTTGAAAAGTATAAAGCAATAAAATTATCATTAAATTACTTATTACTTAGGTATAATGACTATTCTTGACAGTGGACGACCATTCCTGTGTAATCCATGGCATGGGTCTACTTATTGAAGAAGGTGCAGCTTGATCAACAAGAATATCCCACTTTTTCAGGAAAACAGTCCATCTGTCACAGAAGCTGCTACATATGATGCACCATTTCTTAAAATGAGAAGCTTAGTAGGGAAGCCCCATTTAAATTTAATGCAGAGGTAATTTATGTGAATTGTCTTCGGTGTTGCAAAATTGCTGGAGAGAGATCAGGGGATATCAGTCTGGTATTATATGGGTCTGGTAAAGATTCTCTTTACCTTCCTTCGTTTAGAATTTTCTCCATGGTCTGATAAAAATGAATTTGAGCAAAGACGTCCCATGCAGCAGCCCCTAAGAGGTTGCAAGCTTTAGGAATTCCGTGTGCTCTGTCAATGAGATATTCCAGTGGAGATAGAGATGGAAGTAAAGTTTAAAACAGCTGCAGTAGCTATTGAGGAAGGTCAGCAGGGATAAAGCTTCAAGAATTCCACAGAAATTTATGTTGTTTCTTCGCGACCTATCTTCAAGGTTTATAACCTTTTTGAGTAGATGGGAGATCTCTTCTTCCAAAACATTGTGAGCATCTACCAACTCATTGTAGGCAGTGGAGAATTCACCCTTTTTTTTATTCAATATGGGCTCTACATGTGGCAAGCTGCTACAATACAATTGTAAATTACAGGAGAGGTTCTCCATGTTTAGATCATCTGCAGTAATAGTATGAGTTCCTTTTTTTGGTAGGCGAGCCTAGAATACCTCTTTCAGGGACCTCTCTAGAAGCAGAGTTGTGTTCCCAGATGAGGAAGAGCCAGTAAAGGAATGTTGTGATGGATAAATTAGTTTCTAAGATGCCTCTGCTGTTTGTTCAGGGTCTGAGCTGCGATTATAAGAATATTCATCTCCATTGGTGCCATGAGGGCCAGAAGGGAAATAAATCTGTAACTTTCTTAGAAGCTGTAGATTTGGTTCACTTTCGGACCATTTTGGACTGAGAATAAGAAGATTTTTTGTAGACTAGTCGTGTTCCCTTTGTTGAATAAAGAAGGATATTTATCTTCAGCAAGTTACTCTCGTGGTGCACAAATAGATGAGTCAAGAATGTCCATTTTACATACCGCAAAAGAGGACAAAAAACTGAATTGCATAGTAGGGTTATGGGCCACTTTGAAGGCGCATATGTTCAAAAATGCAGCTTTCAATCGACCATGGCTTTATGTGATGTTGTAGTCTTACACATGGTAGCTTAGCAAGGGAAACATAATTTCCTTTTTTTAATTGGTGCAGCAGTACCTGTCTCTCACTGTGGGCTGAAAACCGTGTCACACAAGCAGGATATGCAGAGAATAGGATATTTGTAAAGTACACCAATCAGCTGGGGTTTGGCCATTGAGCTTCGCTACTAGACACCAGCCAGTTCAAACAATGTTCACTGCTCCCCAGGAGAGGAAACAAGAGAGTTCAGAAGACTGCTCAGTGGATTAACCCCAGCAGTGCCACAATACTCACCCTTTGAACTGAACTGCAGGTCTAGGAAGTGTGCTATGGACAATATTGCGATAGAGAGGGTTCTTGTAGATTTCCTATTGTCCTTCTGCTTCACAGCTAGTCTATGAGAGGGTTTTTTTGTGGGACATGCTATTTTTTAATTTTTACCAATTTTGGGAACATACTGTACGACTTTTTTGAATCACTTTTTGTGGCATTTTTTGTTATCTGAAATAAACAAAAACAACATTTTGGCTTAGTCTTTTTTTCAGTGAATGTGCCGGATAAAAAAGCATGGGATTTATTGTAAACATCATTAACTCATTGGCCCTCTGTGAGCCAGTGCCAAGCAAAGTGCCACCTGCTCTGAAGAGCTACATGGTGTCGCCTGAGGCTAGAGGTTCAACTTGCCTCATGGTATGAGTGCTCCTGTTGACAATTTGAAAGCCTATTTTCAAAATCCAGCATTGTCCCTGAAAAACAATATTTTATACACAGTTGTAAAAATATATAGAGAATCCAAGTAAAACATGTCACTATTTTAGAAAAACATTGTATGCAGTTGGCCTTGTCCATTAATGCAGTATGCCAACCTCAGCAAGACTGTGCTCTTGATGTGAAGAGCCCATCTAATTGTGATCATCATTATCACTAGCTGACAAGTATGGTCTCTGTAGTTTATTCCTTCTCTGTTGAAAAGTATTCATTTTGGCGGGAATACAAAATATATTTTATTAGTCCTCTTTTGTAGTCTTAAGAAAAAGAAGAAGACAAACACGTTAAACAAGGAAAACAAAGCGATTGGACATTTGCTGTCTTAACAGTACTAAAATAAAAAACTAAAAAGATAATTACTAAACTGAAACAGCATTGTATACAGTAGGTTATACAAGCAGGTAAGAGCAGAGAGTTGGGTTCTAGGCAGGGCAAGAATATGGTATATGGCAAATAGATAGAAATGGTGTTTTGAAAATGTTTAGCTTCATTTTGGACAGCAGTAACATTTTATACTGATGGTAACATACTAAAACTGTTTTCTTTTAAGTCAATAACTGAACCTTGCACAAAGGATGCTTTTTGATCACAGTTCTTAGACCTTATCCTTGTCATTTGCCCTTTCAAACTGTCATAATATCAGAATTTCACTGCATAAAAAGAATAAAATATTATCAGATACCGTATGGTACCAAGGATCAAGAGGGATTACAAATCTCATGGGATATAAAGCAATACAGTTGCTCAGAGGTATATTTACAAAAGGGTAATAGTATGTAGTGTGTTACTAACACAAGTTTGTAGCTATAAATGAATGAGTGTTGGCGCTGAGCTGGCAGTGTGTGTGTAGGGGGTGGGCTGGGAATGGATTAGACTATTCACTGAGCTGTTTCAATGTTTTTTCTTAATTAAAACGATTTGATTAGTATTATAGCATTGTACTAATCCAGATTTATGGCTACAAGTGCATGGGCGGCAGCTTGGCTGGTGGTGCAGCGGGGGTTAAAAATTACTCCAATACTGCTCCAATATTTAAAAATCAAGACTAATTGCAAAGTTGCTTTATTTTTACTACTCTGGGAGGGTACAAGGAAGCAAGTCATGTGCTTTGGACTCTGCTTAGTGACGGAATCGGCACATGTAATGGGGGCGGAGCCACGCGATGACGCGTACAAGGGGGCGGAGCCAGAATGCCGCTCGTGCCGGACCGAAGAGATGGGAGAAGACCCTTCTGCGCAAGCGCGTCTAATCGGGAGATTAGACGCTGAAATTAGACGGAGCCATGGAGACGGGGACGCCAGCGCAGGGAAGGTAAGTGAATAACTTCTGTATGGCTCATATTTAATGCACGATGTATATTACAAAGTGCATTAATATGGCCATACAGAAGTGCTTAACCCCACTTGCTTTCGCGAGACAACCCCTTTAATTCCTGAAAAAAATACTCATCACCCCCCTCAGTGAATACATTAAGGGGTGTAGTTTTTAAAATGGGATCATTTGTGGAAGTATTTATCATTCTGACACCTATGAGCCTTTGCAATCTTGGCTTGGTGCAGGAACACGAAGTGTTCCCCAAAATGTTGATAAGTCATGTTAAATTTGTATGCCTCCTAAATGCTTAAAAAAAACTATGGTTTTTCAAATGTGCAACTAAAATAAAGTAAACAGATGGAAATATATATCTTAGCAAAAATTTGTACAGTATGTTTGCACATATTTGAGATATTAGTTGAAAATGTGAAAATATAACTTTTTTTCCAAAGCGTTCCAAATTTTGGCGCTTTCAATAAATATACATACATTCTATGGGTCTATTTTTACCACGTAAATGAAGTACAATATGTGGCAAAAAAACAATGTCAGAAGCACTTGGATATGCAAAACGTTTATGGAATTATTCTATGTTAAAGTGACACATGTCAGATTTCCAAAATTTGGCTCCGTCAGTAAGGTGCAAACAGGCTTGGTCACTAAGGGATTAAAATGAAGAAATATGAATCAGAAGCGGCGCTCCAGCGGTGTATGACAATTAATATAATGTAGTTAAAATCAATTGGCTAAATGACTTACCCCGACACGGCCGGTCCTATATTAGGAGCCGGTCGGTCATGTAATCCAGATAAACATTCAATCTCACCAGTGAGAGGAGCAGTTCAACTGTCCTTGCAAGACATCCAGTGGTGGAGAGTAACATGAGAAAAAGCTCAGAACATATAAATGTCACAGAAAAGAAACACAAAATCAGAAAGAAAAAAGATCTCAGCGCTCTGTTGGTAATGAGCAAAGTTTACACTTAAGATCTTACTTGTTTGTGGGTGCCAGACCCATGGCACCCCTCACATCCAAACAGGAGTATAAATATGCAAGATAGATTCCCAAATGTGTCTTGTTTATTGAAAAAGGCTCAACATAGAGCCGAAACGCGTCGCAATAAACAAGACACATTTGGGAATCTATCTTGCATATTTATGCGCCTGTTTGGATGTGAGGGGGCCATGGGTCTGGCACCCCCAAACAAGTAAGATCTTAAGTGTAAACTTTGCTCATTACCAACAGAGCGCTGAGATCTTTTTTCTTCCTGATATTGTGTTAAGGGATTAAAATGCTAGCAATTACCTGGATTCTCCGGCCTGATAGTGCTGAATTGATGGATCACTTGAGACTCTGTGATTCAGGTGAAAAGTTATGAAAAATTATGCAAGGGGTGTTAAGATGAACTTTTGCATCCAGGCTTAAGAGTCTTTAGCTACAACCTTGCTTATACTGTAGTTCAGCTTTGTATCATTGTTTAGTACATCCTGTGTGCTAGTATCAATAGACTCAAATAGGAAAGGCCTGTACACAGCATGTTGCAACCAGGAGTTTCATACACTCACCTTCACATGAAAAAAATCTTCAGGGCAAACTCACCCTAGAAAAACTACTATCTTTCAGTGTTTGTGTTTCTGTGTTTTAGATGGTTTTGACTCATGTAGGTTGAGAATTGTGTCAGCTGAAGGAATATCACTTTAAAGGGGTTCTGTCTCCAGGTTCATAAAGTTTGGCATGGAGCTGAGCTCCGAGTCATGGAGGTGGGCCGCCCCAGCCTCACCACACCCACAGCATGCAGAGTGACAGCTCTCTGCCAGTCTACAGTATGTGGTCAGGGCAAGCTGGTATGGCCCACCTCCATGACTCAGAGCTCAGCTCCAAGTCAAACTTCATGAACCTGGTGACAAAATCCCTTTAACGTCTGTTTTCAGTTGCTTGAAACTGCCAAATATTTAAAATCCTATCAGTTTTCAGTTCAGGGCTTTCTTTTACATTGACTTATTGCCATCATACTGCATAATCAGTTTTTACCTTCTAATTGTGATTATGCAAATTAGAATCATTTTAGGTGCTATTCTCTGGTAGATATTTAAAGAAGGCCATTTTTCAGGTGTCTAAAATGAATACTAGGTAGTTAATCCTTGGCATTAGACAGTGGCTGAGTTTAGACACTGGTTATTAATTAATTAAATTATTTGGGCTCTTCTTAGTGCTTATTCATGATAATGTATATTATTCTGTATTTACTGATGCCAAGTAAACAAACAAAAATAAATATTTCCAATTAACCACTTCTGGCCGAAGGACGTATATGTGGCAGGGAATTATGGAGTGGACCTGGGAACCAAGCCTGCTCATACATGGCAAATGTTATATTTCTTTAACAGCTGACACAGCCATAATCAGGGTTACCTGAGATCATGGCTGCTAACCATTTAAATGCCGCTGTCAATTTTGACAGCGGCATTCAAATAGCCCGGCAGAAGGAATGAGTTTCTTTTGTCTCCTGAATGCACCATCCCTTCACAAATATAATGTTGGGTGTCATTCAGGTGTTATGGTAGCCTGGCAAGACCCCCAGGGCTTGCATTAATTTCTGCCTATTAGGCTGTGCCTGCAGAAATACAATATTAGTGCAATATTGAAGTGCTTCAATACATTGTATAGGCTATCAAATAATCACTAGTTATTGTACCCTGAGAGACTAAAAGAACTAAAATAGAGAAAATAAGGATTTAATAAAAATATAACAAGTAAAAAAAAACCTTCCCATTTTTAGTAAACATTTTTTTTACATATTTGGTATAGCTGTCTGTAAAATTCTGATCTATTCAAATAACTATTTATTCTGCATGGTAAATTGAATACCATAGAGAAAAAATACACAATGCCAGAATTGTGCTTTTTTGGTCAACTCCACCTCCAAGAAAAAATGTGATAAAAAGCAATTAAAAAGTCATACCCGTATATACCGGCGTATAAGACGACTTTTGAACCCCGAAAAATCTGCTCTGCAGTCGGGGGTCGTCTTATGCGCCGGTAATACAAAAAAAAAAGTGTAAAAAAAAAAAATCATTACTCACCTCCCCTGGCGTTCTGTCGCGCTCCGGCAGGATGTCGCTCGCTCCTCGTCCCCGGCGCAGCATTGCTTTCTGAATGCGGGGCTTGAAATCCCCGCTTCCAGAAAGCTAATACACACGCCGTCAGCCGGTACAGCTATTCAATGACAGCATTGAATGGCTGTGATTGGCTAAAACACACGTGGCTTCAGCCAATCACACTATTCAATGACATCATTGAATGGCTGTGATTGGCTGAAGGCGCATGTGTGTTAGCAATCACACCCATTCAATGATGTCATTGAATAGTGTGATTGGCTGAAGCCACGTGTGTTTTAGCCAATCACAGCCATTCAATGATGTCATTGAATGGATGTAACTGGCTGACGGCGTGTGTATTAGCTTTCTGGAGACGGGGATTTCAAGCCCCGCATTCAGAAAGCAATGCTGCGCCGGGGACGAGGAGCGAGCGACATCCTGCCGGAGCGCGACAGAACGCCGGGGGAGGTGAGTACTGATTTTTTTTTTCTCCAGTGTAATACCGGCGTATAAGGTGACAGTTGGGGGGTCGTCTTATACGCCCCGTCGCCTTATACGCCGGTATATACGGTATGTACCCAATATGGTACCAATAGAAACTGCATGTTCTCCTGCAAATACTAAGGCACCACACAACCCCATACATGGAAAATTTAAAAAAAAGCTATTGGGCTCAAAATATGGTCACAGAAAGTTTTTTTTTTATGTTTCATTTTTTAAAAGTAGTGCAACAAAAAATATAAATTTGTTATCACTGTAATTGTACTGACCCACATAATTGAGTTAACAGTTATTAAAGTCAAGACCCAACAAAATTTAACAAAATTGCATTTTTTTTAATTTCACTCTACTTAGAAATTTTAAAAAGTTTTTCAGTAAATTATAGGCTACCTTATGCCTCATTCAGATGAGCATGTATTTTTCATCGCTTCTAATGGGTTCCTATGGAAGCGTTCACATGCTCAGAATTTGAAGCGTAAAACAGCGCGCACCTAAAAAAGATAGGACATAGGTGCGCATTTTGCCAGCGTTTCTATTGACTCCTATGGGAGCAGGAGTTAATGAACCTCCTGTGCACGGAACAGATTCCCCACTGCTTACAGCAGGGCATTTAAAAGGTGCTTCCTCCAGAAGCACCTTTTAAATTTCCAGATGATGACTCCTTCATCCGGGTGGGGATGAGGGGACTCCTGGAGTGTTTCGTTAATCCCCACGTGGAGTCCCATCATCACTGAACACTGGTTTTCCTTTAGGATCTGTTTCTCTCAGGTTTCCAGTCAAGTCTAAACACCTAACAGTTCATTGCTTTTGGACATGTTCATATTGATTCCCCTGTGATGATTATGTGGGTCACGGTTAGTTTATATCTTATTATCAGAAGGTATTATGATCCACAAAAAGATGACTGTTAGGGCTTATTCAGACGACCGTATATCGGCCGCGTATTCACGCCGCCCGATATACGTTGTCCCTCTCTGCAGGGGGAGGAGGCTGGAAGATCCGGGAGCAGTGCTCTGAGCTCCCGCCCCCTCTCTGCCTCCTCTCCGCCCCTCTGCACTATTTGCAATGAGGGGGGGGGACAAGGGTGGAGCTAATCCCCAGAACTTAGCCCCGCCCCATCCCGCCTCCTCTCATTGCAAATAGAAAGTTTTAGGGCTTTTTCACGTGGTTTCGTTTTCACTATCGGGATTCTCACTCATTAATAACATGGGCAAGAAAAGTATTAACTACATGCGGGATAGATAAGATAGGACCTATCTTCCTGCAGTTGTTTTCAAAGTCTTGCGCTATGGTTCAGAGTTTGAATGGCCTGATTAAACGTTTATGTGCAACTACGCTTCGAAGCGGCAAGCGTAGTTGCGCATTTGGCTGTCTGTTTTTCCCCTTACTCATATGATATTCACACTGTATGAACAATATAAAAAATATACCCCTGATTGTTGGTTCCTTTTTTCTTTATTAATTTTAGGTTATTCACAAGGGAAAGGTAGATACATGTTACCATTACACACTAACTGGGAAACCACTGGGGAACACTGACATGAAAAAAGACTTGGGGATTTAGTAAACTGTAAGCTTAACTGGAGCAACCAGTGTCAGGCAGCTGCTGCTGAATAGTATCATGGGGTCTATCGAAAGAGATGTAGGGGCACATAACTAATGTTGTTCGTCGTGATTGGTCAAATGATAAAATCAAGACGATTTTTGCAAAATCTGACCAAGGATAAAATCTGTTTTCAGTTTTTCATTGTCCGTGTAGTTGTTATCCTTGATGGAATTTGAACCTAGCACCCAAGCAGAGCAAGGCAAGAGTGCTAACAGGTGAGCCACATTCATATAAAGTACTCACACCTCTCTTCTGCTTTTATTTGTAATTTTTTTTTTTACTATTGTAGCTGATTTCAGTGGGAGTCAGAATCAGCCTTCCCAATTTACTATAATTTTTAGAAAACTGGGTCCTGTATTTCCAACCAGAATATTTCATTTATCTCTCATGACTACCCATGACGAGAACATTGTGCTTACTCTTTACAAGTCACTGGTCAGACCACACATGAAATATTGTGGACAGTTTTGGGCACCAGTACTCAAGGACATATCACAGCTTGAGTGGGTTCAAAGTTGAATGACAAAAGTAATAAATTGAAAAAGAATGTAGTAAAATACTGGTGGTGAAGGTGCAACACTCTAAGATAGTTGAAAGCTAAAGGTGGAGCATTATCTGGTTGGCAGCACCTCCATCATTCAAAACACCTTTTACTCCAGAATCATTATACTACTCTCACTGGGTCTTGCTCCACCCTCTTTTTTATCTAAGGTAATAAATGGAAGGGACAGACTTCAAAACCCAGTGAGGTTATTAAAATTGGGGTTATTTAGACGACTGAGAGCCGATCTAATAAATATGTATAAATTAATGAAGAATCAATACAGAGATCTCTCCAATCATCTATTTATACCCAGGACTATGACTGTAAGAGGGGGCGCCCTCTATGTCTAGAGGAAAGAAGGTTTCTACACACCATTTAAGGGGATTCTTTACTGTAAGAGCAGTGAGACTATGAAACTCTTTGCCTGAGGATGTGGTGATGCACCATTACATGTTATAGTCACTAGATTACCTTATAAGGGTTGTTAATTAAATGAGCTATTCTGCTTGCCAGATTTGGGGTTGGGAAGAATTTTTTTCCCCTAAAATTAGGAAATTGAGCTTCTACCTCATGTTTTTTTTTTACTTAATCTGAATCAACATTGCAGGATATTAGACTGAACTGAATGTACATATGTATTTTTGTAGCCTGACATATTGTTCTACTTTACTATGAGGAAATGTATTAACACTGGAATGCTTGTTACTACCCCTGATCCAAATTTCACATTGCAAAACTTATCACATGCACAGTGGATAGCACTAATGCTATTTCTTTAAGTGGAACATTATCGAAGCCTGTAAAATACTGTAAATTCTCCCAAATGTTCACAGATCACAATACAGTCCACAAGAGCATCCAATTGTTTTGGATTCGTATCATCTGCAAATATTGCTATTGAACTATACAATCCCTCCCCTAGTTCCTTAATAAATATATTAAAAATAATAGATTCCACTACTGCCCCTATGGTACCCCACTAGTAATGCTGAACCCTCCAATATTTCACCCTGTGGTGCCCCACTAGTAACGGTAAACCAATCAAAGTATGTGCCATTAACGATCACCCTCTGCTTTCTATCACTGAGCCAGTTACTTACCCACTTGCACGAATTCTCACCAAGATTAAGCATTCTCAATTTATACACCAACCTTTAATGCAGCACAGTATCAAATGCTTTGGAAAAATCTAAATGTCGAAGATCCAATGACTCTCCCAGGTCCAGCCTAGAACTTACCTCCCCGTAGAAACTGATCAGATCAGTTTGAGATTAGCGACTCCTCATAAACTCATTCTGATATGGAGTTATACAGCTATTTTCCTTAAAGGGGTTGTCTCGCGGCAGCAAGTGGGGTTATACACTTCTGTATGGCCATATTAATGCACTTTGTAATGTACATCGTGCATTAAATATGAGCCATACAGAAGTTATTCAATTACCTGCTCCGTTGCTAGCGTCCCCGTCGTCATGGATCCGTCTAATTCTGATGTCTTCTTGCTTTTTTAGACGCGCTTGCGCTGTGCGGTCTTCTTCCTGGTGAATGGGGCCGCTCGTGCCGGAGAGCTGGTCCTCGTAGCTCCGCCCCGTCACGTGTGCCGATTCCAGCCAATCAGGAAGCTGGAATCGGCAATGGACCGCACAGAGCCCATGGTGCACCATGGGAGAAGACCTGCGGTGCATCGTGGGTGAAGATCCCGGCGGCCATCTTGGTGAAGGAAAAAGAAGGAAGATGTCGCAGAGCAGGGATTCGGGTAAGTAATAAAAATTTTTTTTTTAACACATCCTTTGGGGTTGTCCTGCGCCGAACAGGGGGCCTATGGAAAAAAAAAAAACCCGTTTCGGCGCGAGACAACCCCTTTAAGGTACTTCAGGATAGCATCTCTTAGAAACCTCAAGCCTCAAACATTTTATATGTAATAGAGATTAAATTTACAAGTCTAAAGTCTTTGGGTCATTTTTAGACCCTTTTTGAAATTTGACACATTTGCTATGCTCAAATTCCATAGAATGTACTATATTGCTTAACCATAACAAATAATCATCTGTCTATCACATTACTTAATTTCCTTATTGTATTGGGACTTCTCTATTTTAAGGCAGCTCTGCATTTTTTCATGAGCTAGGCTGGTGACATTCAATGAAGAGTTTAGCACTCTGTATTTCATCTCACATCACATTTCCCTATGTAAATACAGTGGACAAAAAATGATTTAATAGATTTGCTTTCTTTCTTTCTTCATCGCCCTTTTCAATTCTTCCATAATTTAAAAGGCTAACACCCTCAATTTTAATATTTTTATTGTTTATATAATTGGTGGAATTTGAGCTGCGGATATATCTCTAAAGGTGTTTCAAGAAAGAATAAAATCGTTAGGTTTAGATGTGTGACTTAGTGAAGGTCGGTGAGTCTGTTAGTTACCTCAGTCGGGGCACGGGATTGGTGGGGGGTGGGGGGAATACAAAGGGAAAGCGAGGAGGTAGAAACACAAAGGAGTAGGGGAAAGACAAACAATTAAACTATACTCCGGGTAGGAGTTTGAAAGGACCCGCTGTTGCAGGTTTACTAGTAAAGATGGGAGAGGGCAGGTTGTCTGGGCTAATGTTTAAATAGGCCAGTCAACGAAAAACAGAGAGAAACGTTACTAAGGGGTTCTTCTCGGGCGAAGAGCCCTAGAGTGGGAGATAAAACATTTTTGAGCTGTGAGCAAACAGAGACAACAGGGAGGAACAGTTAGCCAAAGAAGTTAGCCGAAACAGTTAACAACCGAGATTCAGAGCTGCGCATATTAACCGAACTACTCAGGGGTAGTAGCGTAAAGAAACACTTTGTGCGAGACAAGTGATCATCTTCCTCCTATGGGAGGGGGCTCCTTTACTGAAATAGAGAAAGTGCCGAATAAGGCTGGAATTCCTATATGTTAGGTATCCGCGTTATTATTGGTCTCCTTCATCTTCTTCTTTTTCCCTCTTGGGGATTTCGGATTACCTGCCTGTTGCCAAGCTTCAGGTGGTGATAAATTCGGGAGTTTGGGGAACTCCGGCAGGGGGAGCCAACAGGGTAAGTCGATTAGTTCCATATCTAGGAGGGTCCAGGCATTATTCAAGTCCTCAGGAGTGCGGATAATGAGCCTGCGACCCTTCACTGAAATACCCAGGCCAAAGGCGAATAACCAGGAGTACCTTATGTCCTGGCCCGTAGGGCCTCCAAGAGGGGGCGGAGAAGGTGACGTTTGTATAAGGTAGAGGGAGCCAAGTCCTGAAATATGTGTATGGGGTGGTCACTATATCTCAGGTCCCTTTGAGTTCTGGCAGCTTTAAGTATCGCAAGAGCATCTTGAAAGGACAGAAGCTTGCAGATAATGTCCCTTGGGGGATCGGCTGCGGAGGTTGGGGGGGTCTGAGCGCTCTATGTATACGCTCTATATTAATAGGGGTTGTTACTTCATCACCTAACACAAGTCCGAAGATCTCTGCACCAATTTTAACGAGGGACTCCGCAGCAAAAGATTCCGGGAGCCCCTTTATCCTGATGTTGCAACATCTGTTGCGGTTTTCCAAGTCTTCTTGGGATATAAGGGCTCGGTTTAGTTGCTCGTGTTGGTCCTTTAAAACTTGAGCAATTACTAATGCATGGGAGGTAATGGTGGCAGAGGACCCCTCTAGCTCCTCCACTCTGCGCCCCATATGCTTAATGTCCTCTTTTATATCGGCTAGATCTGTCATGATAGGGCGCAGGGCGCTCGTAACGAGCTGTTTCATGAAGTCTTTTGATATGGTTTCACTGTCCTCCTCGTCTGAGGAGAGCTCCCCCTCCCCCTCCTTACTGTGAGCTGCTGGTGTATCGTGGGCCGGCGCCATCTTGGGCGATGGGTGCGGAGAGCGGGAGCCGCGGTCCTTCAGGTATCTCTGCATACCCACTTGGTTTTTATGGGGGTGGGGTGTGCTCAGCTGCTCGCTGTTTCTCTCCCTTGTTTTCTTCTGCATGTCCGCTGCTGGTAGCTGCTGTTAGAGTCTCACAAGGGTGCCTCACAGATGGAGCTCAGGGCTCAGACAGCCATTAAGCTCGGAGGTCAGGCTCTGCCCCATTGTTTATATAATTGATGAACATTTTAGGTTTTTTTTTACTTTCCTTGACACTGAATCTCTTGGTCTCCTGCTTTTCTGCTTTTACTTGGTTTTTGCATAATTTATTTTTTTGTGTTTGGTGGTGATCCCGTATTGGCTTTCTTTTTTATCAGTTGTTTACTACAACTTTTACATCTTTATTTAGCCTAATTGGTTTCATCCTATTCTTGACCTTCCCCTTCCCGTAAGGTTTGTACCTCTAAGGGCTCAGTCAGAAGAGCGATTTTTTAGCACATCGTGTGTAGAGAAAATGCGTGACCAGGTGTTTTGCACTCACATGTCCTCTCTTTTGCAGGTGTGATTTTTTAATGCTTCTAAAAAACGTACATGTGACCGCTTTCATTGGAAAGCATTGGTTCTAATAGAGGCAATTTTTTTAGCACTCCTATACATGCGCTAACAAATCGTTCATCTGACTGTGGCCTAAGGGCTCCCACCCACGGGCGTGTTTTTCTCCACTGCGATGCGATTCTAAAGTTAAAGTCTCGCATCGCAGTGAGAGAAAAACGCAGGCAGATATCCCAAAATCGCTGGGATATCGCTGCAACATCGCCAGTCTTTTCAATGGGGCCAGCGGCAGCAGCGCTAGCCCCATTGAAAAGATTTGGAGAATGCCGCGGACTTCTGCCACAGCTGTGACAGGAGTTTCTTTCATCCCCGCGGGGACCGCAGGGATGAAGGTACCCTCTGCCACAGCTGTGACAGAAGTGACAGATTCATGAATGAATAGCTAAGAGCTATCTGCCATTGGCTGAGCCCTCTAGCGCTGCTGCCGCTGGCCCCATTGAAAAGACTGTCGCAGCGATATCGCAGCAATTTTCTCGCACTGCTCTGCGAGATTTTTCACTTACTCTCGCAGCGCAGTGGAGAAAAAAAAGCTAGTGGGTGGGAGCCCTAACAGTGAACATTCAAATTGATCTGCCAGTTATGAGACAAATTTGTCTCAAGAAAAAAGAAGGGTATATTACCTGCAGTTGTTCTTCTTTTCCACTCATCTGGCTGCATACCATGTTGTTTATTGTGGTGCAAGATGGCCATAGCTATTTTCTAACTACCTATTGGTCTCTGATTGGCTAGTGCTAATCATATGAGTAGCCCTGGGCAATCAGAGAGCAGGTATAATGTATTGGTATTTTAACACTAATGTTATATGGGATGGTATATGGGAAATAACACTATTTCTGGCAATTATATAACTTGCGTTCTCTGAAAATGTTTTACAGTTTTTCCCTCTGCAGGCTCCATCTTTAATTTTCAGTTTTCACAGCCAGTGGAGACTAGCTGCTATGATGTCTCCAATACACAAAACATTTTACTAATTGTCACACACAAACACACGCTTGAGAAGAATCAATGGTTGACAATAATTTTTATTTTGCATCAAAAATGAGAACAAGAAGATTCTAACTGCTTGTGCTGGAGGAAAGATATTAAAACTAGAGATGAGCGAGCACCAAAATGCTCGGGTGCTCGTTACTCGAGTTGAACTTTCAGTGATGCTCGAGAGTTCGTTTCGAGTAACGAACTCCATTGAAGTCAATATGCGACTCGAGCATTTTTGTATATGACTGGTGCTCCGCTAAGGTTTTCATTTGTGAAAATCTTAGCAAATCACCAAAGTCATGTAAAAAACACAGAAATGGATAGGGCAGGCGAGGAGCAACATGCAGGGCTGCATTTCGGGCTCCGAGGTCCCACTATTAAGCCACAATAGTAGCAAGAGTGAGACCCCCCCCCCCCCCCAGTGTCAGCATAACGATCGTTCTCCTCTGCCACAGCTGTAACAGCTGTGGCAGAGAAGAACGATGTTAGCCCATTGAATTCAATGGAGGCGGCAATACAGCCGGCTCCATTGAAAGCAATGGGCTGCTGGCGAGCGCGGGATGAATTTTCGGGAAGGGCTTAAAAATATAAGCCCTTACCTGAAAAAGAAAGATTTTAGTGTAAAAAAGAATAAAAATGCAGGCATTCTCTTCAATGGAGCCGCTGCTGCTGCCGGCGACTCCATTGAAGACAATGGTCCGCTGGCACACCTGAATTCTTTTTCAGGGAAGGACTTTACATATAAGCCATTCCCTGGAAATGAATTAAAAGTGATTTAAAAAAAAAAAAAAAATAGATACTCACCTCCCTTCAGCTGCCGGGGCACAGCCGTGTGTTCTCCCGTTGTCCCCTGCACTGTGGTGCTGAACTGCTGTCATGCGCTGAGCCAATCAGAGGCAACACTCACTCACCCATTCATGAATTCATGAATGGGTGTGAGTGAGATCTGCCTCTGATTGGCTCAGCGCTGAGCCAATCAGGGGCATGTCTGACTCACACCCCCTTCACACCCACTGCAGGCCGGCTGCACTGAACTCCGTCTGCCGGGACAAGGTGAGTATATATATTTTTTTTATTTTTACACATTTCTGGATGAATTGCAGGGAAGGGCTTATATATTTAAGCCCTTCCCGACAATTCATCCCGTGATCGCCGGCAGCCCATTGCTTTCAATGGAGCCGGCTGTATTGCCGGCTCCATTGAATTCAATGGGCTAACATCGTTCTGCCGGGACAAGGTGAGTATATATTTTTTTTAATTTTTACACATTTCTGGATGAATTGCAGGGAAGGGCTTATATATTTAAGCCCTTCCCGACAATTCATCCCACGATCGCCGGCAGCCCATTGCTTTCAATGGAGCCGGCTGTATTGCCGGCTCCATTGAATTCAATGGTCAGTGCTCATTTAATCGAGACGAGTACCGCGTGGTGCTCGTCTCGAGTAACGAGCATCTCGAGCACCCTAATACTCGAACGAGCATCAAGCTCGGACGAGTATGCTCGCTCATCTCTAATTAAAATGTAATGCTTTGGTATATGTTGATAGTCTACCATATAGTATGTTCCTGAGTAACATTTACAGACTGAGGGCTGCTTTAGATGAGTGCATGCACAAAAGCACATGTGATAGCATGACTTTTTGCGTAGTAATGGATGTGCTATTGCGTGCGTATCTGCATATTCTACTTTACTGGAACTGTTCACATCAGTGCGGGACACACCCATTCTGTGATTTAAAAGGCTGTGCAGCCTTAATTAGTTCCAAGTGTGTTGTTTTTCACGCAAAGCTGTGCAGTTCATTATGCAATTTGCAGGGATTGTGTTTGCATTTGCGCAATCCCCCATAGACTCCTATGGTTCTTTTGGTGTGAGCATGCTGCTTTTTTTTTTTTTTTTTGCATGCGTGAAACATGCGCAAATTCAAAAGTGAGAATGAACCCATTGAAAACAATTGGCTCTATTATCTGCACATTGTGCATAAATTGCGTTTGGAGCCACCCTAACACAAGGGTGAATTCACACACTTGGCAGAATTGTCGCAGAAACTTCTGCAATTAAAAATTTGTTCCATACATCTAAAAGTCTGAAGTATGTAAATGGATTTCTAGAAGCCTGTTTAGATACAGTAAATATGATTATTATTGCAACCAATGTGCTATGTGTGAATACTGCAACCTAATACACCATTTTGCGTACTTTATATTGTATAGCTTTCTAAGAAAGAAAATCTTGAGAAGCGCTGTTCAGCATGTCTTAAAATATGTATTCTTTCCTGCTGAAATGCATTGCAGTGTGCAGCCAAGTTGGAATATGTGTATTCAATTACTATTCATGAAGCAATAGGCAGGCTTCCTGGGCTGCATGGGTAAAGAACAATTTAAATGATGATAAATTGTGCTCATATTGTTTTAATCTTTTGGTATCTAAAAGCTTTACTGCTTCCTAGCGGCTTTATGTTCTAATTCCGTAGTGATGGTAATGAGGCACTTTACTTCTTAATGTAATTGAATGTCACATTCATTTATTTATATAAAATTAGTCACTTTCTTGGCTGTTTTGTAACTTTCTTGGCTTTTTCCAGTTACTGGTGACCCCTGAATGTGCTGGAAATGTTAAGAGAGCATTAATTTGCCAATATTTAATTTATAATTACATGTCATCATGGAAAAAATAATTATTAGTGGGCATAGTGAATCGTAAAGTTAAATAGATTTCTGGGCATTTACCTTTCTTAGAACAGCAAAGAGCAACTAAAACCAAGAGCAAACAGTAAATGTAGTTGAAGAAATGACACATATAAGACACATGGAGATTCTGATTGCAGAGAGGAACTGACGTCAGTGGATCGGAACTGATGTCAGACTCGAGCTGGGAGCAGGGGAACATCAGAGCCGCACTGGAGCCGCCACAAGGAGATCGAGGGAGTCGCTGGAGGATCCGTCCAGTGGCCAGAAGAGGAGCAGGTCCCAGAGTTGCAGAAGACCAGAGAGTGAAATCGCCACAGTGAGAAGTCCCGAAGCTGAGCCTGCGCCTGGTAACATAGTAACATAGTAACATAGTATGTAAGGCCGAATGAAGACATTGTCCATCTAGTCCAGCCTGTCTATCCTACTGTGTTGATCCAGAGGAAGGCAAAAAACCCCAAGGCCGGAAGCCAATTAGCCCTTTTGGGGGAAAAATTCCTTCCCGACTCCCTAATGGCAATCAGACTGTTCCCTGGATCAACCCCTAATAGTTCCTACCTGCCTGTATACCCAGATTAACAATTAACCTAAGATTTATATCCTCTAATATACTTCTTCTCCAGAAAGACATCAAGTCCCCTTTTAAACTCCTCTATCGATTTTGCCATCACCACTTCCTCCGGTAGAGAGTTCCACAGTCTAACTGCTCTTACAGTAAAGAACCCCTTTCTATGTTGGTGATGAAACCTACTTTCCTCTAATCGTAGCGGATGTCCTCTTGTTACCTTTGTGGTCCTGGGTGTAAACAGATCACGGGAGAGATCCATGTGTTGTCCCCTCATGTACTTATACATGGTTATTTGGTCGCCTCTTAACCTTCTTTTTTCTAGAGTAAATAGTCCCAATTTGGATAGCCTCTCGGGATATTCCAGTCCCGTCATTCCATGTATTAGTTTAGTTGCCCTTCTTTGAACCCCCTCAAGCACTGTGACATCTTTCCTGAGCACCGGTGACCAGAATTGTACGCAGTATTCCATGTGAGGCCTGACAAGTGCCTTATATAGTGGAAGGATAATGTTCTCGTCCTTCGCCCCTATACCTCTTTTAATGCACCCCAAGACTTTATTTGCCTTTGCAGCAGCTGACTGGCATTGGTTACTCCAGTTTAGTCTATTATCCACTAATACCCCTAGATCCTTTTCCATATCACTTTTCCCCAGCGGTACCCCATTAAGTGAATATTTGTGACATCCGTTCCTCCTGCCCATGTGCATAGTCTTACATTTTTCAACATTGAACTTCATTTGCCATTTTTCTGCCCAAGCCCCCATCTTATCCAGGTCCGTTTGTAGCCGCACATTGTCCTCCGTTGCATTAATTATATTGTATAATTTTGTGTCATCTGCAAATATTGATATTTTGCTGTGCAGCCCCTCTATCAGGTCATTAATAAATATGTTGAACAGAGTGGGGCCTAATACTGAACCCTGTGGCACCCCGCTAGCGACTGTGGTCCAATCAGAGTACAAACCATTTATTACCACCCTCTGCTTTCTATCGTTGAGCCAATTTTTTACCCACTTACACACGTTTTCGCCCAGTCCGAGCTGCCTCATTTTGTATATTAGCCTATTATGTGGCACGGTGTCAAAGGCTTTAGAGAAGTCCAGATATACAAGATCAATAGATTCTCCCTGGTCCAGCTTAGAGCTTACTTCATCGTAGAAACTGATCAGATTTGTCTGACATGAGCGACCCTTCATGAATCCATGCTGGTGAGGAGTTATTCCCTTAATCTCCTTGAGGTACTCATCGATGGCGTCTCTCAGAATCCCCTCGAAAATTTTTCCCGTTACTGAAGTGAGACTTACTGGCCTGTAGTTACCAGGCTCACTTTTGCTCCCTTTTTTGTAAATTGGAACCACGTTGGCAATGCGCCAGTCCAATGGTACTACTCCGGTCTTGATAGTGTCTAGAAATATTAGGTATAGCGGCCTAGCTATCTCGTCACTTAGTTCCTTTAGTATCCTTGGGTGTAATCCATCTGGGCCCGGTGATTTATCAATTTTAGTTTTCTTTAGACGCTTCCGCACCTCCTCCTGCGTTAGGTATGAGATATTTTGTGAGGGGTTTGTTTTATTCCCCTGCATCTCGTGTGGCATTTCCTTTTCTTTGGTGAACACACTTGAGAAGAAGCTGTTTAGTAGATTTGCTTTCCCTTCGTCATCATCAATGATTTCTCCTGCATTGTTTTTTAAAGGGCCAGCGCTCTCCCTGCAAATCCTTTTGCTGTTTATGTAGTTGAAAAATAGCTTCGGGTAGTTTCTGCTCTCTTTTGCGATCCGTCTTTCTGCTTCCTCCTTGGCAGTTTTGATCGTATCTTTGCATATTTTGTTTTTTTCCCTGTATGATTTTAGCGCTTCTTCGCTGCCTTCTTGCTTTAGTAGTTTGAACGCTTTCTTCTTTTCGTTTATTGCCCCTCGTACCGTCTTGCCGAGCCACATTGGTTTCCTTTTAGCTGCGTTTCTTTTATTTTTAAAGGGAATGAACTGCTCACATGAGGTGATTAGGATCCTTTTGAACTTTTCCCATTTTTCCTCTGTACTGATATTTTTGAGGATGTTGTCCCAATTAATGTTACCGATAGTAGTTCTAAGCTCATCAAATATTGCTTTACTAAAGTTTAGTTTCTTTGTCTCTCCCTGATAAGGCTTCCTATTGATTGACAGCTGGAAGTTGATTATATTGTGGTCGCTGTTCCCCAAGTGCCCCTCAACCTGCACCCCCTTTATTCGGTCCGGTTTGTTAGTTAGTACTAGGTCCAGAATGGCCCTCCCTCTTGTTGGTTCCTGCACAAGTTGGTTCAGGTAATTGTCTTTAATTACTCTCAAGAACTTATCACCCCTGTGAGATTTGCAGGTTTCGTTCTCCCATGTTATATCTGGGTAATTAAAGTCCCCCATGATAATTACTTCGTTTCGTTTTGACACCTCTTCTATCTGCCTTAGTAGTAAGTCTTCAGTTTCTTCTGTTGCTTTTGGTGGTCGATAGAAGACCCCTATCAGGATTTTGTTATTTTTTCCTCCCTGTATTTCTACCCACAGAGATTCCACCTGTTCGTCTCCTACCCCTATATCCTCCCGTAGCCTCGGCTTCAAGTTCGATTTGACGTACAGACATACCCCTCCCCCTTTCTGGTTCCTTCGGTCTCTTCTGAAGAGATTGTACCCCTGCAAATTCACCGCCCAATCGCACTTATCATCAAGCCATGTTTCAGTAATTCCGACTATGTCATAACTTTCATCAGTCATTCTTGCTTCAAGCTCGCCCACTTTACCGATCAGACTTCGTGCATTCGTGATCATACAATTTATATCATTTTTTTTGTTTTTTAAATTTGTTTTGTTGCTATTCGTACTTATGGCTGATCTATCAGTTCTAACTGTACTAACCCCACCCCCTGCTCGTCCCCCATTCCCTTTGCTTGGACCCAGATCGCTAATTACACTGGCTACCCCACTATTTCTCATTTTGCCCTCCCCCCCAGTCCCTAGTTTAAACACTCCTCCAGCCTTCTAGCCATCTTTTCCCCCAGCACAGCTGCACCCTCCCCATTTAGATGCAGCCCGTCCCTACGGTAGAGCCTGTAGCCGACCGCAAAGTCAGCCCAGTTCTCCAGGAACCCAAATCCCTCCTTCTTACACCAACTCCGGAGCCACTTGTTTACCTCCCTAAGGTCCTGCTGCCTTTCTAGTGTGGCTTTAGGTACAGGTAGTATTTCCGAGAAAACTACCCTGGAGGTCCTCGCCCTGAGCTTGGACCCTAAGTCCCTGAAATCATTTTTGAGGGCCCTCCATTGACCTCTAACTTGTTCATTGGTGCCAACGTGCACCATGACTGCTGGATCCTCACCAGCCCCTCCCAGTAATCTGTCAATCCGATCCGCGATGTGTCGAACTCGAGCGCCAGGAAGACAACACACCGTTCGACGATCCCGGTCTTTATGGCAGATTGCCCTCTCTGTCCCCCTAATAATTGAGTCTCCCACCACTAGAACCTGTCTAGCCTGCCCTGCGCTCCCCGTCCCCGTCTCACTGGAGCAGTCATCCCCCTGGCGTTCAGAGGGCGTGTCGTGCTGCAGCGGTGCTGGCTCTGTAATGGCATCCCCCTCATCTGCCAATCGTGCAAACTTGTTGGGTTGTGCCAGTTCAGGACTAGCCTCCCTGGTTCTCTTCCCTCTATCCCTCCTTCTTTCTGTCACCCAGCTGACTGCCTGCTCCCCCTGCACTTCCGTACTACCGTCCGCCCCCGCCTCTACCCCAGCGAGTGCCTGCTCAGTGAGCACCAAACTCCTTTCCATGATGTCAATGGCTCTCAGTGTTGCCAGTTGCCCATTTAGATCCAGAATTTGGGCTTCTAAATGTTCGACGTGCACGCATCTTCTGCAACCTCTCACACCCTTCTGCAACCTCTCACACCCTGCTGCAACCGCTGACCCGCTGCTGCAACCGCTGACCCGCTGCTGCAACCGCTCACACCCTGCTATAACCGCTGACCCGCTGCCTCAACCGCTGACCCGCTGCCTCAACCGCTGACCCGCTGCCACAGCTGCTGACCCGCTGCCGCAACCGCTGACCCGCTGCCGCAACCGCTGACCCGCTGCCGCCACCGCTGACCCGCTGCTGCGACCCCTCACCCGCTGCTGCGACCCCTCACCGCTGCACCCGCTGCTGCGACCCCTCACCCGCTGCTGTGACCACTCAACTGCTCACACGCTGCTGCAACCGCTCACTCGCTGCCGCTCTCGCGCAAACGCTTACCCGCTGACACGCGCTCACAAAATTTCCCCCCCCCTCACAAACACTTAGACCCCCAGACACACACACACACAGAAGACACAACTAACCAGATACACAGAAAACACACAGCTCACAAACACACACAGAGGTAGAGGTAGATACTTATCAGCACACTCTGCCCTCCTGTCTCAGCTGCTTCGTTCTGGTCCCCTCCGCTACTGCCGGTCTCTGATTGCTGCCCCTGTACCTGCACCTGCTTCTGCTCCGGCGGCCGCTCACTCCACCTGTCACTCTGCCCTCCTGCTGCTGCTCCGAGACCCGCTCCGCTCCGCTTCTGCACTCCTCCTGCCGCCTCCTGTCACCTTCGGGCGCCGGTATCGGCTCCTCCGCTGGTCCGTTGTCTCCCTCAGACCCCCCGCTCGTGCCTCTGCCTCGGCGCGCTGCTACTGGCGTCTGACGTCACTTCCGGACGTGGGAGACATTATCGGCTGCTGAAGAGAAAGATTGCTGCTGACAAGGGCTGATAAGTATATTCTGTGTCTGTAAGTGAGTGTCTGTAAGTGTGTGTATATGTGTGTGTCTGTAAGTGAGTTCAACTGTCTGTGAATGTCTGTGAATGCGAGTGTGTGTGGCTGAAGTTTAAGTGAAGCAAAATTGTGCGACTAACTGAGAGAAGGCAGTAAGTGTGTGAGCGTTTAAAAATAAAAGCGTGAATGGTTGCATATGGGTGGAGGAGCATGAGCAGTGGTGAATAGGTGGAGGAGTGTGAGTGGTTGCGAACGGGCGGAGCAGCGTGAGCGATTGCAAACGGGTGGAGGCACGTTTGGAGTGTGATCTAGTCAATCTTCATTACTTCTGTAGGTAAATTTGTAGATTCCTACTAGAATGATCTTCATGCTTGATAATGCCATCCAGCGTGCTACTTGTGCAATGTATACGGTCTTTGATCAGCCGATCGAGAGTGCATAATCTTGCGCAAGATGCATGCACGTAACACATTTGGAAGCCCAAATCCTGGATCTAAATGAACAGCTGACAACACTGATTTACATTAACAAAATGGAGAGGAGTTTGCTGCACACTGAGCAGGCACTCGCTAGGGTAGATGCAGGTAGTTCGCAAGAGCAGGACAAGCAAGCACTTAGCTGGGTGACAATCAGAAGGGGTAAAGGGAAGAGAACCAGGGAAGCTAGTCCTGAACTGGCAAACCCCAATAAGTTTGCAAAGTTGGCAGATGAGGGGGGTGCCATTACAGAGCCAGCATCGCTGCAGCACAACATGCCCTCTAAATGCCAGCGAGATGACTGCTCCAGTAAGAAGGGAAAGGAGAGCGCAGAGCAGGCTAGATAGGACTAGAGATTGGAGCTGTAGGAAGTTCATTTGCATATTCCCTGTGCATTCTGGGAAGAGCAAAGAATCACTGTAAGCAGGAAGATTGTCAGGATTAGCTTGGTCTAGCTGCTTAGAGTACATCGCCAGATCGCATGCCTAATGGTGTGCGAAGTTGTACACTTAGTATTATCTTCACTATCAGTAGTAACTTCACTACAATTTTTGACTTTTAGAAGTTTGGAAGTGGATATCATTTGACAACATGAAAAAGGAGAGGAGCCATATGGTAAGCTGCAACATATGCTATATGTTTACAGACCTACCAGAGGAAAAGCCAAAATTCACCTGCCAGAAATGCAAGATTGTGTCTCTACTGGAGGAAAAGGTGCATAGTCTTCAGGAGAGAATAGTTACATTGAAGCTGATTAAGGAAGGTGAGGATTTCCTTGAGAGAGCAGAAGAAAATCTTCAAAATGTTGAAGGAAAATAAATGTCCAGTGTACCTGAAGGAGCAGAGGAATGGAAGCATGTGATCCAAAGAAGCTGGAGGATCAGGAGTCAGCCAGCACTCATACTGCTCGGGAACCAGTACCAGGTTCTTGAGCAGAAGGAGAAAGAGTAACAGCAAGAATCGACTCTACCCACAAAGAACAGAGCAGAGGAGAAAGAGATACAGCAAGAAACGACTCTACCCACAAAGAACAGAGCAGAGGAGAAAGAGGTACAACAAGAAATGGCTCTACCCACAAAG
This sequence comes from Eleutherodactylus coqui, assembly GCF_035609145.1. Classification (NCBI taxonomy): domain Eukaryota; kingdom Metazoa; phylum Chordata; class Amphibia; order Anura; family Eleutherodactylidae; genus Eleutherodactylus; species Eleutherodactylus coqui. Next base: position 180,389,630 of record NC_089840.1, on the reverse strand, counting down.
AACAGAGCAGAGGAGTAAGAGGTACAGCAAGAAATAACTTTACCCACAAAGAACTGCGTAGTAAGCCCACAGAGTCCTCTTGAATGGGGAAAAAGAAGTGCTGTTATGAAGAAGAAAAGGAGACTGGTGTTTGTGGGGGATTCCCTGTTGAGAGGAACAGAGGCCACTGTCTGCAGACCTAACACCTCACGAGAGGTATGCTGTCTTCCAGGTGCACAATTCGAATATGTGTCTGATAGGCTGTCAAGACTCTTCAGTCCTACAGAACACCACCCATTCCTACTAATACATATAGGAACAAATGACACTGGAAAAAAGGACCTTGCAACTATCTGCAGAGACTTTGAAGATCTTGGAAAGAAGGTGAAAGAATTAGGAGCCCAGGTGATCTTCTCATCCATCCTCTCAGTGGATGGCCATCGAATAAGAAGATGGAATAGGATTCTAGAGGTGAACAAATGTGCGGTCAGCAAGGATTTGAATTTCCAGACCATGGAGTGAATTACCTATATGATGGACTGCTTCCTAGAGATGGGTTGCACCATACAAAAAACAGGTAAGCATATATTTGGTGGGCGCCTTGCTTCACTCATTAGGAGAGAACAATATTGGAAAGGAAGTGAAAGGACAGGTAAAAATATACAGCTAATTAATAAAATTTGAGAACCTCGCTATTAAAAGTGGAAAGAAAGCTCAAAGACAACAAATTCAGAAGAACAGAGGAGCAAGAGACACCAATCACAAACTAAAATGTTTCTACACAAATGCCCAGAGCATGGGAAACAAACGGGGAGAATTGGAGCTCTTAACACAAAAAGAGAAATATGATGTAATGGGCATCACGAAAAAATGGTGGAACGATGCACATGATTGGAATACAAGGCTTGAAGGATACAACTTATTTATAAGAAACAGACTTAAGTAAAGGGGAGGAGGTATTGTGTTGTATGTTAGGAAAACATTCATCTCCACAGAGATTCAAGCTTCAGAGCATAGTAGTTTTATAGAAACTGTTTGGGTAAGAATACAAAGAGAGAACAACAGAAAGCACACTATTGTAGGCATTTACTATAGGCTGCCTGGACAAGCAGAAGATATTGATTAACCCTTTCTACAGCTCTCAAAAAAAGCATGACATAATGATTATGGAAGATTTTAACTATCCAGTCATCTGTTTGGAATCTTTCTCAGGTAAAAGTAAGAGATACAACAAATTCTTATCCGCTCTTGCTGATAACTTTATCTTCCAAAAGGTAGAAGAGAAAACAAGGGGATCTGCTATCTTGGACCTAATTCTTACCAACAGGGAGGAAATGATTGAGGAAGTAAAAGTGGCAGGGACCTTAGGAGGCAGTGATCATGCTATCGTTGAATTTTGGATAAAAAGGGGAGGAAGACCTGAGAAAACTCAGACCTCAAGGCTGGATTTTAGAAATGCAGAAAAATATGTTTAGCAAATGGAAAGAGTGGGGAATATCTAAAGAAGAATATAATGCAGTCTGCAGAAACTGTAAGGCAAGTGTCAGAAAAGCTAAGGCTAATAATGAATTGAGGCTTGCAACAAAGGCCGAAAGCAATAAAAAAGGAGGAGGAGGAAGAGGCATAGAGACTGATTGCCAAAGAGATCAAAAATAACTAGAGATGAGCGAGTATACTCACAAAGGCAATTGCTCGAGCGAGCATTGCCTTTAGCGAGTATCTCCCCCGCTCGAGACTGCAGGTTCGGGTGCCGTCGCGGGGGAGCGGTGAGTAGCGGCAGTTAGCAGGAGGGAGCGGGGGGGAGAGAGGGAGAGAGAGATCTCCCCTCCGTTCCGCCCCGCTCTCCCCTGCAGCTCCGTGCCCGCCGCCGGCACCCGAACCTGCAGTCTTGAGTGGGGGAGATACTCGCTAAAGGCAATGCTCGCTCGAGCAATTGCCTTTAGCGAGTATACTCGCTCATCTATAAAAATAACCCTAAACTATTCTTCAATTATATAAAGAGTAAAATGATTTGCACTGAGAACACTGGCCCCTTAACAAATAATGCAGAAGAAATCATGGAAGACGATGGGGGGAAGGCAAATCTATTAAATCTATGTAGTTTTTTTTTCAAGTGTATTCATGAATGAAAAAGAAATGTCACATGAGATGCAAGGGAATAAAATGACCCCCTCCCACCCCCCCCCCCCCCCCCGCTAAGTATTGCATGCCTAACACAGTTGGAAGTGACAAAAAAACTAAACTTTAGTAAAGCAAATTTTGATCAGCTCAGAATTACTACCGGTAACATTAATTGGGACAACAGCCTCAAAATATCAGTACAGACGACAAATGGGAAAAGTTTAAAAACATTCTAATTACCTCATGTGAGCAGTTCATACCCTTTAAAAATAAAAGAACTACAAGTAGAAGGAAACCAATGTAGCTCGACACGACTGTAAGGGGGCAATAAGTGAAAAAGAAAGCATTTAAATGACTAAAACAAGAAGGCCTTGAAGAAACGCAATAACATACAGGGAAAAGAGCAAATTATGTAAGGGAAAGATAAAAACTGCCAAGGAGGTGGCATAGAGACTGATTGCCAAAGAGAGTAAAAATAACCCTAAACTATTCTTTAATTATATAAACAGTAAAATGATTTGCACTGAGAGCACTGGCCCCCTAACAAATAATACAGGAGAAACCATGGAAGATGATGGGGGGAAGGCAAATCTATTAAATATTTTTTTCAAGTGTATTCACAAATGAAAAAGAAATGTCACACGAGATACAAGGGAATAAAACAACCCCCCCCCCCCCCCTCTAAGTATTGCATAACACAGGAGGAAGCGCAGAGCTGATTAAGTAGGATTGAAATCGATAAATTGTGGGGATGGAATACACATAAGGGTTCTAAGGAAACTAAGTAACGCAATAGACAGACCGCTACTTCTTATATTTAGGGACACTATTGAGAATGGGGTTATACCACTGGATTGGCGCCTTGCCAGTGTGGTTCCAATATACAAAAAAACGGTCTAAAAGAGAGCCTGGTGACTACAGGCCGGTAAGTCTCACTTCAATAATTGGAAAAATATTTGAGAAGTTTCTGAGAGACGACACCCTAGAATACCTCAAGGAAAACAACGGCATAACTCTTTATCAGCATGGGTTCATGAGGGGTTGATCATGTCAGACCAATTTGATCAGCTTCTACAATGAAGCAAGTTCTAGGCTGGAACTGCGTGAGTCTATCGATTTCATATCTGGATTTTTCTAAAGCATTTGACACCGTGGCGCATAATAGGTTAATATATTAAATGAGACAGCTCAGTCTGGCCAAAAATGTGTGTAGCTGATAAAAAGCAGAGAGTGGTAATAAATGGTTTGTACTCTGATTAGGCCACCATTGCTAGTGGGGTGCCACAGGATTCAGTATTGGGTTCCATTCTGTTCAATATATTTATCAATGACCTAATAGAAAGACTACACATTAAAATATTGATATTTGCAGACACTACAAAACAATGCAAGATAATTAACACAAAGGCGGAGAATATGCGGCAGCAAATGGACCTAGATAAGTTTAGGTCTTGGGTAGAAAAATGGCAAATGGAGTTCAATATTAATAAATGTAAGGTTATGCACATGGGCAGGAGAAACTGATGACAACAGTATACACTAAATGGGGTACTGCTAGGGAAAAGTGAGATGGAGAATGACCTGGGGTACTAGTTGACTGTAGACTTAACTGGAGCAATCGATGCCAGTCAGCTGCTGCAAAAGCAAATTAAGTCTTAGGGTGCATTAAAAGAGGTATAGGGGTGAGGACAAGAACATTATTCTTCCGCTATATAAAGCACTTGTCAGTGGAACATGGAATACTGTGTACAGTTCTGGACATCGCTGCTCAGGAAAGATGTTGCAGTGCTTGAGGGGATTCAAAGAAGGGCAACTGAATTAATAAATGGAATGAGAGGAATGGAATACCCAGAGAGGCTATCAAAATTAGGAGTATTCACCTTGGAAAAAAGATGGTTAGGGGGCGACCAAATAACTATGTATAAATATATTAGGGGACAATACAAGGATCTCTCCCATGATCTGTTTATACCCAAGACTGCGACAGTAACAAAATGGCATCCTCTACGTCTAGAAGAAAGCAGATTTCATCACCAACACAGAAGGGGGTTCTTTACTGTAAGAGCAGTGAGACTGTGGAACTCTCTGCCTGAGGACAGGGTCATGTCAAACTCGATAGAGGAGTTTAAGAGGGAATTAGATGTCTTTTAAGAGCACTATTATATTACAGGATATAGACATTAGGTGACCAGTGGGGTTGTTGATCCGGTTCTTGGAGTCAAGTAGGAACTCAAACGCTGATCCAGGGATTATTCTGACTGCCATTATGGAGTGAGGAAGGATTTTTTTCCTCCAAATAAGCTACATTAGCTTCGGCCTCGTTTGTTTTTTTTTGCCTTCCTCTGGATCAACAAGGGGGTGGGGGTGAGGGTTAAAACAGGCTGAGCTAGATGGACATTGTCTTCATTCAGCCTAACATACTATGTTACTATGTTATAAGCATCAAGTTAAAATTGGAAGGAAAAGAATTAACAATAAATTAACTGGGCATAATTTTTCAAAAATAATTTCTTGCCTCAAGTACCCCAGGTCCTACTAAGGCTTTAATCCTGTTGCCACTGAATAAGTCCTATGATAGTTTTTATAAGTAGTAACAACTCTTCTTTGCCTGCAGTGGTAGCAGAACTTTGCCACAGTGCACCTGCGCAGTGCCCCATCCTGTTAGCACAAGATAGGCCTGTGCATTATAGGCCTGAGCACTACTTCCTCTATGGATAATAGATCACTGAAATGCTTCTATCAATGTGTAAGAGGCTTGCTCCAAAGTGTTAATATTCCCATAGAGAGTAATAGGAAAGATGTGCCAAAATTGTAGCATGGACAAAAATTTGGCACAATGGAACTGAGCATGGTAACGAGACATTAAATGATTGGTTGGTGCCCAGGCATCAACCAATGCTCCTGGCTCAGCCTGCCTCTTCTCCCTGCAGACAGGGACACCATATATCAGTCAGGCGTGAAAACCCGGCCAATATATACGGACGTATGAATAAGCTCTTAGGCTTGATTCACACAACTGTATGTGAGTTGTGCCCATGGGTGTAACCTGCAACAGGCAGCACACAGTCACTCATCTGTGTGCTACTTGACACAGATGGGTATCTGTGTGCTTTCTGATGCAAGTCTCCACGGACACTGCTTATTGCATGCCCTATTTTCATCTGTGAAAATAGATGATAACATATTACACCATTTTTGGGGATCTGTTGTTAAGCCATACATGCTGTGGTAACAGTGACATGGTAACTTTATTCTGCAAGTCAGTATAATTATAGTAATTTCAAATGTATTTAGTATTTTTCTTGTGCTACTTTCAAAAATAAAATAAACTTAAGAAAATAGCTTTCTGTCACCATCTTCTGACCCCAAGAAGTTTTTATTTTTAAGTAGATGGGAATGTGTAAGGGATTGTTTTTTTATGGGGTGAGCTGTAGTTTCTCCTGGTAACATTTTGATTGCTTTTATTAAATTTTGATTTAAAAAAAACCCTGCTACTGTGTATTTTTCTCTGACTGCTTTCACTGTGTGAGATAAATGATGTGTCATTTTAGTAGATCAAACTTTTACGGGTGGAGTGATAAAAAATGTTTTCTTCCTTTTTGTATTGATTTTTATGTTAAAAATGGGAAAAGGTTTTGTTTTTAACAACTTTTAGTACTTTTTTCAGTAACTAAAAAAAACTTTAACTTATTTCAAGGTTTTTTGGTCCCTTCAAGGGGGCCTATATGTGTCACTGTTGCAGACTCGTACAATATCCTGCAATACTTTTGGCTTGGAGAATATTGTACTTTCTTCAGTGACATATTAAGCCTTGGGACACCTAAAGGGTTGAAGGCTTAGGTCAGATTTATCTCTCATCCTGGCTGCTGCAGTCAGGGGTCAGCTCTGTTTCATAGCCGGGACCCACTATGTATGTAGCAAGCTCTAAAGGCTGCTACATACAAACCCTGGGCATATCAGCTGTACATGTATGTATTGATCACCAGTTGTATTTTTTTTTTGGTTCAATATGTATTTATCGGCTGCTACTATAGGTAAATCAGTAATTATACTGCTATAAGATAAGATAATCATTCTCATTTGTTTGGCACTATTAAAGTATTTATTTAGCATTCTTGGTGTCAAGTGCAATGTGCCCTTCAGAATGTTAGATATTAGTTAAGAACTATGTTTACCTATACATGGTTCTTCCTGTACAATCTGCATTCTGCAGAGCTAATAAGGAGGCTCTCAGACAATAAAAAGGAAGTGCCTTCCCAATCCAGTGATATCACGGTGTCATTGCGGTGTCAGGGTTTTTTACATATCGCACCAATACCTATACTGGTCGGGTGGATATGTAGTAACCCGTAGTGAAGTATAATCAGGAGGTTTGGGTTATGAGGTGTTAGGATTTCTGGTTCCACCTCACTCTACGTATATGTGTAAGTCTGTCCAAAATTGATGTTCTTAAGTAATATTTAATAAAGTTAGTAATTTTAATTAAATTTCTTTGTCGGTGACTAGTTTTGACATAACAAAAGAAATACACTGTCTCTGTGAATTACAAGTTCTCTCCAGACAGGATTATTTTTTTAAAGCCGGCTATGCCTTTTTTTCAGATAGGGCCCTATTGGCACATGATTAGGTTAGGGAATCCCAAAACTATGGGACCCCTTGACATGGGTTTTGAGCTGACATTAATTTTGAGGAGTGCCTTCACATTGTGGCAACACACAGGTGAAGACTTAGGACTTTATGGTGGCCAAATTAGTAACTAAGACATCATATTTCTCTCCTCCCTTGGCCAGTTTCCCCAATGTTGCCGTAAGCCATATCTGTATCTATTTAGGGGGCTTAGTGTTGGGTCCCTGAAGGTCTAAAATGTCTCTGCATTGCAGTCTCCTACTAGCCGGGTCTTGTTGTTCTGAATGTTTTTTCTGCCAACCCAGGATCTGAGTGTCGAGAAAGGTACCCTGGCCAGCTTTGTCCTCCTTCCTTTTTTGGAAACAACACTAGCTGCTATTGCTATCCAACAATGGCAGATAGACACCACCTTTCTTTACAAACCCTGATGGTTTGGTAGCGTTGGGCCCCTTCACCTCCAGAACTTAATTGATCCACCTTGACTCAGCCCCCTTAGCAGCTTACCTCTCCGCCAATGAACCAGTCATGAGCAACTGTCAGGACAGGTCTTTGCAAGGTCTTGCAGGCTTTGAATTATCTTTGCTTGCCTTTGCAAATTTGACTCCATTCCAATGGGGCAATGCATTTGTGTAAACACATTCCACACCCCAAGCATTTGGCGAACATTTGTATAGGAGCTTTACACAATCGTTTATTTACCTCCAAATCCTCACCGCCAAATAGCTGTCTACCTCTTTCACGAGGCCTGATTTCTCGCCTTAGTCTGCGGAGCCGCCTGGGAATTTTTGGCTTTTAGGTCGCTCCACCTTTTCTAAAGTTGCTCGCGCAAATGGACAGTTCCATACCTCCACTCAAGCATTCGGATAACCTGCCTCAGGATGCTCTTCTTGTGCATGGTGGGGTGCAGATAGGGCCCATATCTCCCATTATAATCCCGCTGGTCCATGATCTCGACCAGCTTTTGAATTTCCCACTGTCCAAGGGGTGAGGCTCTGTGGCTCATTTTGGCGCTTGGAGTAATGAAGGCAAGAATGCTGCTGTTTGGTTTTTAGACCCTTGTCACAAATAGTGTTCACGCAACACTGAGCTGTGATGGGGTTGCAGTCATGATGTCAAACACACCGAGACTCGCCCCACTACCCTGGCTGAGCTTCCGTGTGCCTGGGCTTGTGGGAGATTTCCAATATGTTCACCATTTTGTATGTATTTTATGTTGTCAACTGTGAATATACTGTATTTTGTGTATGGTCTAATCCTTTGGGGGAAGGGAACATCGCCCCCCCTCCCCACCTCCACAAGAATTGGAGGAGCTAGTGCTGTGTGTCCAAGAACTGGTCAAACCGGTTCTAACTGGCAAAAACCTATCTAGGAATGCTTTGTCTTGGTCAAGCAGAGAGGAGAAACAGGATGTTCTTCTCATGAGACCAAATTCAAGAATGAACTGAGCGTGCTCACCGAAGTTCCTCCCAGATGGATGACATCACAAGCTACCTCACAAATACCTCCCTCTGAGAACGACCAATCAGCACGCTAAATAATGTAACTGTGTCCTAAATTGCCTGACTTCCTGTGTTGAAACTTATTTAAGTTTTACCCGCGCTTAATAAAGGGAGAGACTCTTTTGGGGACACATGTTGTAGGCTTGTGATCTTTGAAAGGCTCTCCAGGCCTGCACATATTATCAAATTTGGAACGCACAGTATATCGAATAGCGAATTTTGCGCTAACAGGCTTAAAACCTGGCAGTATGGCCAAGAGTGTCTGTAACGCTAATGTACATGGAATAAAAGAGCATTCACTGAGATAAAAAAATGAGTGAAACATGCAGGCCACAGCTAAGTGTAGCTCTGTATTGCAGGTGAGACAGGTACATTATGTTATCTGCCCGATCACTAGAACTGACCTGGACAAGTTCACATTGCAGGCTTTCATGGCCACATAATGGTTCACCTTGCAAGGAAATCTGTTTCCTCGTGATCTTTGCCAAGCAAGTATAATGCGCATTGTGCATGGGCAATGTGCCCGTGGTTGTAAAATCTTAATTTTTTTTTTAAAGTAAAGCCAAAATAAAAAAAACAAGAGGGCAGAGAGGAGGCAGAGAGGGGGCGGGAGCTCAGTTCCTGCTCCTGGCTCTTCCATCCTCTCCCCCCTGCAGAGGAGAACGACGTATATCGGCTCGGCGTGAAAACCGAGCCGATATACGTTCGTGGGAATGCAGCCCACCACTGATTGATTTCACCATTTGGAGGCTGGAAGACAGGAATAGTGTTGCTAATCTTGATCGGCCAGGTGATAAAATTGTCCTGATTTTCCCATAAGATCAGGTAAGTCCAAACCCAGTTTTGACAAAAATTGCAGGAATATCTAATTTACTATAATGCCTGCTGCAGAAGTCATCATTCAGCCAATCAGGAGCCAAGGGCACTCTGCTGATGTCACCATTTGTGTCCTCCATCTTGTATATGGGCAGCAATTCAATTAGACACCTGCATCACATGGTCTAAACATATACAACATAGGCACCGTGTAACCAGCAGCCATTTTACAATTGAACACAGGACAGAGGAGCATCATTACATTTATATGCCTATATAAGACGTGGTCTGTTTTTAGGGATGGATATTCTACTGAGGATATATTGCTGCTGGGTGTGAAAGCTTGTATACCAGCAGAGAACTTAAATGGGGTTCTATTGGAGGGAACAGAGAAGAAAACTGCATAATGTTTATATGCCTGGATCAAACACGGTCTGTACATTGGGAAAGGGTATATTTCTGCTGCTGCAAACACATATAGCAACAAAGCAGACTGACCAACTACAATTTGGCATGGGGAATATTGCAGATCTTATTTTGTGGCCTCAGATTTCATCCAGTCCGGCCATTATGAATTATTTGCAAACCTTACGCAGTTACAGTGGGGTGTGGGATATTCAATTATGCTGCATCAAACAGGGATAGCTCACAAATACAAGCCAGTGTGGCCTTCTGTGCTCACACATCGTGCCTCCCAGGGATTGCAGTTTATTTGGTTGGCGGTGGCTTTTCGTTAATATAAAACAAAAAGAAAACCAAACAGGGAAACAGCAGATCTTGGTCAAAATCGCCAGTCTGGCCACTACAAATTATTTGCAGGCCTTATGCAGCTAGCAGTGGTTTTCTGCAAACTACCATAAAGAAACAATAATAAAGAAACAAAAAGCTAAATAAAAAAAATGAATAAAAAGGAAACACAAAGAAAGCAAGACGTAGGGCACATGTGGGTGGTAATATTGGTAGTGCTACTGCTCTCCTTCTCCACAAGTGAAAAATATGTCAATATTCCTCACTCCAATGGGTTGAATGAAAATCATGAAATTAATATCTAACAGTTGCACCATTCTTAGCACCTACCTTGTACCCTTCTTCGTTTAAGCCTAATGTTTTATCTCTTGTTATGATGTTATCAATAATTTTTTAACATTTCCTCCCGCTTTAATTACTTTTTTTTATTAGAACAAATCATTAAACTTTTTTAATTATACTTACGTCAGCAGCAAATCAATTTATCATAGACAGCATCTTTGCAGACCCTCTTCACATGAATCATTTCATAGAGTCATTTTTAAGATTATTTATTTTTTATTATACAGTAAATTATACTCTTCATATATCAATTGATATTAAATTTTTACAACTCATCTCTTTAGAATTCACACCTATTTATTACTACATTGTTAGAACACTTTAATTAATTTTATTTTTTAATACTTAACTGATTATAATTATTATCATTATTGTTATTTTTATTATCACGAGAATACTATCCATCATCAAAAATGCATTTTCAATCACCTATTAACTTCATTTAATTAACAAACTATTCTTGAGTAGCTACCATACAGAGAGATATATACATTGCATCATTTATTTCATTAGATTTTATGTCTCACTATTTCATTGTTATTCAAATGTTTATATAACCAGTTATTGTTGTACTGCAAATCCACTATCACATTCTCCTTGGATACATTGTTAATCTTTTTCCATTCTCTGCCAATCAGCTAGTGAACTGATTTGCATGACACAATACTATGCATCCCTATGCGTTAATTCTAGGCTTGTGATGTCAAAGGAGGCGGGGCTTGGGATGTCACACATCGCTCTACTCCCCAAATACCATTTTCAGATATTTTTATTCACTATTCTTGTCCTGCTGTGTGTGGCCAGATTAAGGCATCCTTTTGATGCTGACTAGAGATGAGCGAGTATACTCGCTAAGGCAAATTACTAGAGTGAGTATTGCCTTTAGCGAGTACCTGACCGCTTGTCTCAAAAGAGTCGGGTGCCGCCGGGGGTGAGCGGTGAGCTGCGGGAGTTAGCGGGGGAGGCGGGGGGAAAGAGACAGAGAGAGAGATCCCCCCCCCGTTCTTCCCCGCTCTCCCCCGCCGCTTCCCGCCCCCCGTAGGCACCCGACTCTTTTGAGACAAGCGGTCAGGTACTCGCAAAAGGCAATACTCACTCGAGTAATTTGCCTTAGTGAGTACGCTCACTCATCTCTAATGCTGACCAGAGATTGGCGCTCCAGGAAGATAATTTATATATTCCCTGTGCATTCTCGGAAGAGTGAAGAGTTGCTGTGAGTCGGAAGATTACTGGGTTTTCCACTTAGTAGAGCATCCTATAGGTTATATATCTTCACTACAATTCTTGCCTTTTAGAAATTTGGAAGTGCACATCAGTTGACAACATGAAAAATTAGAGGAACCATATGATGAGCTGCAATGTATGCCATATATTTATAGACCTACCAGAGGAAAAGGCAAACTTCACCTGCCAGTAATACAAGCTTGTTTGTCTACTGGATAATAAGGTACAAAGTCTTCAGGAGAGAATAGTTACATTGAAATGTTGCCAATATACCTTCCAACTTCCTTCTTCAAGCATATTAAATCAAGTTTCTCCAGATTCATCTGGAAACATAGGAGACCTAGACTAGCTCACAACCTGCTGATTCAGACAGAGGAAGGAGAGCGGAGGTAATAATCTCCCGGACATGTACCAATACTACTAATCAATACAGCTAAGTAGATGGTTGGAATTGACAAATCCTTCAAAAAACAAAATTGTGCTCTCCTTAGCCCAGGCAACCTATGGACCAACCTTATTGAGGGACTTATGACACCCCTCACGTAAAATATATAAAAGCTCTTCATGTGACCTCTTGCTGAGAGGTGTTTACAAGATCTGGGACTCTTCCAAGGAGATCTGTCTCCATACCTTTCACCTATTGCACCCCTGAACCTAATCCCAGACTATCTGGGGCTCAGTCTAGACTTTCATACCAAATGGGTTTGGGATATCCTCAAGGGCCGTACAATAGCTGATCTTTAGTCCCTATACACAAGAAAGGGCACACAACTTACCGAGAGCCTGTTGTCAACAACACACCTACCTCTCAATTAATTGCAGATATTACACCTAACAAAAACCATGGACAAAGTCCTTCCCCTCCACCCACCTGTTTACTGAAATGGAGCGAATTATTGCAGCCCAGAGTAGGTACAGCAGGAAAATTTGTTACCTTAAAAGGAAGTTCATTGCCCCTCAAGACACCACTATACCAGCTTTCATTCTATCTTGGGAAAAGGAACTTAACATTAAACTAGCAGATAGGGAGGTGAGGTCAATTTTGAGTAGCTCACTTGGCCATTCCACATGTGACAGACTTCAAGAAAACCATTATAAACTGTTGACAAGGTGGTATAAATCCCCTGAGTGGCTTTTCGCTTATAAATTATCAAGTTCCAACAGATGTTGGCGATGCAATGATAATGTGGGCTCTCTATTAAGTGAACTTCCCCCCTCCTTATCCTTCTACTGCAGTTGAGGAGAATTAGTGACGAGTGACGGGTCTGATGTCAATAATATTTATATGTAATATGTGTCTCCTATTATACATATACCTCTGGCCTGACCTTTCTCTGGAGGCTTACTCTAAAGTTGTATGACTTCTTAACTGAAATGGATTCCCTCTTTCCTGCCTTCTTTTCTCACCCCCCTACCCACACACACCCAACCACCCTACCCACACACCCAACCAGTCAATCTTACCTTATCCTTTTCTTACTGTAACCCCTGGAAAAAAAATGTATTTTTTATAAAATGTTTATACAAGTTTCATATGATGTAACCAATGTTGGAATCAAACTGCTATACTTGTAATTGCAATAAAAAAATAATTTGCAAAGAGAATAGTTACTTCGGAATTCACCTTAAGGAAAATGAGGATTTCCTTGACAGAGTAGAACAACGTCTTCAAAATATTGAAGGAATATAAATGTTCAGTGTACCTGCAGAAGCGTACCCATACTGCTCGGGAACTGGTACCAGGCTCTCCCACAGGAGAACAATGAAGAGGTGCAGAAGAAATTACTCAGCGCTGAGCCAATCAGAGGGCAGGTCTGACTCACACCCCCTTCACACCCACTGCAGGCCGGCCGCGCGGAACTCCGGCTGCCGGGAGCAGGTGAGTATATATATATTTTTTATTTTAACACTTTTCTGGATGAATTGCAGGGAAGGACTTATATATTTAAGCCCTTCCCGACAATTCATCCCGCGCACGCCTGCATCCCAGTGCTTTCAATGGAGATGGCTGTATTGTCGGCTCCATTGAATTCAATGGGCAAACATCTTTCTTCTCTGCCACAGCTGTTACAGCTGTGGCAGAGAAGAAGGATTTGTCTTCTATATGTTCTCAATGGGGTCGCGCTGCTGCCGCCGGCCCCATTGAGCGCATATAGAGAAGAGAACAGGAATCACAGATCGCAGATAGGTGCGATCTGCGATTTCTGTTCTATAATTTATCGGACGAGCGCATAAAAAGCGCTCATGTGTCTGATACCATTACAAAGCAATGGTTTTAAAAAATCGCCCGACGCATGCGCAAAAAAACGCCCGTCTGACTAAGGCCTAAAAAGAAGCAGTTTAAAGCACCTCCATGTAAGCTGGAAAAGTTTTTCCCAGCACTGAAGGAGACAGCAAAAAAGGTGTCGGCCATGAGGTTGAGTTCTGCTACTGCCTTTATGGAGGCAAGGGAACAGGATGGAAGATCTGTGTACAGGACTTCAGAGTCACAGGAGAGTGCTCAAGCAAAAGGGAATGTTGCTATATTGCTGGTCACAGAGAAAACAGAGGAGTAACATAGTAAAAGAAGTGAAAGTGATGTGGCACATTTATTCAAGATGGCCCCACAGCTGAATCTAACATGCATTCTAACAAGACTCAACCCACTTCTTCTAGCCTTTAGCCATGCAGAGCTCCCTCAACAGAGCTGTTCTATGATAAACGGCGCGCGTGTGAGCGTCGTCGACACTTACCCCCCCCCCACATAGATCGTTCGATTTCCATCATTGCCACTAATTCTCTCACTTCCCGATATCGTAGAAACATGAAATTTGGCACGAGCATTAATTATGTCATAAATAGGAAAAGCTAATGGGTTCCAACTCGATTATTCAATTCTAAGCTCAAAAGAATTAGCGTCCAAATTTTATGTACGGAATCTAATTCTCTCGCTTTCCAATGTCATAGAAACTTAAAATTTCGCACGAGCATTGATTATGTCATAAATAGGAAAAGCTTAAGGGGTCCCAACTCGATTATTCAATTCTAAGCGCAAAAGAATCAGCGTCCAAATTTTATGTACGGAATCTAATTCTCTCACTTTCCAATGTCATAGAAAATTAAAATTTGAAACAAGCATTGATTATGTCATAAATAGGAAAAGTTAATGGGTTCCAACTCGATTATTCAATTCTAGGCGCAAAAGAATTAGCGTCCAAATTTTACGTACGTAATCTAATTCTCTCACTTCCCGATGTCATAAAAACTTGCAATGTGGCACGAGCATTGAATATGTCATAAATAGGAAAAGTTAATGGGTCCCAACTCGATTATTTAATTCTCAGCACAAAAGAATTAGCATCCAAATTATACCTACGGAATCTAATTCTCTCACTTCCCAATGTCATAGAAACTTGAAATCTGGCACGAGCATTGATTATGTCATAAATAGCAAAAGCTAATAGGTCCCAACTCAATTATTCAATTCTAAGCGCAAAAGAATTAGCGTCCAAATTTTACGTACGGAATCTAATTTTCTCACTTCTCAATGTCATAGAAACTTTCAATTTGGCACGAGCATTGATTATATCATAAATAGGAAAAGCTAATGGGTCCTAACTCGATTATTCAATTCTAAGTGCAAAAGAATTAGCGTCCAAATTTTATGTACGGAATCTAATTCTCTCACTTCCCGATGTAATTTGGCACGAGCATTGATTATGTCATAAATAGGAAAAGCTAATGGGTCCCAACTCGATTATTCAATTCTAAGCGCAAAAGAATTAGCGTCCAACTTTTACGTACAGAATCTAATTCTCTCACTTCCCAATGTCATAGAAACTTGAAATTTGGCACGAGCATTGATTATGTCATAAATAGGAAAAGCTAATGGGTCCCAACTCGATTATTCAATTCTAAGCGCAAAAGAATTAGCGTCCAAATTTTATGTACGGAATCTAATTCTCTCGCTTTCCAATGTCATAGAAACTTAAAGGGGTTGTCCCGAGGCAGCAAGTGGGTCTATACACTTCTGTATGGCCATATTAATGCACTTTGTAATGTACATTGTGCATTAATTATGAGCCATACAGAAGTTATAAAAAGTTTTATACTTACCTGCTCCGTTGCTGGCGTCCTCGTCTCCATGGTGCCGACTAATTTTCGCCCTCCGATGGCCAAATTAGCCGCACTTGCGCAGTCCGGGTCTTCTTCTTTTCTGAATGGGGCTCCGTGTAGCTCCGTGTAGCTCCGCCCCGTCACGTGCCGATTCCAGCCAATCAGGAGGCTGGAATCGGCAATGGACCGCACAGAAGCCCTGCGGTCCATGGAGACAGAGGATCCCGGCGGCCATCTTCAGCAGGTGAGTATGAAGACGCCGGACCGCCGGGATTCAGGTAAGCGCTGTGCGGGTGGTTTTTTTAACCCCTGCATCGGGGTTGTCTCGCGCCGAACGGGGGGGGGGTTTAAAAAAAAAAAAAACCCGTTTCGGCGCGGGACAACCCCTTTAAAATTTGGCACGAGCATTGATTATGTCATAAATAGGAAAAGCTAAAGGGGTCCCAACTGGATTATTCAATTCTAAGCGCAAAAGAATTAGCGTCCAAATTTTATGTACGGAATCTAATTCTCTCACTTTCCAATGTCATAGAAACTTGCAATTTGGCACGAGCATTGAATATGTCATAAATAGGAAAAGTTAATGGGTCCCAACTCGATTATTTAATTCTAAGCGCAAAAGAATTAGCATCCAAATTATACCTACGGAATCTAATTCACTTACCAATGTCATAGAAACTTAAAATCTGGCACGAGCATTGATTATGTAATAAATAGGAAAAGCTAATGGGTCCCAACTCAATTATTCAATTCTAAGCGCCAAAGAATTAGCGTCCAAATTTTACGTACAGAATCTAATTTAATCACTTCTCAATGTCATAGAAACTTCAAATTTGGCACGAGCATTGATTATGTCATAAATAGGAAAAGCTTATGGGTCCCAACTCAATTATTCAATTCTAAGTGCAAAACAATTAGCGTCCAAAAGTTTACGTACGGAATCTAATTCTCTCACTTCCCAATGTCATAGAAACTTGAAATTTGGCAGGGGCATTGATTATATCATAAATAGGAAACGTTGTTAGCTCCCAACTCGATTATTAAATTCTAAGCGCAAAAGAATTAGCGTCCAAAGTTTACGTACGGAATCTAATTCTCTCACTTCCCAATGTCATAGAAACTTGAAATTTGCCGCGAACATTGATAATGTCATAAATAGGAAAAGCTAATGGGTCCCAACTCGATTATTCAATCCTAAGCGCAAAAGAATTAGCGTCCAAATTTTACGTACGGAATCTAATTCTCTCACTTCCTGATGTCATCTATATATATAATAATGAATGTATGTCTGTCTGTCTGTCTGTCCGTTATGCATTACTACACCATTCATCTGATCGCCATGAAACTTTGGGAAGTTGTTGAGTACACTCCTGGGAAGATTACTGGCATAGTACATCTATCCTATGATAAATGGCGTACGTGCGAGCGTCGTCGAGAGTAAGCCCCCCCACGTAGATCTTTCGATTTCCATCATTGCCTCCTAATTCTCTCACTTCCCGATGTCGTAGAAATATGAAAATTGGGACGAGCATTGATTATGTCATAAATAGGAAAAGTTAGTGGGTCCCAACTCGATTATTCAATTCTAAGCACAAAAGAATTAGCGTCCAAATTTTACATACAGAAGCTAATTCTCTCACTTCCCGATGTCATAAAAACTTGCAATGTGGCACGAGCATTGAATATGTCATAAATAGGAAAAGTTAATGGGTCCCAACTCGATTATTTAATTCTCAGCACAAAAGAATTAGCATCCAAATTATACCTACGGAATCTAATTCTCTCACTTCCCAATGTCATAGAAACTTGAAATCTGGCACGAGCATTGATTATGTCATAAATAGCAAAAGCTAATAGGTCCCAACTCAATTATTCAATTCTAAGCGCAAAAGAATTAGCGTCCAAATTTTACGTACGGAATCTAATTTTCTCACTTCTCAATGTCATAGAAACTTTCAATTTGGCACGAGCATTGATTATATCATAAATAGGAAAAGCTAATGGGTCCTAACTCGATTATTCAATTCTAAGTGCAAAAGAATTAGCGTCCAAATTTTATGTACGGAATCTAATTCTCTCACTTCCCGATGTAATTTGGCACGAGCATTGATTATGTCATAAATAGGAAAAGCTAATGGGTCCCAACTAGAGATGAGCGAACGTGTTCGGCTCCGCCCCTTTTCGCCCGAACACCGAACTTGGCGAGCAATTCCGTGCTCGGGCGAAAAAAGTTCGGGGGTCGCCGTGGCAGCGCGGGGGGGGTGCGACGGGGAGTGGGGGGGAGAGGGAGAGAGAGAGGGCTCCCCCCTGTTCCCCGCTGCTGCCGCCCGCGCCGCGCCTCTCCCCGCCCCACGGCGCCCCCCGAAGCTTTACGCGCGGACACTGAAGTCCTCGGCAAAGCCGGTGTCTGGGTGCGTAAGTGTTCGTTAAGAACACGTTCGCTCATCTCTAGTCCCAACTCGATTATTCAATTCTAAGCGCAAAAGAATTAGCGTCCAACTTTTACGTACAGAATCTAATTCTCTCACTTCCCAATGTCATAGAAACTTGAAATTTGGCACGAGCATTGATTATGTCATAAATAGGAAAAGCTAATGGGTCCCAACTCGATTATTCGATTCTAAGTGCAAAAGAATTAGTGTCCAAATTCTACATACGGAATCAAATTCTCTCACTTCCCGATGTCATAAAAACTTGAAATTTGGCACGAGCATTGATTATGTCATAAATAGCAAAAGCTAATGGGTCCCAACTCAATTATTCAATTCTAAGCGCAAAAGAATTAGCATCCAAATTTTACGTACGGAATCTAATTCTCTCACTTCCCAACGTCATAGAAACTTGAAATTTAGCATGAGCATTGATTATGTCATAAATAGGAAAAGCTAATGGGTCCCAACTCGATTATTCGATTCTAAGTGCAAAAGAATTAGTGTCCAAATTTTACATACGGAATCAAATTCTCTCACTTCCCGATGTCATAAAAACTTGAAATTTGGAACGAGCATTGATTATGTCATAAATAGCAAAAGCTAATAGGTCGCAACTCAATTATTCAATTCTAAGTGCAAAAGAATTAGCGTCCCAATTTTTCGTACGGAATCAAATTCTCTCACTTCCCAATGTCATAGAAACTTGAAATTTGGCACGAGCATTGATTATTTCATAAATAGGAAAAGCTAATGGGTCCCAACTAGAGATGAGCGAGCACCAAAATGCTCAGGTGCTCGTTACTCGGGACGAAATTTTCGCGATGCTCGAGGGTTCGTTTCGAGTAACGAACCCCATTGAAGTCAATGGGCGACCCGAGCATTTTTGTATATAGCCGATGCTCGCTAAGGTTTCCATTTGTGAAAATCTGGGCAATTCAAGAAAGTGATGGGAACGACACAGCAACAGATAGGGCAGGCGAGGGGCTACATGTTGGGCTGCATCTCAAGTTCCCAGGTCCCACTATTAAGCCACAATAGCGGCAAGAGTGGGCCCCCCCCAACAATTTTTACTTCTGAAAAGCGCTCATTAGCAATGCATACCTTAGCTAAGCACCACACTACCTCCAACAAAGCACAATCACTGCCTGCATGACACTCCGCTGCCACTTCTCCTGGGTTACATGCTGCCCAACCCCCCCCGCACGACCCAGTGTCCACAGCGCACACCAAAGTGTCCCTGCGCAGCCTTCAGCTGCCCTCATGCCACACCACCCTCATGTCTATTTATAAGTGCGTCTGCCATGAGGAGGAACCGCAGGCACACACTGCAGAGGGTTGGCACGGCTAGGCAGCGACCCTCTTTAAAAGGGGCGGGGCAATAGCCCACAATGCTGTACAGAAGCAATGAGAAATATAATCCTGTGCCACCACCATCAGGAGCTGCACACGTGGGCATAGCAATGGGGAACCTATGTGCCACACACTATTCATTCTGTCAAGGTGTCTGCATGCCCCAGTCAGACCGCGTTTTTTTATAAGGCAGGTACAACTGCGCAATGCGAATTCCGTGTGCACCCACAGCATGGGTGGCTCCCTGGAACCCACCGGCTGTACATAAATGTATCCTATTGCAGTGCCCATCACAGCTGAGGTAATGTCATGTTAAATGCAGGTGGGCTTCGGCCCACTCTGCATGCCCCAACCTGACCGGGGTTTTTAATTCATAGACACAGGCAGGTACAACTCCCTATTGTGAAGTCCCTGTGGACCGACAGCATGGGTGGGTGCCATGAAGCCACCGGCGGTACATAAATATATCCCATTGCATTGCCCATCACAGCTGAGGTAATGTCATGTTTAATGTAGGTGGGCTTCGGCCCACACTGCATGCCCCAGTCAGACTGGGGTTCTTTATAAGTAGACACAGGCAGGTACAACTCCCTATTGTGAAGTCCGTGTGGACCGACAGCATGGGAGGGTCCCAGGAAGCCACAGGCGGTACATAAATAAATCCCATTGCATTGCCCAGCACAGTTGAGGTAATTTCATGTTTAATGCAGGTGGGCTTCGGCCCACACTGCATGCCCCAGTCAGACTGGGGTTCTTTAGAAGTGGACACATGCAGTTACAACTCCGTGTGGACCGACAGCATGGGTGGCTCCCTGGAACCCACCGGTGGTGCATAAATATATCCCATTGCATTGCCCATCACAGCTGAGGTAATGTCATGTTTAATGCAGGTGGGCTTCGGCCCACACTGCATGCCCCAGTCAGACTGGGGTTCTTTAGAAGTGGACACATGCAGTTACAACTCCGTGTGGACCGACAGCATGGGTGGCTCCCTGGAACCCACCGACGGTACATAAATATATCCCATTGCAGTGCCCAGCACAGCTGAGGTAATAACATAGTAACATAGTATGTAAGGCTGAATGAAGACAATGTCCATCTAGTCCAGCCTGTCTATCCTCCTGTGTTGATCCAGAGGAAGGCAAAAAACCCCAAGGGCAGAAGCCAATTTAGCCCTTTTGGGGAAAAAATTCCTTCCCGACTCCCTAATGGCAATCAGACTGTTCCCTGGATCAACCCCTAATAATTCCTAACTGCCGATTTGCCCGGATTAACAATTAACCTAAGACTTGTATCCTATAATGTCCTTCCTCTCCAGAAAGACATCAAGTCCTCTTTTAAAGTCCTCTATGGATTTTACCATCACCACTTCCTCTGGCAGAGAGTTCCACAGTCTAACTGCTCTTACAGTAAAGAATCCCCTTCTATGTTGGTGATGAAACCTACTTTCCTCTAATCGTAACGGATGTCCTCTTGTTACCATCGCGGTCCTGGGTGTAAACAGATCTTGGGAGAGATCCTTGTATTGTCCCCTCATGTACTTATACATGGCTATTTGATCACCTCTTAGCCGTCTTTTTTCCAGGGTGAATAATCCCAATTTTGATAGCCTCTCTGGGTATTCCAGTCCCTTCATTCCATGTATTAGTTTAGTTGCCCTTCTTTGAATCCCCTCAAGCACTGTGACATCTTTCCTGAGCACCGGTGACCAGAACTGTACGCAGTATTCCATGTGAGGCCTGACAAGTTCCTTATACAGTGGGAGGATAATGTTCTCGTCCTTTGCCCCTATACCTCTTTTAATGCACCCCAAGACTTTATTTGCCTTTGCAGCAGCTGACTGGCATTGGTTACTCCAGTTTAGTCTACTATCCACTAATATCCCCAGATCCTTTTCCATATCACTTTTCCCTAGTGGTACCTCATTAAGTGAATATTGGTGACATCCATTTCTCCTGCCCATGTGCATAGTCTTACATTTTTCAGCATTGAACTTCATTTGCCATTTTTCTGCCCAAGCCCCCAGTTTATCCAGGTCCGTTTGTAGCCGCACATTGTCCTCCGTTGCATTAATTATATTGTATAATTTTGTATCATCTGCAAATATTGATATTTTGCTGTGCAGCCCCTCTATCAGGTCATTGATAAATATGTTGAACAGAGTGGGGCCTAATACTGAACCCTGTGGCACCCCGCTAGCGACTGTGGTCCAATCAGAGGACGAACCATTTATTACCACCCTCTGCTTTCTATCTTTGAGCCAATTTTTTACCCACTTACACACGTTTTCGCCCAGTCCGAGCTGCCTCATTTTGTATATTAGCCTATTATGTGGCACGGTGTCAAACGCTTTAGAGAAGTCCAGATATACGAGATCAATAGATTCTCCCTGGTCCAGCTTAGAGCTTACTTCATCGTAGAAACTGATCAGATTTGTCTGACATGAGCGACCCTTCATGAATCCATGCTGGTGAGGAGTTATTCCCTTGTTCTCCTTGAGGAACTCATCGATGGCGTCTCTCAGAATCCCCTCGAAAATTTTTCCCGTTACTGAAGTGAGACTTACTGGCCTGTAGTTACCAGGCTCACTTTTGCTCACTTTTTTGTAAATTGGAACCACGTTGGCAATGCGCCAATCCAATGGTACTACACCGGTCTTGATAGTGTCTAGAAATATTAGATATAGCGGCCTAGCTATCTCATCACTTAATTCCCTTAGTATCCTTGGGTGTACTCCATCTGGGCCCGGCGATTTATCAATTTTAGTCTTCTTTAGTCGCTTCCGCACCTCCTCCTGCGTTAGGTAAGAGATATTTTGTGAGGGGTTCATTTTATTCCCCTGCATTTCGTGTGGCATTTCCTTTTCGTTTGTGAATACACTTGAGAAGAAACTGTTTAGTAGATTTGCTTTTCCTCCGTCATCATCAATGATTTCTCCTGCATTATTTTTTAAAGGGCCAGTGTTCTCCCTACAAATCCTTTTGCTGTTAATATAGTTGAAAAATAGCTTCG
Organism: Eleutherodactylus coqui; assembly: GCF_035609145.1. Classification (NCBI taxonomy): domain Eukaryota; kingdom Metazoa; phylum Chordata; class Amphibia; order Anura; family Eleutherodactylidae; genus Eleutherodactylus; species Eleutherodactylus coqui. The sequence goes on along the minus strand of NC_089840.1, from coordinate 180,367,387 downwards.
GGTTGTTTTTGCTCTCTTTGGCGATCAGTCTTTCAGCTTCCTCCTTGGCAGTTTTGATCTTATCTTTGCATATTTTGTTTTTTTCCCTGTTTGATTTTAGCGCTTCTACGCTGCCTTGTTGCTTTAGTAGTTTGAACGCTTTCTTTTTTTCATTTATTGCCCCTCTTACCGTCTTGTCGAGCCACATTGGTTTCCTTTTAGTTGAGTTTCTTTTATTTTTTAAGGGAATGAACTGCTCACATGAGGTGATTAGGATCCTTTTTAACATTTCCCATTTGTCCTCTGTACCGCTATTTTTGAGGATGTTGTCCCAATTAATGTTACCGATAGTAATTCTGAGCTGATCAAATTTTGCTTTACTAAAGTTTAGTTTCTTTGTCGCTCCTTGATAAGGCTTCTTATTGAATGACAGCTGGAAGTTGATTATATTGTGGTCACTGTTCCCCAAGTGGCCCTCAACCTGCATCCCCTTTATACGTTCCGGTTTGTTAGTTAGTACTAGGTCCAGAATGGCCCTCCCTCTTGTTGGTTCCTGTACCAGTTGGTTCAGGTAATTGTCTTTAATTACTCTCAAGAACTTATCACCCCTGTGAGATTTGCAGGTTTCGTTTTCCCATGTTATATCTGGATAATTAAAGTCCCCCTGAATAATTACTTCGTTCCGGTTTGACACCTCTTCTATCTGCCTTAATAGTAAGTTATCAGTTTCCTCTGTTGCTTTTGGTGGTCTATAGAAGACCCCTATCAGGATTTTGTTATTTTTTCCTCCCTGTATTTCTACCCACAGAGATTCCACCTGTTCTTCTCCTACCCCTATATCCTCCCGTAGCCTCGGCTTCAAGTTCGATTTGATGTACAGACATACCCCTCCCCCTTTCTGGTTCCTTCGGTCCCTTCTGAAGAGATTGTACCCCTGCAAATTCACCGCCCAATCGCACTTATCATCAAGCTATGTTTCCGTAATTCCGACTATATCATAATTTTCATCAGTCATTCTCGCTTCAAGTTCACCCACTTTACCGATCAGACTTCGTGCATTCGTGGTCATACAATTTATATCGTTTTTTTTGTTTTTTAAATTTGTTTTGTTGCTATTCGTACTAATGGCTGATCTATCACTTCTAACTGTACTAACCCCACCCCCTGCTCGACCCCCATTCCCTTTGCTTGGACCCGGGTCGCTAGTTACACTGGCTACCCCACTATTTCTCTTTTTGCCCTCCCCCCAGTCCCTAGTTTAAACACTCCTCCAGCCTTCTAGCCATCTTATCCCCCAGCACAGCTGCACCCTCCCCATTAAGATGCAGCCCGTCCCTACGGTAGAGCCTGTAGCCGACAGCAAAGTCAGCCCAGTTCTCCAGGAACCCAAATCCCTCCTTCTTACACCAACTCCGGAGCCACTTGTTTACCTCCCTAAGATCCTGCTGCCTTTCTAGTGTGGCTTTAGGTACAGGTAGTATTTCCGAGAAAACTACCCTGGAGGTCCGCGCCCTGAGCTTGGACCCTAGGTCCCTGAAATCATTTTTGAGGGCCCTCCATTGACCTCTAACTTGTTCATTGGTGCCAACGTGCACCATGACCGCTGGATCCTCACCAGCCCCTCCCAGTAATCTGTCAATCCGATCCGCGATGTGTCGAACTCGAGCGCCAGGAAGACAACACACTGTTCGACGATCCCGGTCTTTATGGCAGATTGCCCTTTCTGTCCCCCTATTAATTGAGTCCCCCACCACTAGAACCTGTCTAGCCTGCCCTGCACTCCCCGTCCCCGTCTCACTGGAGCAGTCTTCCCCCTAGCGTTCAGAGGGCCTGTCGTGCTGCAGCGGTGCTAGCTCTGTAATGGCAGCGCCCTTATCTGCCAACGTTGCAGACATGTTGGGTTGTGCCAGTTCAGGACCAGCCTCCCTGGATCTATTCCCTCTACGCCTCCTTCTATCTGACACCCAGCTGACTGCCTGCTCCCCCTGCACTTCTGTACTACCAACCGCCCCGCCTCTACCCCAGCAAGTGTCTGCTCAGTGAGCACCAAACTCCTTTCCATGATGTCAATGGCTCTCAGTGTTGCCAGTTGCTGATTTAGATCCAGAATTTGGGCTTCTAAATGTGCGACTTGCACGCATCTTGCGCAACAGTATGCACCCTCGATCGGCTGATCAAGGACCACATACATTGCGCAAGTAGCACACTGGATGGCATTGCCAGGCATGGAGCTTATCCTAATGGGGATTTACAATTTATTTGTGGAAGTAGTGAAGATAGACTTGTTCACACTCCGCTCACTCGCTGCCGCCTCTGCTCAACCGCTCACACGCTGCTGCAACCGCTCACACGCTGCTGCAACCGCTTACACGCTGCTGCAACCGCTCACACGCTGCTGCCTCCGCTCACACGCTGCTGCTTCCGCTCACACGCTGCTGCCTCTGCTCACACGCTGCTGCAACCGCTCAACCGCTCACACGCTGCTGCAACCGCTCACATGCTGCTGCAACCGCTCACACGCTGCTGCCTCTGCTCAACCGCTCCAAAAAATTATTTATTTTTTTTTCCCCCCTCACAAACACACCCCCAGACACACACACATGTCATGTTTAATGCAGGTGGGCTTCGGCCCACACTGCATGCCCCAGTCAGACTGGGGTTCTTTAGAAGTGGACACATGCAGTTCCAACTCCGTGTGGACCAACAGCATGGGTGGCTCCCTGGAACCCACCAGCGATACATAAATATATCCCATTGCATTGCCCATCACAGCTGAGGTAATGTCATGTTTAATGCAGGTGGTCTTCGGCCCACACTGCATGCCCCAGTCAGACTGGGGTTCTTTAGAAGTGGACACATGCAGTTACAACTCCGTGTGGACCGACAGCATGGGTGGCTCCCTGGAACCCACCGGCGGTACATAAATATATCCCATTGCATTGCCCATCACAGCTGAGGTAATGTCAGGTTTAATGCAGGTGGGCTTCGGCCCACACTGCATGCCCCAGTCAGACTGGGGTTCTTTAGAAGTGGACACATGCAGTTACAACTCCGTGTGAACCGACAGCATGGGTGGCTCCCTGGAACCCACCGGCGGTACATAAATATATCCCATTGCATTGCCCATCACAGCTGAGGTAATGTCATGTTTAATGCAGGTGGGCTTCGGCCCACACTGCATGCCCCAGTCAGACTGGGGTTCTTTAGAAGTGGACACATGCAGTTACAACTCTGTGTGGACCGACAGCATGGGTGGCTCCCTGGAACCCACCGGCGGTACATAAATATATCCCATTGCATTGCCCAGCACAGCTGATGTAATGTCAGATTTAATGCAGGTGGGCAAAAAATTAATTGGATTACACTGTAGGCGAGGGCCCCAAAAAATTGGTGTACCAACAGTACTAATGTACCTCAGAAAAATTGCCCATGACCAACCAAGAGGGCAGGTGAAACCCATTAATCGCTTTGGTTAATGTGGCTTAATTGGTAACTAGGCCTGGAGGCAGCCCAGTTAAAATAAAAATTGGTTCAGGTGAAAGTTTCAACGCTTTAATGAGCATTGAAACGCATAAAAATTGTTTACAAAAATTATATGACTGAGCCTTGTGGGCCTAAGAAAAATTGCCCGTTCGGCGTGATTACGTCAGGTTTCAGGAGGAGGAGCAGGAGGAGGAGGATGAATATTATACACAGATTGATGACGCTAAAAGGTCCACGTTTTTGATGGTGATAGAGAACAATGCTTCCATCTGCGGGTGCAGCCTACGTATTGTTTAGGTATCGCTGCTGTCCGCTGGTGGAGAAGAGAAGTCTGGGGAAATCCAGGCTTTGTTCATCTTGATAAGTGTAAGCCTGTCGGCACTAAACACCCTCTCTGACAAGACGCTAGCCGCAGGACAAGCAAGCACCTCCAGGGCATACAGCGCGAGTTCAGGCCACGTGTCCAGCTTCGACACCCAGTAGTTGTAGGGGGCAGAGGCGTCATGGAGGACGGTCGTGCGATCGGCTACGTACTCCCTCACCATCCTTTTACAGTGCTCCCGCCGACTCAGCCTTGACTGGAAAGCGGTGAAACAGTCTTGCTGGGGAGCCAGAAAGCTGTCAAAGGCCTTAGAGAGTGTTCCCCTGCCTGTGCTGTACATGCTGCCTGATCTCCGCGCCTCCCCTGCTACCTGGCCCTCGGAACTGCGCCTTCGGCCACTAGCGCTGTCGGATGGGAATTTTACCATCAGTTTGTCCGCCAGGGTCCTGTGGTATAGCATCACTCTCAAACCCCTTTCCTCTTCGGGTATGAGTGTGGAAAGGTTCACCTTATACCGTGGGTCGAGCAGTGTGTACACCCAGTAATGCGAGGATCATGAGAAAGGCATCCTAACATGAAGTCAGCCATGTGTGCCAGGGTACCTGTATGCAACACATGGCTGTCCTCACTAGAAAGATCACTTTCAGGATCCTCCTCCTCCTCAGGCCATACACGCTGAAAGGATGACAGGCAAGCAGCATGGGTACCCTAAGCAGTGGGCCAAGCTGTCTCTTCCCCCTCCTCCTCATCCTCCTCATGCTCCTCCTCCTCCTCAACGCGCTGAGATATAGACATGAGGGTGCTCTTACTATCCAGCGACATACTGTTTTCCCCCACCTCTGTTTCCGAGCGCAAAGCGTCTGCCTTTATGCTTTGCAGTGAACTTCTCAAGAGGCATAGCAGAGGAATGGTGACGCTAATGATTGCAGCATTGCCGCTCACCATCTGGGTAGACTCCTCAAAGTTTCCAAGGACCTGGCAGATGTCTGCCAACCAGGCCCACTCTTCTGTAAAGAATTGAGGAGGCTGACTCCCACTGCGCCGCCCATGTTGGAGTTGGTATTCCACTATAGCTCTACTCTGCTCATAGAGCCTGGCCAACATGCGGAGCTTAGAGTTCCACCGTGTGGACACGTCGCACAGCAGTCGGTGCACTGGCAGATGAAACCGATGTTGCAGGGTGCGCAGGGTGGCAGCGTCCGTGTGGGACTTGCGGAAATGTGCGAAGAGCCGGCCCACCTTTCCGAGCAGGTCTGACAAGCGTGGGTAGCTTTTCAGAAAGCGCTGAACCACCAAATTAAAGACGTGGGCCAGGCATGGCACGTGCGTGAGGCTGCCGAGCTGCAGAGCCGCCACCAGGTTACGGCCGTTGTCACACACGACCATGCCCGGTTGGAGGCTCAGCGGCGCAAGCCAGCGGTCGGTCTGCTCTGTCAGACCCTGCAGCAGTTCGTGGGCCGTGTGCCTCTTCTCTTCTAAGCTGAGTAGTTTCAGCACGGCCTGCTGACGCTTGCCCACCGCTGTGCTGCCGTGCCGCGCGACACCGACTGCTGGCGACGTGCTGCTGCTGACACATCTTGATTGCGAGACAGAGGTTGCATAGGAGGAGGAGGAGGGTGGTTTAGTGGAGGAAGCATACACCGCCGCAGATACCACCACCGAGCTGGGGCCCGCAATTCTGGGGGTGGGTAGGACGTGAGCGGTCCCAGGCTCTGACTCTGTCCCAGCCTCCACTAAATTCACCCAATGTGCTGTCAGGGAAATATAGTGGCCCTGCCCGCCTGTGCTTGTCCACGTGTCCGTTGTTAAGTGGACCTTGGCAGTAACCGCGTTGGTGAGGGCGCGTACAATGTTGCGGGAGACGTGGTCGTGCAGGGCTGGGACGGCACATCGGGAAAAGTAGTGGCGACTGGGAACTGAGTAGTGCGGGGCCGCTGCCGCCATCATACCTTTGAAAGCCTCCGTTTCCACAACCCTATACGGCAGCATCTCCAGGCTGATAAATTTGGCTATGTGTACGTTTAACGCTTGAGCGTGTGGGTGCATGGCGGCGTACTTGCGCTTGCGCTCCAACACTTGCGCTAGCGACGGCTGGACGGTGCGCTGAGAGAGATTGGTGGATGGGGCCGAGGCTCCCTATAGCAGCTCCGGCATCAGCAGCACTTTCCCTAATCTCTGTCAGAATTCATCTGTGGCGAGCCGCGGGAGGGGCCGATTTATATACTCGGGTGACACCTGATCTCGCCAGCCACACACTGCAGGGGGATGGTATAAGGCTTGAACGTCGCAGGGGGAAGTTGTAATGCCTTCCCTGTCTTTCTATTCACCAGAAAAGCACGCTAACGTCTCAGATATGAAAGTGAAAGTAACTCGAACATTGCGTGGTGCTCGCCTCTAGTAACGAGCATCTCGAACACGCTAATACTCGAACGAGTATCAAGCTCGGACGAGTACGTTCACTCATCTCTATTGTCTACAAATATCTGAAGGGCTGTCACAGTGCAGAGGGATCAGCCCTTTTCTCATCTGCAAAAGGACGAACTAGAAGCAATGGGATAAAACTGAAAAGGAGGAAACAGATTAGAGATTAGAAAAAACTTTTTGACAGTGAGGGTGATCAATGAATTGCCATGTTAAGTGGTGAGTTCTCCTTTAATGGAAGTCTTCAGAGGCTGGACAGACATCTACCTGGGATTATTTAGTAAATCCTGCATTGCGCAGGTGGTTAGACCCGATGATCCAGGAGGTCCCTTTCAACTCTACCATTCTATGAAATGCATTGCCTGTTTAATAAAGCTGATGTATACTAATTTACCGTGATCCTGTCCCACCAGTGTGTTTAGAGCACCCAGACCTCCCTGCCTTTCCTTTCTGCTTATCCACAGAGGTAATATATTATCCAGAATGAAGGTGGCTGCAGCTCTAGGTTACTTTGGTGACCACAACTAACCCAGGTGACTAGTGACCTTCATATGCACTTTTCTCATCCATAACACTCTACACATGGAACACTTGTTTTTGTTCCTATTGATATGGAAATACAGAGCTACAGCTCTCATGTTTCCATGAGAGCACACTCTTCCCTCAAGCTGCTGTTGCTGCTGGTGGTGGTGGTGGAACTGCTGCTGCTCTCCTTCACTTACTTCCACCATGGCTTTCTCCTCTGTTTCCTTCTCACAAAATGAAATTTTTCTAAAGCACAAGAAAGAGCTGTAGCTCTACATATTTTGCTTGGATAAGGCCCATGCTTGGCTATCCTGTTCAGCTAGTAGAATTTGTCCTTTGCAAACTTTATGACATTGCTTATGAAACAAGCACCACAACTGCTGTCTTGCACAGCATACATTTTGGTAGCTCTACAGTTGTTCCTTGGAGAAGGCCCATGCTTGAGTGTTGCAGAATTTCTTATTGGAAAATGTATAACATTGCTTGTAAAACAAGCAGCACACCTGCTGTCTTCCTTGGTTAAATTTTTTTTATCTCCAAACCCTATGTGAACCTTCATTTCTTTTCAGTGACAGCTCTGTTCTATGATTGATCCCTACACCACTGTACACTATTTTGACTAGTTTTGCAGAGCAGCACAGTGTTCCCCAGATATGCGGCTGTATTTCCATGCAGTTTTTAGGGCTTTGACTACATTGGGGACCTTCTGGAGGGCAAATTAGTGAGCCTGATTTTAACTCCCATTGACGTTTATTGGATTCGGAATCAACCGACCCAATTAACAATGATTTTCATGAGATCAGCCTGATACCGACACAAACCGATTATTTCACTAATCGCTCACTATTAGGTAGGAACATAAAATTTGTAGAAGTTTAAGGAATCCCCACATAATGTAAAGCTCTGCACTTTTGAGCATAATACGTCATATTTAAAAAAAAAAAAACTTGGAAGAAAGTTTGGCCAAAATTAAGTTGCAAAGACAAACTGTTACAGTTTATTTTTCCTGCAGAATGAATTGCAGAGATGCAAGAAGGTTCACAGGGTCCAATAAACTCCTATATAATCCTGAGTAATTTGCAGGTCCACTGAATGCACTAATACAGTATATAATATAGTATGGTATATGCAGACTTTTCATCCTTTGGATTTATTAGTGAAAATAATTGGTCTATTTTCATATGCTATTAAAATCACTTACCAATAATGGTGCAAGCAAGCAAGGAATAGAATAATTGAATATTTACAGATCTGTCATCTATAATCATTTCATATCATAAGGATCCATGAAACTTTAGCAGAATGTATGTTTGATTATGAATAAATTATCCTATGAGCTCAGATTCAAAATTATCGTACTGAGCAAAAGATTTGCAAGATCCTGACAGGGAGGAAGCAAAGCAATTTTAAAGCATGTACTGCAGTTTGATAACATTTGATGTTTCGCATAAACACAGGTGTTAATAGATCATTCTCAGTCACTTACCTAGTTTTAATGAGTTTCCAGAAGTGTTGTTTGAACGAATGCTTTCAATTCTAATATTAAGGTCATAACACAAATTTCATTGTTTAAACAAGTGCAATCTCTATTTTAATGCTATTTCACACTTGTTACTTAAGTTCTTAAATGCTTTGTGTATGCTACTTGTATTCTGCACATTTTATTTGCATTATATTCTTCCCATTTCAAATAAATGGAAAGCTACAGTCAAAAAATAAAATAATTGGCTTAGTAATTTATGTCTTTAGAGGGGATGTTGTTGATGGACTCAAACCATTCTTCTATTACACAGACAGCAATTTATCTGAGTGATTGCAAATAATACCGTAGTTGCAGAGCTGCAGGGGAAAATGTCTTGCCAAGTGTATTTTTGAAAATACATAACATCTTTGTCTTGGATCTCCTTCCTTCGTACTGGAACACAACGTCTTCTCCTTTGGTAACAAGATCTACCCCCAGACCCTTGAGACAGCGATGGGCACACCCTGCGCACCGACGTACACAAATTTATATCTTGGGCACTGGGAGGAAACAATTCTGTTCAGTGAGCAATATGAATTAAGATCTAAGGATATACTATTATGGCTTAGATCTATAGATGACATTTTTATCATCTGGATGTCCGCAGAGGATAAATTGGTGCAATTTATGCAGAAACTGAATAACTCTCTAGGGTTGAGGTTGACCCAAGAAATCCAATAGGGCAAACTTACCTTCCTGGTTTTAGAAATAAGCAAAACAACGCAAAACACTTTGAAAACTTTTGTATATAGAAAACCTACAGCTTGTAACAACTCACATTATAAAAGCTGTCATCAAAAGACCCTTAAAGAGGGCATCCCTACAGGACAGTATCATCATCTGAGCTGTAATTGCTCTATGCAACAATTCTTTAAAGTCAATCAAGAGATTTGAGAAATCGCTTTGTGGATAAGGGATACCCAGAGCAAGTGCTGAAAAGAGCATACAATAATGCAATGACACGTGATAGACAGGATCTCCTAGCAAAAAGAAATAGAGCAACTGAAAAGCACAAGTGCGGATTACACTGCACAATGATGATTTTGTTTTAAAAGGGTTGTCCCGCGAAAGCAAGTGGGTCTATACACTTCTGTATGGCCATATTAATGCACTTTGTAATGTACATTGTGCATTAATTATGAGCCATACAGAAGTTATCAGAAGTTTTTCACTTACCTGCTCCGTTGCTAGCGTCCTCGTTTCCATGGAGCCGTCTAATTTTCAGCGTCTAATCGCCGGATTAGACGCGCTTGCGCAGTCCGGTCTTCTTGTTTTCTGAATGGGGCCGCTCGTGCCGGAGACCGGCTCCTGGTAGCTCCGCCCCGTCATGTGCCGATTCCAGCCAATCAGGAGGCTGGAATCGGCAATGGACCGCACAGAAGCCCTGCGGTCCACCAAGGGAGAAGATCTCGGCGGCCATCTTCAGCAGGTAAGTAAGAAGTCACCGGAGCGCGGGGATTCAGGTAAGCGCTGTGCGGTGTTCTTTTTTAACCCCTGCATCGGGGTTGTCTCGTGCCGAACAGGGGGGAGGGGGGGGGGTTGAAAAAAAAAACCCGTTTCGGCGCGGGACAACCCCTTTAAGCTCAAAATTAGCGTATTCTTATGTATTTCCATCTGCTGAATTCAAAAATCACCATAAAAATAACTGATTAGCTCTTGCTTTGGAGATACAGTGACATGTCATTTTTTAGAGTTTACATTTTTATTTTGTGGAAATTTATTTTTTTTTTTGGGGGGGGGAGTTGTCACACCTCTCAACTGACATAACGCAACGTTCTCTATATGTTTGTAGGTTATGAACATAATGAATGTTGCTATAACTGAGTTTCATATTGTTTCTCCTTTTAGAATTGTTTCAGAATTTCTGGTGTTGGAGTGCTTTTGAAGTGTAAAATTTGCTATATCAAAATGCCACAAAAATGTGTAAATTTAGTGAATACTTTTTGGTACATTTGTGGTAAAATATCGTTTTTGTAACAGAAACCCAATCTGACGCCTCTTGTGAAGACTGCCTATCATCATTATTTTGGTATGAAGGTAGGGGACCAGGATAGGTCGTAGGCTCCACATATATGTTGCAACTCTTTTTCAGTTAAACTATGAGAATGGCTGAAAAGTAAAAAACGACCCATGGCTTTTGCTGTGCCTATGGTTTGGTAGGAGCCTACAAACCATACAGATGACTGCTATTTCTGCTTGACTCTGCCTATAAAGGCAGGATGGTCAATAAAGAAAACAGGAACAGTTCAATACCCAAATCTTCTATCTGCTATTCAATCTATTCCACATTCAGATAGTTTACCAGTTCCTACTCCACCCCAACATTATAAGCTTGAAGTACAAAATGAAGAAAGTGTGGAAAAAGTAGAACCCAGCAAGCTTTTCACATCCAATGACCCTGACTGAGGAAAAAGATGATACACCATACAGACTGAGTTAAGCAGAATTGAGTGATCTCATTCAAGACCTTGACTTGTCAAAGGAGAAGGCAGAACCTCTAGAGTCAAGACTCCAGCAACTGAATCTTCTCCAACGTTATGTCAGGGTCTCACAGCACAGAGAACGTCAGAGGGATCTGCTTTCTCTTTTTGAGAAGAAAAACAATCTGGTTGTTTGCTTAAAGCCTCCGCCCAGGGGCGGAGAGTGGGAGGAGCCGACTCTCCCACTGTTGCATATGGAAGGTGGAGGAGAGCAGGCGGCACCCTACGGGTGGACACGCCCATGCCGCTGCACGCTGGCTGCTCCACGCCGCCGGGAGAGCCCCGACAGCATAGCTACAGGGTGCCGGAGCCGACATCGGAGCGCCGCGCGCCGGCCGCGGGACCCCGCGCCACCCTGCATGGTAACACAGGCATTTAGGTACTTAAGAGACAAATTTCCTAGATTGAGTGATGCAAAGGTTAATGAATAGAGATGAGCGAACGTACTCGTCCGAGCTTGATACTCGTTCGAGTATTAGCGTGTTCGAGATGCTCGTTACTCGAGACGAGTACCACGCGATGTTCGAGTTACTTTCACTTTCATCTCTGAGACGTTAGCGTGCTTTTCTGGCCAATAGAAAGACAGGGAAGGCATTACAACTTCCCCCTGCGACGTTCAAGCCCTATACCACCCCCCTGCAGTGAGTGGCTGGCGAGATCAGGTGTCACCCAAGTATATAAATCGGCCCCTCCCGTGGCTCGCCACAGATGCGTTCTGATAGAGATCAGGGAAAGTGCTGTCTTGCTGGAGTTGCTATAGGGAGAGTGTTAAAAGTATTTTAGGCTTCAAGAACCCCAACGGTCCTTCTTAGGGCCACATCTAACTGTGTGCAGTAGTGTGGAGGCTGCTTTTTGCAGTGTTGCACATTTTTTTTTTTTTTATATCGGCCGTGCAGAGCATTGCGCCCTGCAGTAATTATACATAGTCCAGGGCCAGTAGTGGTGGTGAGGCAGGGACAGAAGACATATTTATTGAATATAGGCAGTGGGCCTTTCCAAAAACATTTGGGAAAAAAAATCTATTTGGGCTGCCTGTGACTGTCCTCAGTGTACTGGGTCTGTGCTGGGGGTAATTGTCCTAATTCATATGCAGCCAGCTAAGTGTTACAGCAGGCTTGCGCAAAATTATTTCCTGGCTCTGTGTTGGCTGTTACATCACCGCTGTATTCCAGTCCACAGTGCAACAGTCTGCAGTTATTTTACATACTCCAGGGCCAGTAGTGGTGACGCAGAGAGAGAAGACATATACAGTGTATATAGGCAGTGGGTCTTTCCAAAATCATTTGGGAAAAAAAATCTATTTGGGCTGCCTGTGACCGTCCTCAGTGTACTGGGTCTGTGCTGGGGGTAGTTGTCCTAATTCATACGCAGCCAGCTAAGTGTTACAGCAGGCTTGCGCAAAATTATTTCCTGGCACTACTGTGCGTTCCGTAAGCGAAGTCAGCCTCCAACCACAGGCCAATAAGTGGCACATTTAATTACAGCGTTCTGTTTCTGCACTACTGGTAATACAGCATGCTGAGGGGTAGGGGTAGGCCTAGAGGACGTGGACGCGGGCGAGGACGCAGAGGCCCAAGTCAGGGTGTGGGCATAGGCTGAGCCAGTGCGGTGGCCAGGGGTAGAGGCAGGGCCAGACCGAATAATCCACCAACTGTTTCCCAAAGCGCCCCCTCGCGCCATGCCACCCTGCAGAGGTCAAGGTGCTCTACGGTGTGGCAGTTTTTCACAGAGACGCCTGACGACCGACTAACAGTGGTGTGCAACCTTTGTCGCGCCAAGTTCAGCTGGGGAGCCACCACCACCAGCATGCGCAGGCATATGATGGCCAAGCACCCCACAACGTGGTACGAAGGCCGTTCACCGCCTCCGGTTTGCACCACTGCCTCTCCCCCTGTGCCCCAACCTGCCACTGAGATCCAACCCCCCTCTGAGGACACAGGCACTACCGTTTCCTGGCCTGCACCCACACCCTCACCTCCGCTGTCCTTGGCCCCATCCAGCAATATCTCTCAGCGCAGCGTCCAGACGTCGCTAGGGCCACTGTTTGAGCGCAAGCGCAAGTACGCCACCACGCACCCGCACGCTCAAGCGTTAAACGTGCACATTGCCAAATTGATCAGCCTGGAGATGCTGCCGTATAGGCCTGTGGAAATGGAGGCTTTCAAAAGCATGATGGCGGCGGCGGCCCCGCGCTACTCGGTTCCCAGTTGCCACTACTTTTCCCGATGTGCCGTCCCAGCCCTGCACGACCACGTATCCCGCAACATTGTACACGCCCTCACCAACGCGGTTACTGCCAAGGTCCACTTAACAACGGACACGTGGACAAGCACAGGCGGGCAGGGCCACTATATCTCCCTGACGGCACATTGGGTGAATTTAGTGGAGGCTGGGACCGAGTCAGAGCCTGGGACCGCTCACGTCCTACCCACCCCCAGAATTGCGGGCACCAGCTCGGTGCTGGTATCTGCGGCGGTGTATGCTTCCTCCACTAAATCACCCTCCTCCTCCTCCAACGCAACCTCTGTCTCGCAATCAAGATGTGTCAGCAGCAGCAGCACGTCGCCAGCAGCACAGCGGCAGCACAGCGGTGGGCAAGCGTCAGCAGGCCGTGCTGAAACTACTCAGCTTAGGAGAGAAGAGGCACATGGCCCACGAACTACTGCAGGGTCTGACAGAGCAGACCGACCGCTGGCTTTCGCCGCTGAGCCTCCAACCGGGCATGGTCGTGTGTGACAACGGCTGTAACCTGGTGGCGGCTCTGCAGCTCGGCAGCCTCACGCACGTGCCATGCCTGGCCCATGTCTTTAATTTGGTGGTTCAGCGCTTTCTGAAAAACTACCCACACTTGTCAGACCTGCTCGGAAAGGTGCGCCGGGTCAGCGCACATTTCCGCAACTCCAAGACGGACGCTGCCACCCTGCGGACCCTGCAACATCGGTTTAATCTGCCAGTGCACCGACTGCTGTGCGACGTGCCCACACGGTGGAACTCTACGCTCCACATGTTGGCCAGACTCTATGAGCAGCGTAGAGCTATAGTGGAATACCAACTCCAACATGGGTGGCGTAGTGGGAGTCAGCCTCCTCAATTCTTTACAGAAGAGTGGGCCTGGTTGGCAGACATCTGCCAGGTCCTTGGAAACTTTGAGGAGTCTACCCAGATGGTGAGCGGCGATGCTGCAATCATTAGCGTCACCATTCCTCTGCTATGCCTCTTGAGAAGTTCCCTGCAAAGCATAAAGGCAGACGCTTTGCACTCGGAAACGGAGGCGGGGGAAGACAGTATGTCGCTGGATAGTCAGAGCACCCTCATGTCTATATCTCAGCGCGTTAAGGAGGAGCGGGAGGAGCATGAGGAGGAGGGGGGAAGAGACAGCTTGGCCCACTGCTGAGGGTACCCGTGCTGCTTGCCTGTCATCCTTTCAGCGTGTATGGCCGGAGGAGGAGGAGGAGGAGGATCCTGAAAGTGATCTTCCTAGTGAGGACAGCCATGTGTTGCGTACAGGTACCCTGGCACACATGGCTGACTTCATGTTAGGATGCCTTTCTCGTGACCCTCGCGTTACACGCATTCTGGCCAGTACGGATTACTGGGTGTACACACTGCTCGACCCACGGTATAAGGAGAACCTTTCCACTCTCATTCCCGAAGAGGAAAGGGGTTCGAGAATGATGCTATACCACAGGTCCCTGGCGGACAAACTGATGGTAAACTTCCCATCCGATAGCGCTAGTGGCAGAAGGCGCAGTTCCGAGGGCCAGGTAGCAGGGGAGGTGCAGAGATCAGGCAGCATGTACAGCGCAGGCAGGGGAACATTCTCCAAGGCCTTTGCTAGCTTTATGGCTCCCCAGCAAGACTGTGTCACCGCTTCCCAGTCAAGGCTGAGTTGGCGGGAGCACTGTAAAAGGATGGTGAGGGAGTACGTAGCCGATTGCATGACCGTCCGCGGTGACGCCTCTGCCCCCTACAACTACTGGGTGTCGAAGCTGGACACGTGGCCTGAACTCGCGCTGTATGCCCTGCAGGTGCTTGCTTGTCCTGCGGCTAGCGTCTTGTCAGAGAGGGTGTTTAGTGCGGTTGGGGGAATCATCACGGATAAGCGTACCCGCCTGTCAACCGACAGTGCCGACAGGCTTACACTCATCAAGATGAACAAAGCCTGGATTTCCCCAGACTTCTCTTCTTCACCAGCGGACAGCAGCGATACCTAAGCAATACGTAGGCTGCACCCGCGGATGGAAGCATCGTTCTGTATCACCATCAAAAACGGGGACATTTTTGCTTCATCAATCTGTGTATAATATTCCTCCTCCTCCTCCTGAAACCTCACGTAATCACGCCGAACGGGTAATTTTTCTTAGGCCCACAAGGCTCAGTCATATAATTTTTCTAAACAATTTTTATACGTTTCAATGCTCATTAAAGCGTTGAAACTTGCACCTGAACCAATTTTTATTTTAACTGGGCTGCCTCCAGGCCTAGTTACCAATTAAGCCACATTAACCAAAGCGATTAATGGGTTTCACCTGCCCTCTTGGTTGGGCATGGGCAATTTTTCTGAGGTACATTAGTACTGTTGGTACACCAATTTTTTGGGGCCCTCGCCTACAGTGTAATCCAATTAATTTTTTGCCCACCTGCATTACAGCTGACGTTACATCAGCTGTGCTGGGCACTGCAATGGGATATATTTATGTACCGCCGGTGGGTTCCAGGGAGCCACCCATGCTGTCGGTCCACACGGAGTTGTAACTACATGTGTCCACTTCTAAAGAACCCCAGTCTGACTGGGGCATGCAGTGTGGGCCGAAGCCCACCTGCATTAAACATGACATTACCTCAGCTGTGATGGGCAATGCTATGGGATATATTTATGTGCCGCCGGTGGCTTCCTGGCACCCACCCATGCTGTCGGTCCACAGGGACTTCACAATAGGGAGTTGTACCTGCCTGTGTCTATGAATTAAAAAGCCTGGTCAGGTTGGGGCATGCAGTGTGGGCCGAAGCCCACCTGCATTTAATCTGACGTCAGCTCTGCTGTCCAGGGCACTGCAATGGGTTACATTTATGTACAGCCGGTGGGTTCCAGGGAGCCACCCATGCTGTGGGTGCACACGGAATTCCCATTGAGGAGTTGGGGATTCCCAGTTGTACCTGCCTGTGACTATTTATAAAAAACCGCGGTCTGACTGGGACATGCAGACACCTTCACAGAATGAATAGTGTGTAACACATAGGTTCCCCATTGCTATGCCCACGTGTGCAGCTCCTGATGGCGGTGGCACAGGATTATATTTCTCATTGCCTCTGTACAGCATTGTGGGCTATCGCCCCGCCCCTTTTAAAGAGGGTCGCTGCCTAGCCGTGCCAACCCTCTGCAGTGTGTGCCTGCGGTTCCTCCTCATGGCAGACGCACTTATAAATAGACATGAGTGTGGCGAGGCATGAGGGCAGCTGAAGGCTGCGCAGGGACAATTTGGTGTGCGCTGTGGACACTGGGTCGTGCAGGGGGGGGGGGTGGGCAGCATGTAACCCAGGAGAAGTGGCAGTGGAGTGTCATGCAGGCAGTGATAGTGCTTTGTTGGAGGTAGTGTGGTGCTTAGCTAAGGTATGCATTGCTAATGAGGGCTTTTCAGAAGTAAAAATTGTTGGGAGGGGGGGGGGCACTCTTGCCGCTATTGTGGCTTAATAGTGGGACCTGGGAACTTGAGATGCAGCCCAACATGTAGCCCCTCACCTGCCCTATCCGTTGCTGTGTCGTTTCCATCACTTTCTTGAATTGCCCATATTTTCACAAACGAAAACCTTAGCGAGCATCGGCGATATACAAAAATGCTCGGGTCGCCCATTGACTTCAATGAGGTTCGTTATTCGAAACAAACCCTCGAGCATCGCGAAATTTTCATCCCGAGTAACGAGCACCCGAGCATTTTGGTGCTCGCTCATCTCTATTAAGGAAGGTATTTTTGTTGGGCCACAAATTTAACAACTTGTAAAGGATCCTGGTAAACTTGTAAATGATTAATTTAGAACTCTTAGAATGTTACTGTCATTAAAAAGCAAATTCAAATGCACTTTCAATGTTGTTAGCATATCTAATTAAAATGTATAATTTTCTCTTAATCCGTTAAAATAACATACTTCCACCTATTGTATATCACAGAAACTACAGCTAATAAAAAATTTTCTTTGTCATATTCATTTTTGTTAGCCCCAAATTAGTAAGATTTGACTCATGAAGTTAAGGAAACATTCCATTCTCTTTGATAGCCTGTGTTATCGGTACGTAGGATGACAAGCCTTTAAATGTAAAGAATATACTCCAGGTGTACTAGAATATTCTGAAAATGATTCAATAATAGCTGATATGATTACTTATTTCTCCTCTGTAACATATAAATGCATAAGGAATGTTAAGGATAGGCTTCTTAACAGCTACAACAGATTCTTGGAAACAATTAAGAAGAATACCACCGTGGACAATTTTATTATTATATTTGGGGGTTCAATTGCATCCCCCTGTTTTCAAAAAGGTTGAACCTTTTGGTATGCAAACACTGGAAAGGAGTATCAGATTCGTCACTTTGTATCAAGCAAATCTGTTGAAGTAAACTACCTAGTGATATGCCTCTGCCCTCTTAATTACATAGGAAAGACATTAAGGCAGTTTTGAATAATCTGGGTCCAGCTGGGCGATATTTGACATAATAAAGGCAAACCTTTGACAAATCATATGAATATCTACCATAACGGCGATCCCAGAAATCTGATGTTTCAGGACATTGAATTAGTGCAGCCTCCAAAGTGGGGTAAGGGGGACTCGGACCAAAGATTATTCAAGAAAGGAGCATAATGGATACATAGATTTCAAAGCATGGCCCCTAAGGGGTTAAATTAAATCCTGTCTTACAGTTGTCTTTTATAGAAAAGCTCTATGAACTAGGGGATTGCCCAATATAAATCATATATCATCACTATTGCAATCTATGGGAGCCATTTGAGTACCGTGATCAATCTTTGTGTATATATATATATATATATATATATATATATATATATATATATTACCATCTAATTTATTATATTGAGGGGTTCTGCAATGCTTATCCAGGAGTTCTAACCAACTGATGACATCATGAGAAATATATCAACGTGCTTTCAAATTGAACTATCATTGACAAGATTGCTGCTGCTGATGCCAGTTATGGAGAATGCATTTTGCGTCTCTGTTGCCTGGGAAACCTTGAGGAGGAGCCAGATCGTCAGTCAGGTGACCTGATAATTCTATGTCAGGTGGCCGGTATCTGATAGGTCATTGCCATTACAAGATATTCCCCAAATTGGGTAGGGTTACTCCTATTTAACCTTAGTCCACTGCTATATTTACCAGAGCTGCCAGTTAGACGCGAGATGCTGAGATTTGTGTGCTGTTGTTATAGGTAGGTATAATGGCAGGGACTTGTTAATTGATCTATGTAATTAGGAGTGTAGATGAGATGTCCTATATTTACTCTATTGCTAGCTGATGCTAGTGATTGCACTGTAGAAAGTTACTACAAAGATTAGTGGTAGAGATGTGTTGATGGGATGTTGGAACACATTGATTAAATGGTAACAAGACAGTGAAGGTCATCAGCTTCCTTCAAGTTATTGGAGCCTAGTTGATAAATAGACCACTGACTTGTGAATACAGGCAGTGATTTATGTAGCAGGCGACAGATAGCATAAGCATTTTACTTTCCTCCATACTGGAGGGGTAGTGGATAAAACATCACATTGAATAATGATCTTCCCAGATCTGAGGGATTGCTTGCTCAACTATATACCCTAAGAATCCCATTATATGCCAATGATTTTTAGAATGATAGAGATGATGCAATCTCTTTGAAACATTAAGAAACAAATGCATACCTACCTACTATTAAGATCATATAATGAAGTGTTTTACATACACCAAATACCCAACCCTTTTTTTTCTGAACATAGAACCTTGATCAGACTTGGTACAGTTCAAATGCACTGAGCCATTCTCAGGGTATAATTATGGCGTGATATATAACTACGGGGCTTTGTGTGCCCAAAGTCACGCTACAGCGCCAGTTTTCCCCACCTGGATAGTGTACCCTCTATCACCTGCTGATGTGATATGGGTTGAAAATATCCAGGGCATAACACTAGTATTCGTTGTATGTCCATATGTGTATAGTGCCTAGGGCACAGGTTCTTTTAACCCCTTAAGCCATATTACGTAAGGCTACGTCATGGCAGCGGGGTACTTAACGCAACATGATGTCACCTTATGTCATGTGGCTAGCACAAGATCAGAAGGGATCCCACACCATCCAGCAGCGGGAGCCGGCTGTGACTGATAGCCAGCCACCGGCTGCAAAAGCAGTGTGCATAAGGACAGCGACCCCTGCCATTAACCCCTTGCATGCTGCGATCTATGTAGATTGTGGCATGTAAAGGGCTCACAGAGGGAGAGCACTTCCCTTTGTGATGTCATCAGACCCCCACGCCAGCTGCAGGTGTCTGGCTTTGCCATTGACTAATACATGTATCGCTAATACAAGTGGTAAGGCATTGCAGGACATAGGTCCTGCAATGCATTATCATAGCAATCATAGCAGCTATGCCTCAGGTCCCTTACAGAGATATAAAAAGTGTAAAGAAAAGTTAAAAATAGTTGAAAAAAAGAAGAAACATGTAAAAAAAAAATTTGCTTTTTCCCCTATTATTATTAAAAAAAAAACATTTAAAATCCCACATATTCAGTATTGTCATATCTGTGACGATTCGTACAACAAATTGAACACAGTATTTATCCTCCCTTGCAAAAAGCGTTAAAAAAAACCCTAAAAACACAATCCTTATTTTATTCGTTTTACCTCCCAAAAAAACGCAATAAAAGTGATCAAAATAGCCGTATTGAAAAATAAAAAAATTATAGGACTTTCAATGCAGTAATTTAGAAAAACTAATAATTTCCAACAAAAGGGTTTTTATTGCGGAAAAGTGGAAAAACCTGAACAAAAAATAAGAATTTTGGTATCGTTGTAATCATACCAACCCACGTAAAAAATGTATTGTGTCATTTATGCGGCATGATTAAGGGGTTATTTACATGAGCGGATATCGGCTTATGTTTTCACAGCCGGCCGATATACGCTTCCATCTGAGCAGTCCCCCCCTTTCCTCCTCCTCACCAGCTCTCTGCCTCTCTCCTCTCCTCTGGGCGGTTTGCAATGGGAGTGGGCGGAATAGAGCGGAGCTTACCCCTGCATTATCTCGCTCCCTCCCATTGCAAACGCCTGAGGGGAGGACAGAGAGTCAGTGAGGGTGTGGGAGGGGGGGGGTGGTGACTGCTTAGATGGAAGCGTATATCGGCTGGCCGTGAAAACACCGGCTGATATACGATCACATAAATAAGCCCTAATGCTGTTTAAAAAAAGAAACAATGGCAGAATTGATGTGTTTTCTCTCCCTGCTATCACAAAAAAATTAATAAAAGTTTTACAACATAGTCTATGAAACCAAAAATAACACCAATATAAACCACAGTTTGCCATGCAAAAAGCAAGCCCTCATATGGCTGTGTCGACAGAAAACTAAAATAAGTTTTGAAAAGTGGAAATGAAAATCCTCTAAATATTGTTGCATCCTTATGCCCGAAATAGGTCATGTGATGTCCTTAAGGGGTTAAAGTATTTAAATGAAAGTTATATTTCATATCTACCAGTTGTATATTGGGGAATTAATTACATAATGCATGAAAATATTTTGAAAATTCACCAGAGTGGCCGTTTTATAAGAAGTAGGGCATTGCAGTTTTGGCTTCTCTTATTGTAAATTATTTTACAAGTATAAGTTGATATTTACGGTAGACAGGAGATAAAAGATTTCCTTATATATTAATATGTGATCATAATATTTATCTTCCTGCCCTTTGCCTTGTTATGGAAAAAAAAGGTTCTCAAAATAAATAGCAAATAACACAGAAATTCAGACAAAAAAATATCCAGTCTATTGTATCCCTAGTAATGAGTAACATATGCAGGAGTTCTCAATTCAGCCACATTCATATGAAGAATCCAAGAAACCTTGCCAGTCCATCTTTTTATCTCTCTCTTTTGGGAATATCCATCAAATGGCAGAAGCTTTGAACTTATGCATGAGCCTCTTTCATCCAAAGCTTTGCTGTTGATTTCAAGGAATATAAACTGCTTTTGCATTAAAAATAGAGAACTAAAACATTTTTGTCTTTTTTATTAGGCCAAAATATCAAAATGACTAAATTGTATTAACCTTAATAACGTTTTTACATGCAAGACAAACGTCACAACAAATTGTACGTTTTTTTTTCCAGATGAAGCTACATAGAGCAGACGTTTGGTCAGCAGTATTTAGTAATTAAGCAAATGGTCAACAATATGGATACTAATAAATAACAGAAGGCTCTACTGCATCTAAATAGGGGACAACAAAGTGCAGAGCGCTAACGCGTAGCTTTTAATTCATACTGATAAAAATCTAAAATTACTCTAGTTTATAGCATAAATATCACTATAAATATACTATTTTGCAAATATGCATATATATATACACTACCGTTCAAAAGTTTGGGGTCACCCAAACAATTTTGTGTTTTCCATGAAAAGTCACACTTATTCACCACCATGCGTTGTGAAATGAATAGAAAATAGAGTCAAGACATTGACAAGGTTAGAAATAATGATTTGTATTTGAAATAACATTGTTTTTACATCAAACTTTGCTTTCGTCAAAGAATCCTCCTTTTGCAGCAATTACAGCATTGCACACCTTTGACATTCTAGCTGTTAATTTGTTGAGGTAAGCTTGTGAAATTGCACCCCACGCTTCTAGAAGCATCTCCCACAAGTTGGATTGGTAGGATGGGCACTTCTGGCGTACCATACGGTCAAGCTGCTCCCACAACAGCTCAATGGGGTTCAGATCTGGTGACTGCGCTGGCCACTCCATTACCGATAGAATACCAGCTGCCTGCTTCTGCTGTAAATAGTTCTTGCACAATTTGGAGGTGTGTTTAGGGTCATTGTCCTGTTGTAGGATGAAATTGGTTCCAATCAAGCGCTGTCCACTGGGTATGGCATGGTGTTGCAAAATGGAGTGATAGCCTTCCTTATTCAGAATCCCTTTTACCCTGTACAAATCTCCCACCTTACCAGCACCAAAGCAACCCCAGACCCTCACATTACCTCCACCATGCTTAACAGATGGCGTCAGGCATTCTTCCAGCATCTTTTCATTTGTTCTGCGTCTCACAAACGTTCTTCTTTGTGATCCAAACACCTCAAACTTGGATTCATCCATCCACAACACTTTTTTCCAGTCTTCCTCTGTCCAATGTCTGTGTTCTTTTGCCCATCTTAATCTTTTTCTTTTATTGGCCAGTCTCAGATATGGCTTTTTCTTTGCCACTCTGCCCTGAAGCCCAAAATCCTGCAGCCGCCTCTTCACTGTAGATGTTGACACTGGTGTTTTGCGGGTACTATTTAATGAAGATGCCAGTTGGGTACCTGTGAGGCGTCTGTTTATCAAACTAGAGACTCTAATGTGCTTATCTTCTTGCTTAGTTGTGCAACGCGGCCTCCCACTTCTTTTTCTACTCTGGTTAGAACCTGTTTGTGCTGTCCTCTTAAGGGAGTAGTACACACCGTTGTAGGAAATCTTCAATTTCTTAGAAATTTCTCGCATGGAATAGCCTTCATTTCTAAGAACAAGAATAGACTGTCGAGTTTCAGATGAAAGTTCTCTTTTTCTGGCCATTTTGAGCGTTTAATTGACCCCACAAATGTGATGCTCCAGAAACTCTATCTGCTCACAGGAAGGTCAGTTTTGTAGCTTCTGTAACGAGCTAGACTGTTTTCAGATGTGTGAACATGATTGCACAAGGGTTTTCTAATCATCAATTAGCCTTCTGAGCCAATGAGCAAACACATTGTACCATTAGAACACTAGAGTGATAGTTGCTGGAAATGGGCCTCTATTCACCTTTGTAGATATTGCACAAAAAACCAGGCATTTGCAGCTAGAATAGTCATTTACCACATTAGCAATGTATAGAGTGCATTTGTTTAAAGTTAGGACTAGTTTAAAGTTATCTTAATTGAAAAGTACAGTGCTTTTCCTTCAAAAATAAGGACATTTCAATGTGACCCCAAACTTTTGAACGGTAGTGTATATATATATATATATATATATATATATATATATATATATATATATATATATATATATAATGAACTCCAAATTTACAATAGAAATCAAAGACAGGCATTACTAATACGGTTCAAATGGATTATTTCACAAAGGATATGTCCTCAGTGGGGAAGAAAAAATCCTATTGCTCAAGCTATCAAGGCCTTTCTTGACAAATAGGGCAATCACCTGAAAAGGGCTGCATTATGCAGTGCACACATATTAATTCTTGTCCTCATGCGTTACTTTCTAAAATTTTCCTGTGCAATCCACAGTGAATAGAACCTAGTAATTTCAAAGGGTTCGGTCAGATATGCTTTTTTTGTGCGTGCATTTTGGTTGCGCCCCAAACCCCACAGCATATCCTATTTTTATGTGTATTGGGCAGGTACATAGCACATACTAAACTAATTAAACTTAATTGCCCATTGAAATCAATGGGAGCATGCTTGCATGTTACAGTAAAATATACACACAAAAAGGCATCACCCATTTTTTAAATACAATGACGCTTGCTATTATTGGTCAGTTTCCCTGTCACTCACTGGAACAGACTTTAATATCATTGGTCTCATTGGCCCCTATCTTCAGCAGCTCCAGAGACCGGGGACATGTGGCTGGAGACAGATTGAGTACCACGATGTCCGTGAAGTAGCATTTTCAGATCGTAGCTAGGATAGGGCAGGAATCTACTAACAGGCCAAACATTAAAGTATCAGTCATGACATCTGTGGGCACCAGAGAAAACAAAAGCCCTGGAAAAAGATTCTGGGCACAAAAGGTCTTACAGCCATAGACCAAGATAAGGAGTGATAGGGAATAATAATAAACTTTATTTGTATAGCGCCAACATATTCCGCAGCACTTACATAGACAGGGGGGAATACAGAAAGACAAAATACAAACATTACAGAACCACGGTTACATAGTAATCAGCTGATGGAAACAATAGGGGTGAGGGTCCTGCTCCAACGAGCTTACATACTACAAGTAATGGGGTGATACAGAGGGTAAAGGGGCTGGAGATGTGCACGGTATGGCGAGGTGGAGAGTGAGCGATGCTCTACACATAGACAATGGTCAGACATTTAGCCATGTGACGGCAGAAACGGTATGACCGCAGGAGCGGTTTATGATGGCTAGCAGGGATTGCAGTCAGTAGGTCAGGGAGCATGTTATCAGGCAGAGTACAGAGAGGTTTGTTTAGGGAATGCGGTATGCCTCCCTGAAGAGGTGCGTTTTTAGAGCACGCCTGAAGTTCTGCGAGTCCTGGATTGCTCGGGTAGCCTTTGGTAGTGCGTTCCAGAGGACCGGTGCTGCTCTGGAGAAGTCTTGGAGGCGGGAATGAGAAGTTCGAATGAAAGGGGCACTCAGTCTGGTTTCATTAGCAGAGCGGAGAGCCCGGGCTGGTTGATGGATTGAGATGAGGGAGGCGATATAGGGTGGCGCTGCACTGTGGAGGGCTTTGTGGATGAAGGTAGCGAGTTTGAATTGAATTCTGTATTTAACGGGCAGCCAGTGCAGTGACCGGCACAGGACAGAGGCGTCCGAGTAGCGGCTGGACAGGAAGATGAGCCTGGCTGCCGCATTCAGGATGGACTGGAGAGGGTAGAGTCTGGTGCAGGGGAGGCCGATCAGCAACGAGTTGCAGTAATCGAGCCGGGAGTGGATGAGGGCGACAATAAGCGTTTTTAACGTCTCCACAGTGAGAAAAGAGCGGATTCTTGCGATGTTCTTGAGGTGCAGCTGACATGTTCGGGCCAGAGATTGGATGTAGGGGGCAAAAGAGAGATCAGAGTCAAATATGACGCCAAGGCAGCGGGCGTGTTGTCTAGGAGTTATGGTGGCGCCACACACTGAGATGGAGATGTCAGGATGAGGTCGGTTAGTGGAGGGTGGAAATACCAGTAAGTCAGTTTTAGAGAGGTTTAGTTTTAGGTAGAGAGAGGACATGGTGTTAGAGACAGCGGACAGACAGTTAGTGATGTTTTGGAGGAAGGGTGCAGAGATGTCACGGGCAGAGGTGTATAGCTGGGTGTCATCAGCGTACAGGTGGTATTGGAGGCCAAAACTCCTGATGGTTTGTCCAATAGGGGCTGTGTAGATAGAGAAGAGAAGGGGGCCAAGGACCGGGCCCTGGGGGACCCCAACAGCAAGGGGAAGAGGAGGGGAGGTAGAGCCAGCAAAGGAGACACTGAAAGAGCGGTCAGATAGGTAAGAGGAGAACCAGGAGAGGGCAGTGTCCTTTAGGCCAATGGAGCGTAGCATACTAAGGAGGAGTTTGTGGTCAACAGTGTTAAACGCTGCAGAAAGGTCGAGGAGGATCAGTAGGGAGTAATCGCCCCTCGATTTGGCTGTCAGTAGGTCATTGGATACCCTAGTAAGGGCAGTTTCTGTCGAGTGTTGAGGTCGGAAGCCAGACTGTAGGGGGTCTAGGAGAGAGTTCTCTGATAAATAGCTTACAAGGCGGGAGTAAACCAGGCGTTCTAGTAGTTTGGAGATGAAGGGGAGGTTTGAGATGGGTCGGTAGTTGGCAGCATCAGTCGCGTCCAGAGTCGGTTTCTTTAGCAGTGGGGATATGATGGCGTGTTTGAAAGAAGAGGGAAAGATGCCAGAGGTCAGAGAGAGGTTGAATATAGTGGTGAGATGGGAGATGACCACTGGGGAGAAGGAACGGAGGAGGTGTGAGGGGAGAGGGTCGCTAGCGCAGGTGGTGGGGCGAGCAGAGAAGAGCAATTTGGAGACTTCTTCCTCTGTCGCTGGTCTGAGTACAGACAGTGAGCAGGAGCTAGATGCAGTGCTGACAGGACTAGGGTCAGGGCTAGTCTGGGATTGGGAAGTTATTTTCTGACGGATGTCATCTATTTTCTTTTTGAAGTAAGCAGCCAACTCTTCAGCACTGAGATCCGTCACTGGGGGCTGCGGTTTTGGGCTGAGAAGGGAGTGAAAAGTATCAAAGAGCCGTTTAGGGTTGTGCGATAATGAGGAGACTAGAGAGGTGACGTAGACTTGTTTGGCATGGTGGAGGGCGAGGTTGTAGGTTCTGAGCATGAATTTGTAGTGGAGGAAGTCTGCGGCCGTTTGCGATTTCCTCCACAGCCATTCAGCACTTCTAGAGCACCGCCGGATGAAGCGCGTTTGAGGTGTGAGCCAGGGTTGCCGCGTTCTACATCGAATGGCTCGGGTTCTGGGGGGCGCCGCTACATTCAGGGCATGTTTGAGAGCGGTGTTGTAGTGAGCAGCAGCCAGGTTGGGGCAGGAGAGGAGAGAGATGGGGGACAGAGAGGACTGTAGGGATTCAGCAAAGTCCTGGGTATGAATGGCCTTAAGGTTCCTGTAGGTACTGTAGGTAGGTGGGTCTGGAGAGATGGTAGGGAGCGTGACAGAGAAAGAGAGGAAGTTATGATCCGAGAGCGGGAGAGGGGAGTTAGTGAAGTTGGAAACAGAGCAGAGACGGAAGAAGACCAGATCAAGAGTGTTGCCATCCCTGTGAGTGGGAGAGGCTGTGAGTTGAGAGAGACCAAGGGAGGAGGTCAGCGAAAGAAGCTTAGAGGCAGATGGGGACATAGGGTCATTAGTGGGGATGTTAAAATCACCTAAGATGAGGGTTGGAATTTCACAGGATAGGAAGTGGGGGAGCCAGGCAGCAAAGTGGTCCAAAAACAGGCGAGGAGCACCTGGGGGGCGGTAGATAACTGCTACTCGCATGGACAGCAGTCATAAGGAAGTCATAAGAGAACTGCCAGCAAAATTCAGAACAATTTAGAGGCATGCACCTAGTTACTGGCAGTCACCTCCTCCCACTCCCTGCACAGTGACCACTGCACATGTCATAGAACGTACCTAGAACACTTCCCCATAGAGATAAACAATTCATATCAAAGATACAGGTCACTATGGTCAATATAGCTGTTGTATAGCATATCCTTGAATACTATTGATAGCTGCTTAGGCAAGGTGTCTGCACCCATAATCATGTGCAGAAAATAGAACAAAAAATCTGCAATTATAAACTAAAAAAACAGATTAGAAAAAAAGAATATGTATTAAAATCTGTTTTAATTTAGTAAAACACACAGGTAATATTACACGTTCTCTAAACTACAGATGGGTCCTTACTTACCCTTCCTGTTGGCTGGACATTTCCCAAGATGTCTGGCACAAGACGACCAGCTTTGAGAAAAAAATATTTTAAATATTCTGTTTCAGGAGATGTCTATGCTCTGTGTGGTGACCCAGTGGTTGGGATATGAATTGCAGCCTATTGAGGGTTTTTCTAGTATGGCTTGATAGTGTACTGGAGTTGTATCTTAAGAAATTGGAGTCCCTAACAAATTTTCTGGCAAATAAAGGGTGTACAATGAGGCAGAGCTACGATCTATGGCTTCAGCTGAGCTACAACGCATACAAAGTTGTCGTCTGAAACATCTCCTGTCTCATCATTGATTCAGACCACTGCTACTTATCTCTCTATTGTAATATTGTGTCTTCAGCTTCGTTGTGGTTTATCAACACAAGCGCATTACAAGCTTATCAGGAAGTCGATGCATAGAGAACAAATTGTCCCTATGATGCTTGTAATCAGGTCAGTAAACCCTCTGGCCAGGCCGATACGTTCGTATTACGGATTCAGAAATGTGGATGTAATATGTTCATCTGTAGCCAGCTTTAGTAAGAAAGAGCCTGGGCTGTCGCTTAAAGTATATGCTCTTTGGCAAAAAGCTATAAAAGTAAATTAATTGACCGACAAAGTTGTTAAACTATCAGAAAGATACCATGACACTTTACCAACTTTGGAAAGTTTTTTGACCCAATGCCTGTTGACTAGTTTTGCATCACAACACAGTTTGTTTTCTTTTTCAGTACTCCAATCATTTCAACCAAGCACAAAGTATTAGTAACCTAAACAAGCTATGAAAAACACTTTCAATTAATGTGTGCTATCTATCACAGAGAGTCATTACTTGAAAGAGAAAAAAAATGCAAGAATAAAACTGTCTTTTTATATCAGCCAACATTAATCACACTTACCGGTGTGCTTTGGAACCATACAACTCCCTTTTCCAAGACAGCTAAGCTCTCAAATGAATCACTTATTGGATTTCAAGTACATCTAACACACTCTGGTTACCCTTTGCCTTGATCCCAGATGAATATTTCAGTAGCAACTATTAAAAATAGAAGTCTAAGTAATGACTTTCATTGGAAACAAAGCATCATGTAAAATAAATAGGATCTGAGTTATGGAATGGAAAGGACAATTGTTTTCTCATACAAATTAATAAAAGTAAAGTGGAATAAAGCCTAAATTAATTTTGGTACATCAAATATATAAGTAGACTAATATCTGCAAGCTGAGCTGCTTGAAGAATAATGCCTTGCTCACAGTGCTTTTTTTTTACAGTTTATGACTGGATCCAAAAAGTATGTACATTTTTCCGTTATCAGTTTCCTTTCCATGCAAACATTTAAAAGGGCTACAACCTCATTCTATATGTTGTTAACGAGAACATGTAGTCCCCCCTCCACCCACATTTTTCAAGCAACAATGTTTTCCTGATTCTGTACAACCAGTTAAATAGGTTAATTCTCCTGTTAAATAGATGTCATAAAAAGTTATGATATAAAAAACCCTGCTTAATATTGCAGTGACCAACAAAATTGCACCTTACACTTGGGGGCAATGGCCATATAAGGCTATTTCTTCAGGGACCTAGTGGGATATTGTTGCCCTTCGTGATCAGCTGGTTGATTAAATGAGGATGATTTTGCTAAATCAGATAAGGCCCTACCTGATTTGGCAAAAATAGTTGGAAAAATTGTCTTTCCCATAATGCATGCTGAACCACATCAAGCAGGGAGCCTTGATGATATCAGCAATTGTGCCCTTCATGTTGAATATGGGAAGCACCTTCATTGGATACCTGGATCACATGACCCAAATTAATATAGGCACTGTGTTAGCACTGCCATTTTTCAGCCCAGCGCAGCAGACAGAAGTTGCTCTACAGTGTGGGGAATATTACAGCTGCTGAAATTGTTTATATACCAAAAGGCAGAAAAAACTACTCTGTAATGTGGGGGAAATAGTCTGCAGATTATATATTACAGCTTCTGAAACAGCATATGCCAACAAGCAGAAAAACTGCTCTATATATGTGTATATCTGGTATCAAATATCTTTCAAAGTTCTGAGTCTGCTGTATTTGATTGTTATGTACGCTGTATACCTACCTGAGGATTTTTGTGAACTAACACACCGAAAAAAAAGCAAAGTTGGTGGACACAGACACTTTCTGCAACATAATGGTCCATGCTAATTCCTAGCTGATACTTTATATGGAGGTTGGGCACTTAATGCCTGTGGACTGGCTATAGATTAAGGATGTGTCCACCACTTTATTCTGCTTTGTGGAAGCGACAAAAATGGTCAGTCGTGATGAACAGGGATTAGTATGAACATCCCTGTTGTCTCATATGTTGGAACAGATGATACAGGGCCTGGGGGACAATGACGTGTTGTTATCACCGGAGAATGAGTAGGAAAAGATATCATCCTCCCAACTTTCAGGACAGTCTGCTATTACTCAACACCACAGGGAGGATGGCTTTGGGTGACAAATCTTCTCCAATACATTTCGCCATCCATGGGAGAATTATAGAGAAGGAAGACCAGGAGGAGCCAGAGGCAGGGCAGGGGGCTGTGCAAAGGGCATTCCATCCATAAAAAACTCCAACTACTGTCTGTGGATGGCAGGACCAGTCAGGAGATGTTCTTAGGCCTGACCCTGATGAATGTGGGCCATCATAAGTAAGCACTTTGAGGCATATAAGTTCCTTTATGTTGCAGTGCTTGTAGAAGGACGATTGTATAGACCACATCAAAACATTACATCTTTACTGGTTAGCCACTTTTTTAAATAACTGCTATAAGGCCAAAATAAAGTGGTATCAGGACAGACTGTTAAGCAACTTGAGAAGAGTATTTCCCCATGGCAGCAGAAATGCATCTACAGTGATTACAGCTCTGTGGTTCATGGTGGACAAGCAGAAAGCCACCACAGTAGCATCACCGCTGGTGCCAAGGGAAGTCTAACAGAGCTGTGTCACAGTTTTTATAACCTGTCACAGCCTGCAACAACACAGGGTAGGACTCACAGTCACAGGCAACACCGTTTGCACTCAACGTAGTGTTGGTACTGTTGCTGTCCTTCTCTTACTTTCATCATGTTTCTTCCTCCTACTACTTCCCCTTCTACCCCAACCCCCCAAAAAAATTTTTTTCAAAAGCATAAGAAACAGCTGTAGGTCTAACGTTTCTACAAGAAGACATTTTCTGCCCTCAAAGGGGTGCTGCTGCACTTAGCCTACTTTCAAAATCTTTCCTTCTCCTCCTACTTCCCCTTTTCCTTCCAGCCAAAACCAAAATATGTAAAAAGGACATGGAAGCTCCAATGTTTTTACAAGGAGCACAGTCTGCCCTCAAGATGATGTTGGTGATGGTCTTTCTACTTCCACCATATTTTCTCTTCTCCTTCTCCCCCTCTACAAACAAAAATATGTAAAAAGGACAAGAAAGCTCCAATGTTTCTACAAAGAGCACAGTCTGCCCTCAAGATGATGTTGGTGATGGTCCTTCTCCTACTTCCACCATGTTTTCTCTTCCCCTTCTCCCCTGTACAAACAAAAATATGTAAAAAGCACAAGGAAGAGCCGTAGCTCTCGTGTTTCTATGAGGAGAACAGTTTGTTGGTAATGGTACTGCTGATGCCCTTCTACTTCCACCATGTTTCTTTCTCCTATCTAACAAAACACAATAAAGGGCTATAACTATAATTTTCCCCCATGTTTTGGTCTTTTCTTCACTTGGTAAAATTTTATTTTCAAAAGTTTTGTTTATTGTAAAAAAGCACCACACCTGCTTTCATCCTTGGCATAATTTTTGGGCTAGGACTAGCTGATCTTATGTAGCCCTTCTTTTGTTTCCACTGACACCCTTTTGACTATTGGCAAAACACCACATCACTGTGTATTATTTTACCATTTTTATGAGCACTGTGTTCCCCAGATGTAAGACTGCATTCCCATGCAATTTTGGCATGGGCTGCATTAGGGACCTTCTGGAGACCACATTAGTGTACTTGATTTTTACTCCCATTGACGTTAATAGGAATTGTGTTTGGACAGTCCCACTTATTTTTGGAACATTGGACTAATCGCTCTCTGTGTGATTATTCCCATAATTGTTTAGCACTAGTTGTGAAGTAATTTTAAGTTGTGCGAACCCTCTTTAAGATGGCTGCAAATACAGAGGGATGTGACAAAACATGTTATTCGCACCAAGTGAAGAGGGCAAAAGGAAAAAGAAGGGGGAGGATAGGACAGCACTGGGGACCACTTCAGGAGAAATCATTATCCCAAAGGTTCACTTTGGCTCCCACAAAACGACAGAAATCCCACTTAGCTGCAGCAGCTAATAACCCTATGACGTTGCCAATAATGCCAACAAGACTGTGTTACTATTGGCAGCTGTTGCACATACAGTGATTCTCTTACTTTTTCTCCCTGCAATTTGGATGTATGCTCAATAAAAAACATAAATAATACAACTATTTGAGTTGTTTCGTTAGATCATGGATGTGTACAATCCTGACTCGGATAACAATCAGGCCACATTTTTAATAGCATATGCACAGGTAATTCTAAAGGATTCTTTTACTTTGTCTTGCAAAGGGTTTAACTCTTGATACCAAATACCACAGTACATGTTCTGCGTCCTGTGGAGTCCATGCTATTTTGGTGACATGAGAAGGTCCTACACTATAACATTTTTAATGTTATAGATGATCACTGTACAATAACTATACTATAAAGAAAGGAAGTATTCAAAAACCACTCTTTATCATTTTCAATAAAGACAATTAAAATTATTTTGAAAAGGATGACTTTATTGTCAAACTAAGAACTATAACGGCACGTTATAAGAGCATTAATGACCCAGAGAGTATGTGGCAGTGTGAAGTAGAGGCATATGTCTTAGAAAGTACATGATCACAGCACCAAATGATGTTTTTACCATTTTATAAGCTATATATTCCCTTTTCCTGTTATTGCTATGTGGAAATAAATGGGCATAATGGCACCAACATTCATTTGTATTCTTACATTTTCTTCTGGATTCAATGCAGTTTATTGCAGTATTTACAGTAATCATAATATGTCATATTCAGTGCATTACTGTGAGCACCACACCACAATAAAACCTTCAAGATAATCATATTCGAAACTGTTGCCATGGCAATAGATGCTGGAAGTCCTGTGGGAGACAGTTCCCATCAGTATAAAATACATGTTTTGCATGTTTACAGACTCATAGCAAGTTTAGTGGCAGCTTTTATTTAATCAGATCAATGGACTTTCCATATTTGTGTACATACACAACATACATACACATGCACTCTCTCTCTATCCAGCAAGCTACCTACATAAATTAGTTCCTCAGGTCATCATTGCCCGGGACAGACAGGTACTTCAAGATGCAACCAGTTTTGTTTATTTATCATGTTTATCATGAAGGTAAAAAAAGAAGCATGAATACAAAAAAAACCTAGACCATGTAACTACACAACTTTTGAATAATGAAGAGGGACAACTCTTAGCAGCACACACAGTACAATATGCCCCTTTTATGTCAAGACACACCCTTTTGTTTCCCCTCACAGAAATACTGCTTGCATTGGCCTTCTGGCAATAGTATACAATTAAAGAATAGTGAGATACCATTCTACAAAGTGAAATTGGTTACAGTGCCATTACCTTCAGTAATCATAGGTGATGTCTTCCCTGATTAGTGATATTGTCAGGGATTGAGCTCGGGACCTTCTATACTCTAGTCAGTAGCTCTCCCTGCTGAGCCATCCAGCCCTTGGACAATTCCCCTGCATGACCCTTTGCCTTGTTCCCAGATCCTGCAAACCCAGTCCCTGTTCTAGCTCTGCCCGGTTTTTGATTAGGCTCAAGATAAAAGCCTGGCCCTGACACTCCCTCAGTTTGTGATTATTGTGCTCCACAAGCCTAGATCAAGTATCACTCCTACCTACTCCTCTGCTATTTCGAATAAAGATCTACTGATTCTGGCCTCTGACTTGCTTCCTGATAATCCTAGCCACCTCCTCCATGTGTACCGCACCACAGACCTCCAGTTAACGAGCTATGGCTTCCTTCCTGACAATGCTACCTGCCTCCTCCATTTGTACCACGACACGAGACCTATGGTTACCGACTCCTGGCTTTCCTTGATCATTCTCCAGACCTGCGGCTACCACACCTACAGCTCCAATCCAGTGCCTGAACACTACAGATATCCATTCCTTTTTTTCTTCTCTATTGGCCCAGACCGCCATGAAGATTTTTCCAGCCATGACTCCTCTCAGCATACTCTCCACATCCTGCTGCTACCCGCAATGGAATATTCAGGAACCCCCTATGATACTAATGCCTACACTGTGGCCCCACAAAGTAATCTTTTCCCCTTTGTTGCCCCACTTAGTTACCGTGCCCCCTCTAGATACTGTGCCTACTCTTATATACAGTGTCTCCTCTAGATACTGTGCCACGTCTTTGTTACTGTGTCCCTCTGTCACTCCTCTTAGTTCCTGTGCTCCCTCTGTGCCCCCTCTTAATTACTGTGGTCCCTGTTAGTTACTGTGGCCTTTCTAAATACTGTGGTTCCTCTTAGTTGCTGTAACCCACCTGTGTCACCATCTAGATGCCATATTTCCTCTGTGGTCCCTCTTGGTTATAGTAACCATCATTTAAAGTGTCCTTCTCCACTACCTACTTTCAACTGCAATAAAATCACTGTCCTGTCTTCACAATGACAGGTCAGATGCTACACAGACACACAGCTTCACTCGTCTCCATCACATGCTCCTACTCTCATCACTGTACATCTGTAGCTGGAAGGAGGAGTGGAGTTATGCTGTTTTGAGGTGAGTTTTTTCATTACAAAAATTGTGACTTTTTTATTATTAAGCTTCCAACACTTTTCTCTTATTTCTGTCACATGGAGGTGGAACAAGAAAGCAGGGGACATGGAGGTGGAACAATCTTTTCCACTGACTGAAGAGTAGACCATAGACTGGTTTATGGCATTTCCAAGTTGACACACTCAGAGGCAGGTCATGGACCAAGCTTTTTTGTGGTACCTACAGATTTGCAGAAAAATCAGCTGTAAGCTTAGTTTCTCAAGGCCTAGTTGATATCTAGGCCTATGTTGAACTAGAAAACTAAAACTTTGTAAGGATATAAATCATATGTTCACTCATCTGTATTTTTTATAATTTTGGCACTTCCACTTGAGTGGGTTGTGGTCAATAACAAGTCTGAAAGTTCTCATTATCAAGTAATAAGGGAATTTTTACAATTTCCATTTAAACCCTTGGTCGCATGCAATGCACTTGCATGTCGCAGCGGCAAAGATGTTTGGACAAACTGCCATACAGGTATGTTATTCACACTAAGCAGGCTTAGAAGCTGAGCCTACAGCAGGTACAACAGGGATTGTCTGTAATTGACAGTTGGACTCCCACTGCAGTTGCCTGCTCCAATTGCAGCAATTTAACCCTGAGGTACCAGGATTGGAGATAGCTCCAATCCCCGTGATTTAACCTCCATTATCAGTGCCGAGAGTGGCATCTATGGGAGCTGGAGACGGAGGAGTTTCCCTACTTCACTTCATCAGTACCCCCGTGATGCAAAGATGCTAATGGTTGACATGACTGCTGGAGGCCAAATCATGGCTTCCTGGTCTACCATGTATAGTAGCCTAGTGTTGTCAGTTTATGCACTGGCAGTAATAGGCCTTACTGTCAATGATGATAATGACAATGCCAGATAATATGTGGCACTATTTAAGTAGTACAGTTTATTATTTAAGTAATCAATCACATCTTCAATTTCCCTGACGGGACAGAAAAAGAAAACCATCACATGCAAACCATTCCCCAAAACATAAATCTGAAAAATTGCCATTTTTTAATAAAACTCAACTTATTATTGAAAAAATACCAAATAAACCATAAATTAGGTACCAGCATGTTTGAAACAGGCACTATTAAATGTTATTTAACTAATATTTTGAATGCTGTTAAAAAAAATAAATTAAAAACTATGCCAGAATTGCTGTTTTTAATTATTCTATATCACAGAAATTAAATAAAAAACAATCAAAACGTCATATGCATTCTAAAATGAAAGATGGAAGTGAA
The DNA here is from genome assembly GCF_035609145.1 of Eleutherodactylus coqui. Classification (NCBI taxonomy): domain Eukaryota; kingdom Metazoa; phylum Chordata; class Amphibia; order Anura; family Eleutherodactylidae; genus Eleutherodactylus; species Eleutherodactylus coqui. Next base: position 180,332,143 of record NC_089840.1, on the reverse strand, counting down.
AGAATTTTTAAAAAGTTAGTGCAATTTTAATTTTGAAAGTGCATGTTTACATATTGTGAAGTCGTGGAAAACCCCTTTAATGCAAATCTCGTTTAACAATTTCTGTAAACGGCAACTTTAAAATATGACAAAAGTCCACAGTAAAATTCAGCTCTGCCAAACAATAATCTCGGTATCAGATACTCTTTTCTTCTCTTCTCTCCAATCGCTTTGGCCGTTTAGAGAGGGGGAATCTCCAAAAAGTGCTATCGCAGGGCATAATCTGTCGATTGCTTAAGGATGACACTCTTCTAGTTGAAATTTGGTTTATTATTATATGCTGCTTCTAGTGGCTGTCTCTATAAATGTATTTGGAGTTGTTTGATGGAGGAATACTGCTGATAACATGGTGGTCACGTGGGGTGCAAGGTTGCCCATGCTCATGCTCATGTAAATCGTTTGGAAGTTTCTTACAGACTCTCGGTCTATGGCCTATTTCATTTTGACCAGCCTCTGAGTGTGTGGGTGAACCATCACCGCGCCTATGCTACTCTGGCTATGTGCAGCAACAATGGGTACCTAAAGCCAAACTCAGAAACATCACACTGGACTTTGGGACTGTTGAATTCGCTTAGTAAAAGGAATTTAAGCTAGCAACTAGCAAACCAGAAACTAACTCATCTGCAGTCACTCCCAACACAAACTAGCTGGAAACCACAACATGATGCAGTGTTGGGTTAAAAGCTTTCAGTCTTTATTAGATGATCCAGACCGTCAGACCAGGAGGAACAAAGAACATGTGCCGTCTTACATCTTCAAACTGCTGTACCTCCGCAAAGTGGGTGACTATGTCTTCTAGGGCTCAATTAAGCTTTTTTCGTCCTACTATTGTTCCAAATTGTAATCAAATGCTGCTAATGAACATAATAAAAGCAGAATTAAAGGTTTCACAGCAGAGTTGGCCTATGTCTCTAATCACTATGGGCGCAATCTAATGGCAGCAGGTATGTGATTGGCACTATCTGCTCATACGTAGCTAACTCTAGGAGCAGCCTGCCTTGCCAGGAAGAATGATGATAGATCACTGTCTGACTATTATTCCTTCTTTTGGTCTTTCAGTGTTCACAAGAGCTGTAACAAGGTCTAGCACTTGCACTTCAGGCACTTGCACAACCAACAGATAATTGGCACCTGCGTTTTCTTCTAATTTTGTACAGCCAGCACAACTAATTAAAAATCCTGAGGATCTAGGGATGATGGGGTTGTTGGAAACCTCCTTAAAGATCTTGTATACTGAATGAAGTAATAATGATAATTTTGGTGGTCAAGGGTAATGAATGGGTTATTGGGTACATGCCTGGTAGATGATAGCAGTCACATAGTTAATTCTAACATCCCTGATGGGCTATAGTGTTGATAAAGGTAATGAAAGCAATGGGGCCTGAAACACCTTCAATCAAAATGTCTGTTCTCAAAGCCACTGACTACTCCTTTCAGTTTGTGCCCTGTTGTGCTCAAAGATGTAATATTAGGGCCACAATAGGTAAGTTTCTGAACACAGGACAAACAGGAGTATCCATTTTGGGGTGTAAATCCTCCACATTTTCATGTGCACTTTAGAAAAGAAATATGTCTTTAAAATGACATATTTGCAAAAATGAATAATTTCATTTTTTCTCCTCTAAATTGCATTAACTCCTGAAAAATAACTGTGAGGTCAAAATACTAATGACACCTCTCAGTGAATATATTAAGGGGTGTAGTTTTTAAAATGTTGTCATTTGTGAGGGTAATGTATCTATCATTCAAGCACCTATGAGCCTTTGCAATCTTGGCTTGGTGTAGGAAAACAAAGTGTTTTTCAAAAAGTTATGCTAAATTTGTATGTCTCCTAAATAGTTAAAAAAACTAAAGTTTTTCAAATGTGCATCCAGAATAAAGTAAAAAGATGCAAATATATACCTCATCAAAAATGTGTACAGTATGTGTGTACATATTTGAGATATTACAATTGAAAATGAAAAGTTTTTCAAAATTTTCCCAATTTTGTCACTTTTAATGATTATACACAAATTCTATCGATCTATTTTTACCACCTAAATGAAGTTCAATATGTAAAGAAAAAACAGTATCAGAATTACTTGGTTATGCAAACCCTTTATAGAGTTATTCTATGTTAAAGTGACACATGTCAGATTTCCAAAATTTGTCTCTGACAGTAACGCGCAAACAGGCTTTGTCACTAAGGGGTTAAACATATGTGGTATCCCAGGGCACTGACAAGATTACTGTCAAAATTCCTGGCAATATGGAATGATGATTAGCTTAAATATTTTTTGCCTAGTGGTTCACACACCTCTCCAGTATTCATTGCTGTCTGGTGTCTGTTTGTGTTAGCAAACTGAAGATTATTCAGCTTCCTTCTCATGTCCTGCAAAAATTAGGTCATAGGGTGATGAGTAATTTTGCTATTAGCCTGCCATTGTGTCAACATTAAAGTGGCCTAATTGTATCACTCTTTCTTTAAAAAAAACATTAGAATTTCTATGCCAATCAAAAAAATACAGTGCAGCAGTAATACTGTGAAACACAAAGGCCGGTGTTTAATTGAGCATTAAAGATGTGTTTTTAGATCTTGTGACATAATTTAGTTGATATAAATAAGAATACAACTCATAGTTATTCATAAAAGCTGTCACAACTATGTGAACTGAAGGATAATTGACAACTTAAATAAGTCATGCTGGGTTCTGCTCTGTATGTAGATCTTGGATTTTTGTTGCTATAAAAGCTGATAATTTAAGTTGCAGTGATATACTGCTTGATTGTCATGCACTACATTAGTAAATAAGTAAGGCTTGAAGCATGTTGCAGTATGGCTCATAAATAATCTGCTATCTTGACACAGAATGTGGTTATGCACACTGGTACAAGCAGATGCTGTAAAATATATTATGGATTGACTGGTATACAGGAAAATTGCTCACCTTATATTTAAAATTTAAGAACAACCTTTATTTTACATTATCATGAATGTAGAACAATAGGAAGGGTCATTGAAAGACAGTTGCAGTATCTCAGAATGGAATTTTCTTCCCCAAGCTAATTACTATATGTGTGTAGAGAAATAAAAAAAATGCATTCAGTATAACAAACAGAAGGCTTCATGACTTTAAGTTATTGTTGAGTTTGGCTACCCAAAATAAATACAAAGAAAGAGTTCTTGGGTGGAACCTTAGTGCATGTTCACAGGACAAAATCCGCATTAGAATTTTTCCAACAGATTCCATCTTTAGAACCCCAGCATAAATCTGCACCTAGGCCATGCCACACATTTGTCTCACTGTTTGCCACAGATCCACATGCAGGTTTTGCCTTTCTCAATGGGTAAATCCGCATGCAGAATTCATAGAATTATAGAATGGTAGAGTTAGAAGGGACCTCCAAGGTCATTGAGTCCAACCCTTTGCGCACTGCAGGATCACTAAATCATCCCCGACAGATATATGTCCAGCTTCTGTTTGAAGACTTCCATTGAAGGAGAACTCACCACTTCCTGTGGCAACCTGCTCCACTCATTGATTACCCTCACTGTCAGAAAGTTTTTTCTAATATCTAATCTGTGTCTCCTCCCTTTCAGTTTCATCCCATTGCTTCTAGTCTTTCCTTGTGCAAATGAGAACAGGGCTGATCCCTCTGCACTGTGGCAGCCCTTCAGATATTTGTAGACCACTATTAAGTCTACTCTTAGCTTTCTTTTTTGCAAGCTAAACATTCCCAGATCCTTTAACCATTCTAATTGGACATGGTTTGCAGACTGGTAACCATTCGGGTAACTCCTCTCTGAATTTGCTCCAGTTTATTGATTTCTTTTTTCAAATTTAAGTGTACAGAATTGGACACAGTATAATAGATGAGGTCTCACCAAGGAAGAGTAGAGGGGGATAATTACCTCACGTGATCTAGACTCTATGCTTCTCCTAATACATCCCAGAATTGTGTTGTATCAATTGTGTTGTATCTGCTGTATCACATTGTTGACTCATGTTCAGTCTATAATCTATTAGTATATCCAAGTCTTTTTCACATGTACTGCAGCTTAGCCCTACTCTTCCTATTCTGTACGTACTTTTTTCATTGTTCTTTCTCAGATGTAGGACTTTGCATTTCTCCTTGTTAAATACTATTCTGTTAGTTGCTGCCCACTGTTCAAGCTTGTCTAGATTTTTTTGAATCCTCTTTCTTCTCTAAAATCAAGATGTCAACCAGTGTGGCCCACTTTGGAGATACAGGACAACCCACTGCTATGTGAGTGAGAGTTGCTATCCTGTATAGTGGGGCACACCCACCTTTGGCTGGCTTCTTTGGTATCATTCACATGTGCAGGCTATGTTTGTTTGCAGTCGCTCCTCCCCAATCTGGGCTGGGTTGAGTGGGTGACTGCACATTAGTCTGCATTGAGCATTTGCTCCTCCATATCATAGCCTAGGTGACTGCATTCTATTAGGGTTTACGGCGATTGTGCCTGCCCTATGGCGAGTGTGCCTGTGGTGATTGAGCGTACCATGTGGTGATTGTGCCTGGCCTACGGTGATTGTCCCTGTGGCAACTGTGTCTGCTCTGTGGCAATTGTGCCTGCTTTGCAGTCTATCAGGTTTTGCATTTTTTGGCTTTTTCTGTGAATCTCTTTCTTTTCTAGTGTTAGCTATCCCTCCTACCTTTCTATTGTCAGCAAAATTGATCAGTTTCCCCTCGATTCCCTCATCTGAATCATTGATAAAAATGTTGAACAACACTGGGCCCAGGACAGAGCCTTGTAGTATCAAACTTGACACATTGTTCCACTTGGATGTGCAGTAATTATGAGCAGACTACTCATTGAGTACAATCACTCAGCCAGTTGTGAATCCATACTTGATCATTTTTTCAATAAGTATGGTATGAGATACTTTGTCAAATGCTTTACTAAAGTTAAGATATACTATGCCCATTGCATTTTCCTTATCATCTCAGTAAGTGATTTTGTCATAGAGGGTAATTAGATTTGTCTGGCATGACTTACAAACCCATGCTGGTTCTAGTTAATTACTCCATTTTGATCCAAGTACTTGCATACATGCTGTTTTATAATTTGTTTAAAGATCTTTCTTGGTATTGAAGTCAGGTTCACCTTCTTCCCTTTTTTGAACATAGGGACAACATTTGCCCTTCTCCAATTTTCTGGCACCTCTCTTGTTCTTCAGGACTTTTCAAAGAGTATGGTGAGTTGCTCAGCAATTACCTCTGCTGCTTCCATTAGTATCCTAGAATGTAATTCATCTGGACTAGGAGACTTGAATTCATTTAAGTTAGCTAAGTGTTCGCTCACCATCTCTCCGCTTACAGATAGCTTGCATTCTTTTATTCCCCCAATAGCACAGGAAAATCAGTTGATGGTGCGTTTGCTTTCTGGGAGAAAACATATACAAAATAGGAATTTTAAAGTTCAGCCTTTTCAACATCATTTTTAACCAAATCACCATTTTTAACCAATTCCCAAGATAAATTTGACATTACATTTGTGTTAATAAGGGGCATTTTGCTTCTTTTTCTCTGTGTATAAATTGTAAATCTGCATTATATAAACTACAGAATATATTTCTATTCAAATAAAAGGGACACTTAACTGGCTTGGATTTGCTGTGGATTTCATGCAGGGTTTTCCACATCAAATACATGGCAAGTTTCTGCTGTGTGAACATACCTTAACATTCTCTAGGGCTATTACCACTGGGACCGCTTTGGGATGGATCACCATTACCACTGGGGCTCCTGTGGGGGGAAGGGGGTGTGCAGGGGGGGGGGCACTATTACCACTGGGGCTGCTGTGGGTGGGTCACTATTACTACTGGGGCCACTTAGGGTGGTCACTATTATTACTGGGGCCGCTGTGGGGGGGGGGGGGGGGTCATGAATTCATGAATGTGTGAGTGAGTGCTGCCTCTGATTGACTCAGCGCAGGGACCAATCAGGGGCAGCTCTCAGCTGAATGACAGCTGAGAGCTGCCCCTGATTGGTCCCTGCGCTGAGTCAATCAGAGGCAGCACTCACCCATTCATAAATTCATGAATGGGTGTGAGTGAGAGCTGCCTCTGATTGGTGAGGCTGTGACTAATCAGAGGCAGCTCATTCAGCAGGCGGGGATTTTAAATCCCCGGCTGCTGTATACTACTCAGCTGTGGCAGAGGAGAACGATCTTTATGCTGACAGTGCGGGGGGGGGGGGGGGGGGTCTCACTCTTGCCACTATTGTTGCTTAATAGTGAGACCTCGGAGTCCGAAATGCAGCCCTGCATCTAGCCCCTCGCCTGCCCTATCCGTTTCTGTGTCGTTCCCATCGCTTTCTTGAATTTCCCAGATTTTCACAAATGAAAACCTTAGCGAGCATCGGCGATATACAAAAATGCTCGAGTCGCCCACTGACTTCAATGGGGTTCTTTACTCGAAACGAACTCTCGAGCATCACTGAAAGTAACGAGCACTCGAGCATTTTGGTGCTCGCTCATCTCTAATAATAACGTTATGCCCTAACATACAATGGAATCTGTATTCTGTAGTACACTTAACGGCATATATCTATATATGTATAGATATATAATATATAATGTACAATGATGTACACTAACCCTAGATGGATAATGACGTGATGCCCTAATGTAACCTGTAAATATCCCTCCAAACGAGGAGGGAATGGGTAATCCGTCAATTATATAGAATCGTTGTAAGACGTCGCTTTTTTTTTTTTTTTTTTTTTTACGCGGTTCTGCTACAGTTAAAGTAGCGTCAACAGGAACCTAATTCAATATCTGGACGTCAAAAGTTCAGTACAGAAAGTCCTCAACTGCTCAACAAAAAATTAGTTGTAGCGGAAGTTGTAAGGTAGAGAGGAGAGGTAGACGATACTAGCATTAGAAAAGGTAGCAACACCAGCCCCTGTGGTAGGCCGCCAGCCTACCACAGGGGCTGGTGTTGCTACCTTTTCTCGTTCTTATTGCTACAGGGGGGAATCTCTGGGGTATATTTAACCCTTTGAATGCTAGTATCGTCTACCTCTCCTCTCTACCTTACAACTTCCACTACAACTAATTTTTTGTTGAGCAGTTGAGGACTTTCTGTACTGAACTTTTGACGTCCAGATATGGAATTAGGTTCCTGATGACGCTACTTTAACTGTAGCAGAAACGCGTCGAACCGCGTAATTTTTATTTATTTTTTTAAAAAGCGACATCTTAAAACTATTCCATATAATTGACGGATTACCCATTCCCTCCTCGTTTGGAGCGGAACTAGTCAATTTTGGAATACGTTCTTGGTAGAGATGAACGAGCATACTCGTCTGAGCTTGATACTCGTTCGAGTATTAGGGTGTTCGAGATGCTCGTTACTCGTAACGAGTACCACGCGGTGTTCGGGTTACTTTCATTTTCTTCCCTGAGAAATTTGCGCGCTTTTCTGGCCAATAGAAAGACAGGGAAGGCATTACAACTTCCCCCTGCAACGTTCAAGCCCTATACCACCCCCCTGCAGTGAGTGGCTGGCGAGATTAGGTGTCACCCGAGTATTAAAATCTGCCCCTCCCGCGGCTCGCCACAGATGCATTCTGACATTAGTTCAGGGAAAGTGGTATCTTGGTGGAGCTGCTATAGGGAGAGTGTTAGGAGTATTTTAGGTTTCAAGAACCCCAACGGTCCTTCTTAAGGCCATAGAAATCGCAGATCGCACCTATGTGCGATCTGCGATTTCTGTTCTCTTCTCTATATGCGCTCAATGGGGCCGGCGGCAGCAGCGCCGACCCCATTGAGAACATATAGAAGACAAGTCATTCTTCTCTGCCACAGCTGTAACAGCTGTGGAAGAGAAGAACGATGTTTGCCCATTGAATTCAATGGAGCCGGCAATACAGCAGGTTCCACTGAAAGCAATGGGCTGCCGGCGTGCGCGGGGATGAATTGTCGGGAAGGGCTTAAATATATAAGCCCTTCCCTGCAATTCATCCAGAAATGTGTTACAATAAAAATATATACCGGCGTATAAGGCGACGGGGCGTATAAGACGACCCCCCAACTGTCACCTTATACGCCGGCAATACAGTGGAGCAAAGAATAAAAATCATTACTCACTTCTTCTGACGTTCTGCGGTGCTGCTGCAGGCTGTCGCTCCCTCCTGGTTCCCGGCAGAGCTTTGCTTTCTCTACGAAGGGCTTTAAATCCCCGCCTCCAGAAACACACGTGCCTTCAGCCAATGACAATGATGTCATTGAATGGCTGTGATTGGCTGTGTTTCTGGAGGCGGGGATTTCAAGCCCTGCGTCCAGAAAGCAATGCTCTGCCGTGGACCAGGAGGGAGCGACAGCCTGCAGGAGCACCGCAGAACGTCAGAAGAAGTGAGTAATGATTTTTATTCTTTGCTCCACTGTATTGCCGGCGTATAAGGTGACAGTTGGGGGGTCGTCTTATACGCCCCGTCGCCTTATACGCCGGTATATATTTTTATTGTAACACATTTCTGGATGAATTGCAGGGAAGGGCTTATTTATTTAAGCCCTTCCCGACAATTCATCCTGCGATCGCCGGCAGCCCATTGCTTTCAGTGGAACCTGCTGTATTGCTGGCTCCATTGAATTCAATGGGCAAACATCGTTCTTCTCTGCCACAGCTGTTACAGCTATGGCAGAGGAGAACGATCTTTACGCTGACAGTGCGGGGGGGGGGGGGGAGCCCACTCTTGCCGCTATTGTGGCTTAATAGTGGGACCTGGGAACTTGAGATGCAGCCCAACATGTAGCCCCTCGCCTGCCCTATCCGTTGCTGCGTCGTTCCCATCACTTTCTTGAATTGCCCAGATTTTCACAAACGAAAACCTTAGCGAGCATCGGCGATATACAAAAATGCTCGGGTCGCCCATTGACTTCAATGGGGTTCGTTACTCGAAACGAACCCTCGAGCATTGCGAAAATTTCGTCCCAAGTAACGAGCACCCGAGCATTTTGGTGCTCGCTCATCTCTAGTTCTTGGTCATTGATGGTTCATTCTTTATCAGATATAGCCACACAGGGATTCATCTATATACAGTGGACTAATTCTGAGAGGACTGGATTTTCTTTTTTCTGCCGAGAGTACCCTTCTGTCTTTACTAGAGTGCAACCTATAGGGATTTATTTATACCCCTGTGCACTAAACCAGGCTGGGGTAACGTGTAAAGTTCCTTGATCTCTGAACACAATCACCGAGTTAACTCCTTATCTAGAGGGCTACGGGAACTTCTCTAGGTGGTCGGTGTTCTGAAAAACATCTGAACGTATTAGCTAGGTTGACCCTTTAGGTAAACGGCTACAGCTATACTACGTAATTCTGTAGCAAATCGTTGATTGGTTGAACCATTCTTGGTCCACTACTTTTAAAGCTCTGGACAAATTTTCATAGCTTTAAACCTTCTTTCCCGGAATACGGTCATTCCGTTCTATACAGTAACTCTGGGAACCCTGTCAAAGGAGTATTTTCTTTCAGTTCTGTGTGTGTCTTTCCCGAGACTTGTTTATCAAGTCCTGTTTTATAAAGATTTAATAAAAGTTATGTTTTCGTTCCGAACCCTACAGTGACAAATTCAATTGACCATCTGGTGTTCATCCTGCTTCAGTGATTTTTGATTATTCAATTCTAGCGCAAAAGAGCTAGCGTCCAAATTTTACGTACGAAATCTAATTCTCTCACTTCCCGATGTCATAGAAACTTGAAATTTGGCACGGGCATTGATTATGTCATAAATAGGAAAAGCTAATGGGTCCCAACTCGATTATTCAATTCTAATTGCAAAAGAATAAGTGTCCAAATTTTACGTATGAAATCTAATTCTCTCACTTCCTGATGTCATTTTATATAAAGGAAATTTAGCATGGTTACCTCCCCGTAGTGTTTCCTGGGTAACGCAGAGAACTATGCAAAATGGTGAACATATCTTTTTCTGGTATCTCTAAAGTAACCACGACTTCAGAAGATTTTCCGTGTGAACACCAGATAAACACCAGTACTAAATTAACTCGGACAAAGCCGAGTATATCAGCTAGTATATAATAAATGTAATATACAAGGTATAACACCCTGAAGTTATAAACTGTACACTATCTATACTGACCCTTTGAAACTATGCATTTTACATAATGTAATTTTTTTTATATATAACTGCTTCACAGGCAGCTGAAACAATCTGTCTCCTTTTCTCTACTCAGAAATAAAGCGATCTGAGGAGAGAAGGGGCAGAGTGAAGCTGCCTGTCACATATTTAAGAAATATTTCTGATTGTGACCACCATGATTGGTTCTCATGGTGATCATATGTGTACGGGGACACAGGATTACTCCCAATCTTCCCTGCGGATACAGTGTATTCGAGCGAGTGCCTGGCCGCTCAGGCACAGCAGCGCACTCACATGTGCGCACCTGAGGTTTAAATACCCGCCGTAATTTTACTATCGGCTGAGTTTTAAGCCCGGAACCAAGCACCACAAATTTACCATGCTTGGTTCTTAATCGTCTAAGCACAAGCTTGTAGCTCGTAGCTCAATGCAGCTAATATAACAAGTGATTTCTTCAAATTCAACACAAAATGCCACTTTTAATGACTACTGTGTCTCAGAATTATTCAACCCCTTTATGACAAGCATCTTTAGTATTTAGTAGAGCACCTTTTGATGTTATGACCTGCTTCAAGGTGATATTTAGCCAGAAACCAGCTTCTGACGGTATTCTTAAGGAATCTTAGCCCATTCCTTATTTTTGTGTGCGGCAACCATCTTCTTCAAATTCCACAGAAGATCCTCTATGGGCTTCAAGTCAAGTGACTATAATGGCCACTCCAGAATCCTCTAAGACTTCTTCTGAAACCAATCTTTGGTGGATTTTGAGACATCCTTGGGATCATTGCTCTGTTGGTTGGCCCAGTGACATCCAGGCTTCATCTTTCTCACAGAAAACATAACTTTTTCCTAAGATTTCCTGATTCATTGATCAATGGAAGTAATTTACAAACTTTTGTGATTTATTTATATGGTTTTGAGAATATTGGAACTGCTTTTTCTTGTGCTTTTGGGTCAGTACATGTGTATGTTTTGGAGTTCGGGCATGAAGACCTTCAGGATTTGTTATGTGCAAATGGAAACCTCAGTACCTCATGTCACGAAATCTTGCTGCAGGCCTTTTGCTGTCACTCAGAGGTTTTGACCACCTGAATCCTCAGGAATCTGTTGATAGCCTCATCTTTATGCCATGTCCAGGCAGTGTAGTTAATGTTCTCTTAGCTTTGAACTTGTTACCTATACTTCCAACAGTATCTCTATGAACATTCAGTGACTTTGCGACATTTTATATCCTTTTCCTTGTTTGTCTAAAGCAGTGGTTCCCAACCTTTTCAGCCTTGGTGCACCCCTAGTAAAAGGGGGTGTGGTTAGGGTGTGACCATGGGCGTGGTTAGGGGCGTGGCTTATTACATCATATATATTCCGCATTGAATGTCAATTTTCACGTGGGATTTTTTTCACAGGGGCACCTCTACCCAAAATGTTTACACTATATACAAAATCTAGTCATTTACAACCCTTTAATGATCATTGCTAACTATTCCCTCCTTCCACCATTTTACATGCAGCCATTCTCTCCCCCATGCATATTAGCCTTTCACTCCCCACCTCCACACCATTCGGAACCTGATTTGTTGTTTGGATTTACGCATTCACGGTGATTGGTTGTTAGGTTGGCTCATGTAGAGGTTGGGAGTAAAAGGCCAATATGCCTCCCCCCACCATTTTACATGCGGCTATTCCCTTCCTCCCACCTCCACCATTTTACATGCGGTCATTACCCCCAACTCCCTCCCCCCACCATTTTACATGCAGCCTTTCCCTCTCTCCACCATGCGGCCATTCTCTCCCCTCCCTCCTTCCACCATTTTACATGCGGGCATTCTCTCCCCTTCCTTCCTCCACCATTTTTCATGCACCCATTATCCACCCCCCATGCACCTACCACCACCTTACATGCGCCCATTACTCCCCCACGCACCTACCACCACCACCTTACATGCGCCCATTACCCCCCACGCACCTATTACCACCACCTTACATGTGCCCATTACCCCCCCATGCACCTACCACCACCACCTTACATGCGCCCATTACCCCCCCATGCAACTATCACCACCACCTTACATGCGCCCATTACCCCCCCACACACACACACCCATCACCACCACCTTACATGCGCTCATTACCCCCCACGCACCCAACAGCATCACCTTACATGCGCCCATTACCCCCCCACGCACCCACCACCACCACCTTACATGCCACCACCCATTACCCCCCACTTATAAACTCTTTCCACAAGACTCCTGCCCTATTCAGCAATTCCAGCAACCGGATTGGTTGTTTGTGTTGGCTGATTCACGAAACAACCAATCGGGTTGCTGGAATTGCTGAATAGGGCACCACCACTTTACATGCGGCCCTGGAGTCCAGGGCATGCAAAAAGCCACTCACCTCGGTGCTCCAGCACTGTCGCCGGTGCGCTGCAGTTGTGTGCGCAGTGTTCCAGCCGCCGTTCTTGCACGCTGGCTCTGTTGCCGCCGTCGCTCTGGATGAAACACGCCCCCAGCTTCTGAATGGCTGGGGGCGTGCTTCATCCAGAGAGCCGGCGGCAACAGAGCCTGCTTTTACGAACTATGCTGTGTGCAGAGAGGCTGCCAGGGGTGCCGCGGCTAGTATTCTTGTATTCATTGTATTATGTCGCCATCGGAATATGCGGGTGGCGACATAATACAATGAGTACAAGAATACTAGCCGCAGAGCCATGGCACACCTGGCAGCCTCTCGTGGCACCCTAGGGAAACACTGGTCTAAAGCAATGTTCTCTTCAGGATTTGGCCAACTCTTTTGATTTAGTGATATTTTTCAAAGGGAAATAAACGTCACAGTCAACAAACACCTAGCCAGTTCAGGTATTTGATGTGTTTTATCTCATTTACACCTTATGCAAATAATGAAGTCTCTGATGAGTTGCATCAGGTGTCTTTGAGACAACTCCTGATTTTCAAATGTGTACATGAACACCTACATCCACCCTGTGCCTGCTGGGTCTTATCCCATCTTACAACAAAACATCAGCATAAGCAATATGTTTTCTATGGCTGAAAAAAGACATATGTTGATCTAGTTCAGCATGCTATCCTGCAATATCAATCTAGCAGAAGGCAAGAAGCACATGAGGCAGAGACAGTTTTTCCCATTTTAGGGAAATAAATTCCTTCCCATTTACAAATCTGGCAATCAGATTAAATTCCTGGAATAACAACCTTTCTGAAATAATCTAGTCACACAGGTAATGACATTCTCAGAGTACCACAATGTCTCCATATAGAAGCAAATGATGTCAGGACACTCATTTTCCATGGAGTCAAAAAGTCAGGGATCATAAAAAAGACGTGTGAGCCACCTGTGATTCCAGAGCTGTATATAAAACTACTGATCTATTATGGATAAAATACAGTACTTGATAATAGTGCTCTGACATTTCTTTTACATTGTTAGGTACACAGACAAGTTCCTCATACTGGGAAAATAATACTGTCATCACATTACATACCTATACTTCTACACAATCACTTCAACACCAAGCAAAGATATAGAAATTAGTTCTATACCACTGAGGCAGATGGGAAGGAAGTAATTGTGAAAATGTCAGCTATTGTATGAAGAGGAGGACAGTTCATTTATTAGAACAAAGTCCAGGGAACTAAAAATTGGCACTGAAATTTGGCACAAATAGTTCTCCAGGAACACGTTGAAAAAAATACACTGAAAATATAAAGATGTAGGTTATTTTACTTACCTTATATAATATGTTACTAAAAACAGGAGACTTTAAAAACTAAAAAAAAAACTCAACCTGTGTGTACAATATGTGTAACTGTAACCCGTCCTGAAAAGCCATACACTGTATTACACTAAAATATATAGCACTAAATACATTTCCAGGAACATGTCTGTTATTGTCTTTAACTGTTAAAGATATGAAACTTGTAAGGGTTAAATCTCTATCTAATAAAAAGGCACAAAATAGAATTAAAAAAGTATAGTAAATACATTTTTTACAGCCAGTATACAGAAAAAATTGCTAAAACATGTCTTTTCACCAGCTTCATGCTGCCGTAACCATATACAGTACAGCCATGGATGTTTTATTCTGGCGTTTCAGGAAAAAAAAAACATACTTTGATAATCAGCTCTAACGCAGACTTGGAATCCCAGGGCCTGTCCCCAACCAGGCAGGCTAGACTGAAAGGTTTCTCTAGGTTTGTGTATAGCTGGAGCCCTGTCCATCTATATTGTTGTTATCATTATTATTATTATTATTATGGCACTCGTTGTCGCCCTCATCCATTCCCAACTCGACTACTGCAACTCACTGCTCATTGGCCTTCCCTGCACCAGACTTTCCCCTCTCCAATCCATACTAAATGCGGCAGCTAGACTCATCTTCCTATACAGTCGCTTCTCAGATGCCTTTGCGCTATGCCAGTCGCTGCACTGGCTGCCCATACACTACAGAACTCAATAACTCAATTCAAACTCATCACCCTCACCCACAATGCTCTCCATGGTGCCCCGCCACCGTACATCGCTACCCTCCTGTTCATACATCACCCAGTTTGCGCACCCCACTCTGATAGCACACTCAGACTAAACACACCCCTAATACGAACCACACAGGCTCACCTACAGTACATCACGAGACAGCAGCGATCCTACCCCAAAACATCCAGACAATCTCCAATGCACAGAGCTTCAGACGCACCTTAAAGATGCACATCTTCAAAGAAGCAAACCAAACCACCCGATCTAGTCCCCAATCCCCACAATATACCCCTGCCCCTCCCTATGGATTTCCACTTTTGCCTATCATGTACACTTCCTGTCCCACACCTCCTGTACTACCCCCATCCCATTTGTGTTCCAAGAAACTGTATATTGCATGCTATCGATGCATTGCTGAGTTCCCCCTTGCTCCACCACCTGACCCTGTACCTTCTATTATCATCCCCACCCCCTTTGTGTTTAAATAATTAAATACCACGTGTAACTTTTGCAATTTCTGTAATTTTTGTATTTTTTTGTGTTCCCCATGTGCCTCAAAATCATTGTGGAATAAGTTGGTGCTATACAAATAAAGATTATTATCGAGGAGCAGAGAGACCAGCGAGGTCCTACCCTGTGACTCTGAACTTCCTTCCAAGAGGATTTCCAAACTATATTTTTTTCTGAAAGGCTGCAGCATTTCTGCATAAAACATATATGACTGCATTGTACGTGATTGCCACTTTCTCATGATGCCTGTGGTTATGGGAGTGTGAACCTGGTGACTGGTTCACTTTAAATAGGAGCTTTCCACTCTCCTGACATGTCTGTCATTAGCAATAGTTGCATTTTCTATGTACAACAACAATTCTGAAGCATCCTGCATTACAATAGCTTTATTCTGTCATTATTTTATTATTCCTCATGATATGCTCACATTGAAAATTGGATCTCATTATTATTCCTACTTATGAGGTTTTCTGAGGCTAAGATATTGATGACCTATTCTCAGGACAGATCATCGATATCACATCAGATGTTTGAAGTGATAGTGGAACTTCAGTGAATACTAGACACTGTGCCAAATACTGTATAGCAGCTGTGCCTGGTATAGCAGCTCAGTCCAATTCACATGATACATTTATGGAAGAGGATGATCAGAACTTTCAGGTCTGTACACCAGTTTTAGGGATGTTAGTGAAGTCCCAGTTCAGTTCGAACTAATTCGGACCAAACTCAACTTTTTGCCACCAACCCAAAGTTATTGAAAGTTTGCTCATCATTAGAATAGGTCATCAATATTACAGTTCTGAAAATCCCCTTCAGTGGAGTACGTACCTACATGGTTTGACACAGTTCAATCAGTGCTGTCAGCATTAGTCTGCGTAGGAACACACTCTATTGACAAGCTGAATGATAACACCAATTTGTCAATTTATTCCTACATATCCAGGAGAAATAAGAAAGGGACAGCACTACATAGAGTTTTAATCAATGAGGCTCCATAATTATTATTTCATAAGAAATGCTAGAATTTACTAAAAGAGTCGTGTAAGGAGATCTGACATGATTTGAAAACTTTTCGTGTGAAGAAATGCTGCCACAAAAGTATGCAGAAAAGTAATCGTTGTGTTACTATATCAACTAAATGATATTTAGTGTAAGGTTTAGACTGTCCTAGTGTATTAACTAGTCTTATGGACACATATTAAGTCCCAACTGTCTTATTCTGTTCACAGACTTGTTGATAGCACTCAGCCCATTCAAACTGGATTGCACTGTTCGTTCAGCTGCAGGGCATCTGCACTTGAAAGGAATCGTTTCATTCTAAGGCTAAAGTTATAATCTGTTTTCTGATGAGATTGTTAATGCGGGAGAGTTGAGTGTCCCTTCCCTAGGGGCTTAAGGCTTTCCAGCATGGCAACTGACACATCTCTCTAAAACAAATCTCTTATTTGTAGATATATAAATGGAGAAGTGTATTATCTTTTTTGGTTTATACTGAAGATTCTTTTGTACAGAAAGTCCTGCTTGTAATAATAGCTACAAACAAAAAGCAAACATTTCTAATATAAAAGGTGGGGGCTTTATATTCACGGGATTATAGCATTCTATTATAAATCCCATTGCAACATCCTGTACTTTAAATACTTCTAGAACAGGAAAGCTGATAAAAATTCTACGGTATGACATTAGATTATACAGAGAATTGACTGGAGGATACACAAGTGCTATAATATATATATATTTTAGTATTTTATTATAGTGCCATTTTATTTCAGTTACAATGTAATCCAATGAAAAAGAACAAAAGTAAAAGGATTTCAAGCTTTCTTGTACATTTAAAGAAAATGGTACACAGCATCATTCCACATTTCCTCCATTGTCCAGCTGCGGTCTTAAAGATCATTTTTCATACTTGTATTATACTGTATGCATACTTTAGCTTCATTAATTGCATGTAAGTTTGTAGAACAGGAATAATGTCTTTCTTCTGTAGATATTTATTTTTTACTTTTAAAAATTTCTCTGGGGAAGCCAAATGTGTGTTTTCTGGTAACTGCAACAGTTCATTTTTATCTGGAGGGTGCTTGTTTCTTCACCACTGGGGCTAAGCTTTATATTTTAGAAGGCTTCATTCTAGATGGTGGTAGAGGAGCTTTTGTATGAAGTACAGAAAATGGTGCAAATTGGAGCTGAGCTGCAGAAGAGGGCACTGACATGGTCATAGGGACATAACTGAGGCCACTACACTGAAAACCACTGCTCTTTTGTTTTTCTGATTGAGTGAAAATTAATCTGCACTAATTAGGGTTGTATACTAGGGGGACTATCAGGGTATGTGCCCTGGGCACTGTGAGGGAGGTGGAAGCCAGCTCTGCTAAATAGCCTGAGCCACTTCTGCTCTATACACAACACAGGAGTGGTGGCTTTTCAGCAGCTAATTCAGAGTCATCCAATGAGCAGCTGTAATGTTCCAGAGTGGGAGGTTGGGGTCATGGTGGCTGTTGCATCATGGTGATTTCCATCATGGTGAAAAGGTTGGGGACTAATGGTACAGGCTGCCTGCTGTTCCCTGATGTTATGTCGTGGTGCGGTGTGATGGTCCTCTTGATGAAGAGAGTCCAAGAAATACAGCATTTTAACTTAAACCTCATGTTTGTTTAACTTTCAAGTGGTGCAAAGGGTCAGCATAGGGTTACTCCACCATAAAGGGTGTAGTGGATTAAGATGAGAATGACATCAAAGTGGTGGATGCTTCAGCCACAGGGTGAGGTGAAACAGCCTATGGTGCTGCCACGGCAGCTAGTTTCAAGGATGCTTCTGAACCCGGGGGCAATACAGGCAGCCACAATTCTTCTTGTGTCTCTGTTCTACTTCCTGCTTGATCTGTGGAAGCGGGGGCTTAAGAGGAGGTAAAAGTGGCTCTGGCTAATGTAATAATGGTGGCTCAGATTGGTGTAATACTGATTGCTCAGGTTGGGGTTAAGGCCTAGGGAGTTCCTCCGGGTGTTCTGGTCCACAAAAGGGGGGTTGCTAAATAGTCCGAAAATACGTCATGGAAAATGAGCAGATCCTTGACAGTGTCAGACAGCCCCAACAAAAACACGACTCTAAGGGCGCCATCGTTCCAAGAGGTTTCACATGCATACTGTCTGAATTTAGAGCAATAGTCCTCTACCCACTGCTGCCCCTGACATAGAGACATGAGATGAGAGACCCCCAACCCCGCACGGTCCGGCTCATCAAAAATACCTCCAAGTTCCCGAAAAAACAGATCAACTAACTGCAGGCAAGCCAAACTCTCGGGTAAGGAGTAAGCCCATGTCTGGGGGAAACCCCAAAGTAAGGACATAATCAATCCCACTTTCTAGGACTCTGAGCCGGATGAGCGAGGCCGCATCCGAAAGTACAATCTACATGCATGCTGGAAAACAAAAAACTTGCTCCTCTTCCCTGAAAACACCTCAGGAAGAGGAAATTTGGGCTGAGGAATAAAAGGGGCAGCAGAAACATGCACTAACTCCCGCTGCTCCTGGGCCACCATACGACTGGACAAGTCTTGGATCACGCCCACTAAACCCTGCAATTGACTTGCGAGGGTACTCATGGCCTCCATTGGAGAGCAAAAAACAAAACCCGCTGGGCTATTTTAAGGACCAGTTATTATGTTACGGTATACTACCCTGGATATGCCAGCCCATGTTGCCCTGGATCTTACCCCCCCCCCCCGCCTGTCTACTTGCCTCCACTCCTGGCTAACCCTAGGTGGGCAATTGGGCGGCAGTCCCTATTCTATCTAGGGACCGAAGAAGGGGCGCTGGCGTACCTGGGTGGAATGGGTAGTACACCGACAGGAAAGGCAGATGATAATACCAACACGAAACAACTCTGATAATACTGAGGCAGATGGAAAAACTTGACAGATAGTAACAAGAAAGCAGACAAGCTGACAGAGGCAGGAGACCTCTAGTGGTTTTTAGGTTTCGCAAATTTTTACCGTAAATTCATTAAGAATTATTTGGTTATTGCGCAACCCATGACTGATCTTACCAAGAAGGAAAACGACTTGGTAAGATGGTCGCCAGAAGCCCTAGAGGCTTTCAGTCTTCTCAAAAGGGCATTTACTGCCGCCCTGGTACTAGTACAGCCTGACGCACGACAACCGTTCTTCATTGAGGTCGATGCGTCTGAGGTGGTGGCCGGGGCTGTATTGTCTCAGGAAATCAGTGGGCTGGGTATAGCCCATGCGTGTTTTTCTCGCAGAAGTTCAGTTTGGCAGAATGGAACTACGACATGGGTAATTGTGAGTTATTGGCGATTAGGTGGGCTCTAGAAGAGTGGCGTCACCATCTTGAGGGGGGCAAGGTATCCCATAACTGTATATACTGATCATAAAAACTTGGTATATCTCGCGAACGCTAAGAGACTCACAGCTCGCCAAGCCAGGTGAGCGTTTTTTTTCGACAGGTTTAACTTCATCCTTACTTATATTCCAGGCGAGAAGAACGTGAAGGCGGATGACCTCTCACAGAGTTTCGGTTCGCCGGAAAGTGAGACAGTGGCTCCCTAGAACATCTTGTTAGCTAGGGTGGTGGTGGCAGCTGTAGAATCTGATCTCGTCCCTCATCTACAAAATTATCAGCAGAACGCTCCCTCGGGGGTGCCAGAGTGCAGATGGTTTGTGCCAGAGACCTTGCGTTTCAGGGTCATTGAAGAGTGTCACTCATCTGTGCTCGCAGGTCATCCGGGAATTCAGGGGACTCGGGATCTTTGTTCTAGACACTACTGGTGGCCAGGCATGTCTCGAGAAATCCGCGACTTTTTTAAAGGATGCTCTGTCTGTGCACGCAGTAAAAGTCGTCATCAGCGTCCGGAGGGGCCTTTAAGACCTCTACCGGTGCCTTCTCATCCATGGATGCATTTATCGGTAGACTTTATTACTAATCTACCTGAGTCTCTGAAGTTTACCACGATCCTAGTTGTTGTGGACCGCTTCTCAAAAATGGCTCATTTCGTGGTGCTAAAGAAGTTACCTACCGCGATAGAATTTTCCAAGGTTTTTGTAAAAGAAATCATTCGTCTACATGGGGTTCTCAAGAACATTGTATCTGATCACAGGGCTCAGTAGAAACCTGGGACCATCGCTTTCCTTCTCGTCAGCATTCCACCTGCAAACTAATGGTCAAACTGAGCGGAAGTACCTGGATTTGGTGCAATATTTGCGGTTGTTTGCTAGCGAAAAGGCTCATCAGTGGGCAGAATTCCTGCCGCTGGCAAAGTTTGCGCTACGCAGCCATACTTGTTCTTCCACTGGGGTGTCTCCATTCCTCTGAGTATATGGTCAGCATCCCCGCTTCCTTACAGCTATCTCTACTCCGTCTGCCTGTCCTGCAGCTGATGTCACCACAGATGCGCTGCAGGGGGTATGGAGAGAGGTACAGAAGAATCTGGAAGCAACGGGGGCTCGTATGCAGTTGCGTAGTGGGAAGAGTCTGTCGGTGTCTGAACCTTACTGGGTGGAACAGAAGGTGTATTTGTCGTCAAGAAATCTCAAATTGAAGGTTCCGTCCTTGAAACTGGCCCCACATTATGTGGGTCCCTTTCTCATTACGCTGGTAGTTCATGCTCATGTGTTGCTGCGACACTTTCACCATCTGTCTCCAGATAAACCTAGACAGGGTGGCGGGGTCCCGATGGTCCCCCGTCAGAGGGGGGGGGGTAATGTTACCATGTTGCGGCTCCTCCCGAGGCGGTGGTGTGCTGGGTCCCGCGGTCGGGACGTGTTCTCCCGACTTGTGGTCCGGCTGCCGAGGGCGCGGGTGCAGGGCCAGCGTGGTGCTGGTGGCTCACAGCGCGGTGTGCGCGCTCGATGGTCCTGGCAGAGCCGTGCGCGCGCACCTGGACTGCAGCTGCCGTGCACGAGCTCCCTTTTGATGTGCTATGGGAATTGGCTATCTCCCTCTCTCTGCCTCTGGGCGGAGGCTTCTGTTTAAAAGTCTGGCAGTGACTGCAATTACTGCCAATTATTGGTTTCCCTCAGGTTGCTAGCTAGTCTACATCTGTAGGTCTCCTGCCTCTGTCAGCTTGTCTGCTATTTTGTTACCATCTGCCTCAGTACTATCAGTATTGTTTCGTGTTGTTTTTTTTCATCTGCCTGTCCTGGCAGTAGTCTACCCATTTTATCTAGGTACGCCAGCGTTCCTTTTGGGTCCCTAGATAGTGTAAGGACCGCTGCCCAGTTGCCCGCCTGGGGTTAGCCAGGAGTGGAGGCAAGTAGGCAGGGACAGGGGTTGCGGGCAAGATCCAGGGCAACCCGGGCTGGCATATCCAGGGTAGATTACTGTAACAACTGAAGGTGATGTTACTATTGAGAAGGTACAGGTCCATAAAATGGAAAAATCTGTCTCAAAATGTCCGCTAGATACAAAATGGAGCATTACAAGATGTAAATAAGCTTGTGCGTAGTGAAACAATAATTCAAGCAGAAATAACTTTACAGCAGGGTATTCGGTGCAATGTCTAATGATTTGTTTTTATTCTTCCGAGAGCCAAGCCTGAAAAAAATCGTTATCAGAAGAAACCCTCCCACGCCCTGAGCTCTGGGAAAAGAATGAATCGTGCTAATAAGATGCTGCGACCATCCAAACTCACAAGGGAGGAATAATCATTTGAAGGACATTTCACATATTTATTCTCACTGCGCTGATTGTTGAACAAAGCACAATTCTTGATGTTTTTCTAACCCAATGAGATTAAAGCCGTGACTAATGACGTATTCCTTTCCTGTATTGAGAAACGCTATGAAAAGTTAATAAAGATTCAGTGTATGTACGCCTTAAGCAGAGTGAGCTGTATATCTGCCGCAGCTCAACTCTACGTATCTGTGGGATCTAATTACTATAAATCATATAGTTTTTGGCCTCCCTGATGCATCCAGGTATGAACTAATTTGGAACCCAAGGCTTGAAAGGTTAATGTGACCGGTCATGTGTAACGGTCCTTGACAACTGGCGTAGTCGGCAGGATTTACTGATTGACTCTTGTGTCACTCATCGGGCGACGACATCGGACTGGGAGGACATATATCTACTGTGCCAGACCAGAGGACTGATCAACCTCACACACAGCCCGGTAAGTGTCATATTTATCATTTGATGTCTCCCGTTGGTCTGTTTTGGCTCAGTTGATTGACAGACTCCTAGGTCAGTCGGATGTTTGATGTTTGACATCATAGTTGTCATCGGTAAAGAAGTTTACCTCAGGTCTTGGGTACTCTTAAGTGACACCGAGGGACAGAATCTGTAATTTGACTATATATATATATATATATATATATATATATATATATATATATTTGACTATATATATATATATATATATGTGTTTTCATTGTGGGTCCAGTAGGACTGGCTGTTTAAATGTACAGGGCGTTTTGGCTGTTTAACTGTACATGGCATTTTGTGGGTCCATTAGGACTGGCTGTTTAACGATGCAGGGTGTTTTGGCTGTTTAACTGTATCGGGCATTTTGGCTGTTTAACTGTATCGAACGTAGAAGTCTTTGAACACTACGTCTTGTTGTATCGTACGTAATAACATGTTGAAGTTCTTTAAGAAGAAGACTACTGATCAGGGTCTCTTGGATCCTGTCCACTTGGTGTCATGTAGAGCAGGCAAAAAGCTAAGAAGTTATGTGAAAGGGCGTCAGACGTTAGAGTTCTTACATTACATGATTGAGCATAAGGCTACAGATATACCAGGGTCTCAGGCAGTTATATATACTCATAATTAGGCCGTCGTAATATACGATGTTTAAATTGTTAAGAAGAAGACTGTAGATGATGGTCTTTTGGATCCTGTCCAGTTGGTAGTACGTAGAGAGGAGTTGAAAAATGCAGAACGTGTGGCGTTATCAGAAGGGGGCCAGCATATGTGTTATTTATGAGTCTAAATGCAGGGAATAGTTCATATTCACAGAGAGCTGACAGCCGTTTTACAAAGGTGGGGGCTGTCGGAGAAGGCTTGAAAAGTGTGTTAGCTGATAATGAAGGAATTGTAGTTAAAAGACGATTGCTCAAGTTTGCAGAGAAAGATGTTTCAGTAAGTGACGTAAAGTTGAAGTAAGAAAGTTGCAATTTCAAGATGGCGATTATTCATATGCTTTGAGTTGAAGACAAAGGAAGGCAGCCCTTCTTCACCATTTGAGGGCACCGCCCCGGCCGTGTCATGGATGATGTTTTTCTCCCTTTGCCCTGCCCCTAGATGGCCGTGTTGTTATTGGGGCCAATACCAGTCGGTATATCTTGATACGTGTCTAGTATGTAGTATTCCTGGACCCTCCCGTCACCATCGCCCAGTCAGGCCACGCCTTCGGTGGCCATTTCAGTGCCAGCCATGGCCCAACGGCCATTTTAGCATCTGTTGCAACAATACCTTCAGTTACCCCTCAGATGTCATCTTAGCTCCGCAGCAGAAATGAGCTGGCCTCTGACCTCCCATCTATGTATGTTTTTACCCAGCATACCAATTCTTTGAACTGCAATGACGAGTGCCTTTTTCTGAATTTTGCATAGAAACGTTCAAGTCCCCTCATCCCGCCTGCAAACAGCCTCCTCCCGATTATCTGATCTGCAGTCTGTGTTTAGCACCCCCATCCCAAGTAGGTCTGTGCTTAAAATTTCCCATGAATGTAGTTGTTGCTGGAAAAAATCTTTTCCATTTTGCAAGGGGGAAAAATGGAGGAGAAAGGGAATCCTCTAGTCTGTGTCCCCCTATGACATGAAGCAAGTTCATGCAGAGTCTGCAGACAATTATGTGACAATTAACCACCGTGCAGTCTGTCCTGTATGTCTTAATGTCCTAACATGGTGTCATTGCTGTACGTGTTGTCCATTCCTCATAAGTCAGATACTGCTGAGAAGAAAGGTCACTATAGGTGCTAGGATCGCAGACGGCAGTAGAAAAGCTTACAGAACGAAGGAGAGGGTTAATGCTTGATCTATGAGAAGCCGCAGCTAGTCCGGAGCAGGTCCTCCCCCCTGTCTCCAATCTCACCCCTTCCCTTTGTTTTTCTCTTCATCTAACTCTCAAGGCCAAAGATTAGAGCGGAGAACACTGGACAAGTAGCCCTGCTTGCTTGAACAGAATAGAACCCGTAATGAATCCAGTGAATATTACTGTTTTTGCTGTTCTTTGTGTAAATGTCAGTTCTGTGACTGGTCGGACGTGTGCATAATTGCTAAATGTGTGTTCCTTTAATGGCAAAATATTAGTTTTACAAAGTGGTTGTTGTGGAATCTGGTATACTTCTCTAGTATTACAAACAGTTAAAGTTTGACTGATTCCAGGGAGGGGTGGGAGTGATTTTATGCATTTGTTTGCAAGATGAGGACAGTTGCATCATACGCGTTACGTCCTGTGTGAACTCTTACTAACATTTGAATGAAAGAGACAGACTTGAGCGCATGGATGGATGAGAGTTAATGACCCGTGTTCAGACTATGATGAATGTAGGATGTGTGATGCAGATATTGACTGGGGATACAATTTCCCCGCCTCCCCCCTGCATATGCAGACTGTAAATTTTCAATGTGGATAGATGTTTGTAGAATATTCATGTCTCTGTTATTGGCACTGATATCTTACAGGCCTTATCTGCATCCATCAAATTCCCACCGGATAGATCAGTACGGGTTGAGACCTTAGGTGACAGTTCAGAAGAGTCTTGTAAACTAACTGCTCCAACAAACACCCCTCTTTTTCCAGTCCAGAAAAAACGCTGTACGGTCAGTCAGACACCTACGGCATGTCGGTGCTGTGTGCTGATAATTTGGAAGCCTGCCAACAGGCCACAATTTCACTGTTAATTTTTCTTGCAGAAATGACAAACTCCAGTCCTGCAAAATAAAGGTTGTTCTCCTGGGTCATAGTTTAGGCCAAGGAACTGGACATCTGACATAGGAACAAAAGGCTGCTGTCCAGGCCATACCTGTATCTACATCTGTTGCCAAACTCCGCACCTTTCTGGGCTTTGTTTCATACTGCCGCCCATGAATCCACTCGGTTTCCTCTCTCATGCAACCACTCCATGACTGTCTTTCAATTATTCTCTTCTCTCTCACCTCTGAAGCAGCTCTCTAGCCTTGGGTATTCCCAACTACTCTTTACCCTTTACTCTTTTCTGTACTGAACTTTCTAGCCATGTGACGGCAGTGTTGACACAAAAGCACGGAGGACAACCACGGCCACTTGGATACTACTCCATGAGGCTGGATCCAGTGGCTCGAGGAGCTCCCTCATGTGTTTGTGCGGTGGCAGCAGTACAGGCAATGGTTGACAAACCTTCTGAGTTGGTATTGGACTACACCCCCCCCCCCCCATTCCTTAGTGGTCCTCACCCCTCATGTCATTCGGAGCATACTCACGCAAGTGCAACCCAAGCACTTATCTCTGGCCTGTCAGATCCGGCTACAATGTGCTCTTTTGAACCTGGCTACTCTTCTTTCAATTGAGTATCCTGGTTCACAGGGGGGAGGAGAAGGCATAGGTGATCTAGGTATTGCAGATCAGCTATTTTTAAATTGTTTGCAACAAGGTTCTGATCTATTTGAAATAGAATATCAGCATGATTGTCTAGGAGTGATGCAACAAGAAAATGTAAGTTTTAAGAGGTTACTGAAGCCCCTGTTAACAATGCATATTTTGAGTTGTTTTTTATAGATGGTACCAGGGGTGATTGACAACTCCACACTGGATATGCAGTGGTCACGCAACAAGATGTCCTAAAAGCAGAATGCCTCCGCATGTCCCAGGACAGGAAGCGGAATTACAGGCCCTCACTGGGGCGTGTAGAGTGGTAGAAGGTAAGATGGCAACCTTTTACACTGACTCCCGGTATGCATTTGGCATAGCTCATGATTACGGCCTAACATGGAAGGCCAGACAGCTTGTTACCTCAGCAGGACAGCCAATTAAGAATGGTGCAGAGTCTCACAGAGGCCCTACTTACTTCTTCCTGACAAAGTGGAAAGCTCACACCAATTCCTACACCGGAGAAGCAAGAGGCAACGCCATCACAGACCACACAGCAAAGGCAGCGGCCCTGAAGCCGTGGAAGAAAAGAAGAAAATAAGAATTTGACAAAAACTTTGGACTTTGATAAAAACTTTGGACATTGATATGCTAAAGACTTTACAGTTACAAGCCAGCAATGAAGAAAAACGACAAATGGACTAAATATGGGAGCAGCAGAACAGGGCGGCGTATGGCGGACAGTCAACAGCACTTGCCTACCATGGTCCCTGTGCCCCATGATGGCCCAGCTGACGCACAGAAAGACGCACCTCTCAAAGCAGCAATGATTTCGGCGCTTGAACGAGGACGGGTGGCTCCTGGGTTTTCTGTAGCTGCTGCATCATTTGTCCAATTTTGCATGATCTTTGCCGTAAGCAACAGGGCAGAAGTAAATTTGCCACATAACGCTTGCCTAGACCACTCTACCCATTTCAGGGATTGCAAATTGGCTACATTCAGCTCCCACTTGTTGGGAAGTATGAATATGTGCTTGTTGTTGATTTCTTTTCAGGTTGGAGACCTACCCTGTTACCAAAGTAAATAAGCAGGTAACCGTACAGAAGCTCATGAATGAGGTAATCCGCAGATATGGGGTACCGGAAGTGATTGAGTCAAACAAAGGTACAAATGTCACAGGTGAAATAATGCAATACATCATGTCTGCTTTGGGTATATTCCAGGCTTTTCACACACCCTACCATCCATGGAGTAGTGGGAAAGTAGATCCATGGGCAATGAAGGAAACGGGCAAATCTTGAATTGAGTGTCTTCCATTAGTTTTTCTTTTTCTCCGGAGGATACATGCCACAGTAGCCAAGTTTGGGAAATGATTCTCTTGTTAATTTTGTCATAGGTCTCTCCAAGGAATTGTCAATAACGCATTCTGTGGTCTCTGCTTCTCTCTCAGGTCCTACAGACGAGCGTCACAATCTGAAACCAGGTGGCAGGTTTGATCCACATGTGTGTATATATGGATGCGGTCGGAGTGCCAAGGGGGGTGCCGGATGGGTTTGAGGCCAGGGATCAGGTTGGGGCCGGATTTGAGTCCCTGTTTGGAATAGTAACCATCAATAAGAATGTTTGTATATATATTACAACCAGCAGGGGTTCGTGAGCTATACAAGAGATGCACTTTAGGGGCTTGCTGATCAGTTGGGCCCCACGGCCACCGTGGCTTTCTGGAACCGAATGGCTCTGGATATGATACTAGCCGAGAAAGGTGGTGTTTGTAAAATGATTGGTGAAACTTGCTGTACGAATATTCCAGATAACACAGGGCCCTCAGGTAAAGTGACTATCGCAATAAAGAAATTGGCCACATTGTCAGAAGAGCTGAAGCGTAATTCTGGAATAACTAACCCCTGGGATAAGTGGTTTGCATGACCGGACAATGGAAACAATTCTTAATGCAGATAGGAATAGGGATTCTGGTTACTCTTATCATACTCCTGCTACTTTCTGTCTGTATTGTGCCCTGCATAAAACGCTCCTGTGCTAAGCTTACAGATCAGATGGTACCTGTCGCCCCCATACACGTAGATGTAGAGACCCCAGGCGATGGCTATATGCCTATAATACAACAGAGCGATTTGTCCCCTTATGGAGCTGTCTCAGCAGAAGCAGGGGTGACCACTCTAGTTTCCCAGCCATTAGAATAGAATAGCATGTGTGTTGTAGATCCCTTCTGTGTCTATTAGGTCTTCGTGTTTAGTTAGTTAGGATTAGTTGTCGGGGAAGGGATTAGCCCTTGGACAGCTGACCAACAATAATAGGTAGGGCATAGATCATAAACTAGAGATAGGGAAAGCAAACCTTACCCCGCCCAGTAGAAGTTATAAGGTATTGTTTATTTTGAGACAGTTTCTAGGGGGATTTGAGAAGGTACAGGTCCATAAAATGGACTGTCTCAAAATGTCCGCTAGATACAAAATGGAGCATTACAAGATGTAAATAAGCTTGTGCGTAGTGAAACAATAATTCAAGCAGAAATAACTTTACAGCAGGGTATTCGGTGCAATGTCTAATGATTTGTTTTTATTCTTCCGAGAGCCAAGCCTGAAAAAAATCGTTATCAGAAGAAACCCTCCCACGCCCTGAGCTCTGGGAAAAGAATGAATCGTGCTAATAAGATGCTGCGACCATCCAAACTCACAAGGGAGGAATAAGCATTTGAAGGACATTTCACATATTTATTCTCACTGCGCTGATTGTTGAACAAAGCACAATTCTTGATGTTTTTCTAACCCAATGAGATTAAAGCCGTGACTAATGACGTATTCCTTTCCTGTATTGAGAAACGCTATGAAAAGTTAATAAAGATTCAGTGTATGTACGCCTTAAGCAGAGTGAGCTGTATATCTGCCGCAGCTCAACTCTACGTATCTGTGGGATCTAATTACTATAAATCATATAGTTTTTGGCCTCCCTGTTGCATCCAGGTATGAACTAATTTGGAACCCAAGGCTTGAAAGGTTAATGTGACCGGTCATGTGTAACGGTCCTTGACACTATTGAAGCCACTGAGGGGGACACAATTTCTTGTTGCAGTGATACAACATAAGTAAGCCATGCCCCTAACCACACCGCTTTTTTACATTGGCTGGTATTTTTCTGTGGTAAAGATGGCAACCCTAGCATCATACCACCTAGATAAAGGGGGCGCTTTCCCATGCCCTGTTCTGATCCAGAGCCTCCAGACCCAGCGTCTGAAACTCAGCCTTCTGAAAAATGTTAAACTCTTGAATATACTCACACCCAGGCTGCTCTGAGGCTCTATGCTGCTGTATATTGCACACCAGCATTTTCACTCTACCCCTGCTGGCACTAGTGGTTGGAGTACAGTGAAGGCTGAGGGCTAGCAGGGGGAGGTGTGAACAAGCTGCTATGCAAGATACAGTAGCACAAAGCCTCAGAGCAGATGACAGCCTGCGAGTGAGTATGTTCAAGAATTTAACCTTTTCCAGCAGCCTCTGTATTAAGATTAGGACCTGGTGCCTAAAAGAAGCACCTGGAAACACTGAGGAGGTTCTATTACTAAGTGGGGGGCACTCGGAGAATCCTATTAAATGTAGCCACATAGGAGGATCATAGTACTAAGTGAAGTCATAGAGTGGTTTACTAATACTATTTGGAGCCACAAAAGAGGTCCTATTACTAAGTGTGGGCACCGAAAGGGGTCCTATTAAGTGAGGGCCCTATTAACCCTGTATTGACCAAGCACTGTAAATATCACACTTGGTCCTTGTCTTTAAACGTGCACCATCATAAATATATAGTACGATTTTAAAGTTCCTGTTCTGCAATCTAGCAGTAGTAGGTTCGGTGGTCGTCTATCTACTGATAACTGGCCTACTGCTGTAATGACTCCATTCCCAATTGTTTAGCCACTTCCATGCCACCGCAATCAATAGCGAAAACAGTATATAAGTGGTTGATGGTGGAGGAGGATCTCTCTGTCACCCATTTGAAACCCACAATACAATCACAAGGTGTCGAGGAGTTCCCATGGTAGCCGGAGGCCTGAGAAAAACCTCTCTGTCTGTCATGTCACAAGCCTAACAGACCCTGCCTCTGATAGTATAATAAGTTGATGTCAACGGCATAATACATTGCATTACAGAATTAATGCAGTGTGCTATGCTAGCGATTGAATGATTTCCCATAAATTAAAAGAAACGCCAAAACACAATCGGTATCAACATATACGTAATGACCTGAACAATGAAAATAGTTATTTATTTCACATGGTGAATCATGTATAAAATAATCTTTTAAGAATGTCAGAATTACTATATTTTGTTTGTCTGCCACATAAACATGAAATAAAAAGTTATCAAAATGTTGCATGAACTCCAAAATGGTACATCTAGTGGAGTTTTTGATCCTTCTAGAAATCAGCCTGAATATAGATCTATCACCACGCTCCTGTAAACCTGCCCTAGAAGGGGAGAGAGACAGTACTACAGCCACTATGAGAAATAAATCGTTCTTCTGTTGAGGGGTAGCCTTCTACACAGTTAATTAGATAAGAAAATCCTTGGCAAGAAGTACTTCAGGAGACTGTGAAGTTATGTTGATAGTTGAATGAATTAAGTTCTTGTTTAAGCTTTCTGCTTTCTGATTGGAGGAGTGCAGTCAGGTGATCGGAGAAGCATGCGGATGTCAGCAGTTAGTATGGCACAATAAGTTAATGACAAAGAAAGTGTGATCCCGTATCCAATGAGCCAAGGAGCCAACACAAATTGTTAACACAACCACAATGAGATCAGCTCTTCAGATCAGCCCGTCCAATGGAAACTAAGCCAGTCACTTGGCCAGCTGAGAGGTACCACTGACCACTGAGGTATTATTGACTCCTGACCCTGTCTCATCCAGCAGCTAAAGAAGGACTGCATCTTGTCACAATAGTTTTGTTTAATAAATAAGTGTTTGAGCTGCAAACTCGGTGTCCACAACATGTCTGGGGATCATTTTCCCAAGATTGTGGAGCAGAACCCATTGTCAGCCTCCTTTTCGACTACCATAACAGCTGGGGATAGTAGCAGTCAGAGGAAACTCATTACAATTCTACATATGGTAAGAAAACAACTGGGAATAGAGACAGTACATCCACCCTATTAACATCTTCCATGTTGGTTACACCTATGTATTACAGTCTGGTCCCTGGGGCCTCAGATCCGACAGCATAAAATAGGGACGGAGACCCTGATTCTGACATTTGATCACTTACTGGGCTTCTTGGTGCAGTTTCCATGAAAATGCTGTTTATCTTCTGCAGCTTAGCAAATCTGCTTAATGATGAGTGCATGCTATGTAGTCCCTGTTGCTCATGAATTTGGACTCCCGATGCTCCTGACTGTCAGCGTTCAACCATTGAATAGTGCTCATCATTGAGCGAACTTGCAGCAATGCAGAAGATAGACAATGTTCTAAGGGAAATTGCAGGAAGAAGCTAGGTAAGTGGCCCAGTGTGTGTCAGGGTCTTTGTCCTAACTTTATGTTGCCATCAGAACGTGAATTGTATAGCTGGTTAGAGAGTCCCATTAAAATAGAATGCAAAAAGCCCCAGAGTGCCCTCACCTTACAATGCCAACAGACTCCACATAACAGTACAAATCACGCAGCCTCCCTTATAACAATGGCAGTCACAGAAAGTATCATCAGAACTTACCATTACCAAAACTATACTGTATGCAGCTACTTGCTACACAACCTCTCTTTGACGTGGAAAATACTGTATATGTGAGCAGTTACTAAAGGGAACTCATTTATCTTCCAAAACCTAGAGTGACATCTATGATTAGTGCAGGAATGAGAACAAATCTATCCTGTGATGATGTGCTTTGCTCTCTTTTACAGAAGTATATGGCTCTTTGAACAACTAATTCTAAACCACTGAGGCACAATGGAGAAAGTCTGGGTTCAGACGATTGGGGGTAAAACAAAATTATCTGCAAGTGGCCCCCGTGCTAGGAGATCATCAGGTAACTAAAATACAGGTTTGGAACATGGGGTAATTAGAATAGGTGGCTATATAGGGAACCAGAAGGATATTCGATTCAATTAATGGATAAATGCGCTGTCTTTTTTGGAATGGGTCAAATGATCACTTCCATTAAAGGATAACATAAGGCTGCCTGTCATACAGAAATTGTATCAATGATTGTCTAATTATTGTGCTAAATTTAAGGACCGAAGGGTGGGCGCATTCTGAAGCCCCTTCCTTGGTTGAGCTGTTCCACCCCTGCTATATGATGCCCTAATAAACAGAATCCCAAAATTGAGCACAAACTCTCTAAATCCCTATTCCTAGCAGAGCTAAAAAAAAAAGTGTATCCAGAATTGTAAATTGGCATCCAGATTGACTCATATGGCAACATACACTTCAGGGTAAAGTATGAAATAATCCCACCAAACACATGGCTAGATTTAGACACTGAGTACATTTAAAGTTGTATACATCTGCTATTCGAAGAGAAAAGCTTGCTGTGCAGTATACATTTGTTGTATACAATTGTATTGTAAAAATGGAACAATATATCTTGGCCAAACATGTACCAAAAGGATACTACGAGTTTGGCCATTAAAGTTTATAGGTACATAGGCGTGAGATTTTCCAAGTATGAATGAAGCCTATTATCACCACAAAAAACCTAACAATATAAAAAATAGAAAGTCATGTGAATTACATTAACATAAAAAATTCCTTCCTATACTTTCAAAAATAAACATTATTACAGGATGCAAAAGACAGAACTATTGCTGTTTATCTTCATTTATCAAAACAATTGACAACCAATACAGAACGAGACAGTTCAGAAATGCCATTAAAAACCCTTTTTATTTTCAGAGTGAATCGTTATTGGATTGTACAGTAAATTAATATGCCCCAAGGTGTTACCACACTCTCATATATGGATATGAAAATATTGCTAAAATTGCAAGTTTCTTTGTTTGTTTTGACAGTCTGATGTAAGATAAACATTTTTATTGCTTCCATCTACACTTTTTGTACATCTTCATTTTCATGTTCAATCTCTCCGGTGATTTATTTCTGTTCTTTTAAACTGAAACTTCTACTGAAAATTGTCCATCACTCTCTGTTATCATTTAGATAAGTAATCCACAGAGCTCTTTGATCTGCTCATAAACCTGGTTAACCCCAAGGTTTATTCTGAGAGGTAGTATAATCCAGACTGCTATATTGCAAAAAATCCTAGGTAAAGGCAGTAGGCTTTAGCGGCGATTCTAATGGATGATATTACTATATATATATATATATATATATATATATATATATATATATATATATATGCAAGTGAGTAATTGTATGGCAAGTAGAAAAACTTCATCTGTCGTGAATATATATAGTCCAGTGGTAAACCCAAGATTTTACTAAAAGAACACTATTGTTGTTATTATTACATTGGGATATGATCCTTTGCTGACAAAGTTACTTAAATTGTAAATGCTATGTTCACATACCAGTACGTAGTGCTGGAGGACCTTGGAAGTTGCACTTTGATTGGCGATGGCTAGAATGTGGTGTGTAGTCCAAAGGAATTTTCTGTTTTTCACCCTTCAATCCCTGCACAAGGATCTGCACTTTGCAGCAGGAAATGCGCAGATCACAATCCACTAATTAGTCTTGGATTGGTGACTGTGGTGCCAAAACAGCAACAAAGGCAGTTAAACTGGGAATTCATGGGCAGGAGACAAGATTCTAAGGAGTAATCCAAAAGCCTAATTGTAGGCAATCTAGAAATCAAGGCTGCAGGAAAACAAAAATGGCAGTCAAGATATCTGGGCAACTAGGTAGCAAGGAGGCCAGGAACGAAGATAAAGTCAAAATCCAGGAAGCACCACAAAAAACAATCAGACTAAACATGAGGACTAGGCAAAAAAGAAGTAGGGAACAGGGCCTAAAATAATATGAGTATAGCACATTAGCAAATGGACTGGAGTCAGGAAAGTTTGCACCTTTATCACTAAGAAGCATAATTTAACTACTTAGTGATCAGCCTGTATTTTATGCCTTTGACAGCTAGCCTACTAGTTCCTGAATCGATCAGGTCCTGGTAGAATTCACTTAATGCAGACTTAAAGGGCCTCTGATAGGCCTCTGGTTACCATTACAACCACTCAACACCCTATGATCATGATGCAGGGGGGTGATGTACAGGACGGAGCCCCCTCCCTCTAAAGCACTGAGATGCCATGGTCTCTATTGACTATAGCATTTAAGTGGGTAAATGGTTGGGAAAGGTAGTTTCCAAACCTAGCTCTTAGAGCAAGAGCCTGCTTGTCAATAAACAGCCAAGCTCTTGCTCCTCCCAGTATGAGACACATGTCTGACCTAAGACTAGACTGCCATTTAAAGGTAGTGGTTTAGATTTAGGTGTTGGTTTAGATATATTAATTACTACCATGAAAAGGCATACAAGTTAAATAGCAAAGCTTGACAAAATATCATAGAACTCACACTGAGAAAAACATCCTGTTCCATTGCAACAAAGAACAAGAGTTTGCACAGCTTCTCTAGTTTTGGTTAGAGAGAAAAATATACAAAAGCAATTTAACAGTAATATATATATATATATATATATATATATATATATATATATATATATATATATATTGGTGTTTTAGCTGTTTAATCATTCACGACCCTCGGCGACCCTAAAGGCAAGCTCTCCATGTTCTTCGGTTTTGCACTGCATGTTTCAGTTGTGTGATGTCCATGCCAGTATCAGTTTTGACAGTATGAAGTCATGATGTTCTTTGTGGCCAGGTCTTCTTTTGCCACTAATCTGTCCAAGCAGTATAGATTTTCCTAGCCACACTGCTCGAATTACATGGCCAAAATACGTGAGTCTGAGTCTGGTCATCTTTCCCTCCAGTAATATATCGGGTCTTATACGATTCAGGACTTCTTTGTTTGTTACTCTTACTGTCCATTGTACACGCAGCAGCTTTTTTCGTATTCAAGCTTTCGCATCCATACATGGCTATGGGGAAAACGGTGGTTTGCACTATTCTGCGTTTAGTTGCAATGCTGATATCCCTACTTTTCCAGATTTTGTCCATGCTCCGCATTGCCCTTCGCCGCAATGATATCCTGCGTTTTATCTCTGGCATAGATTCTCCATCCTGGTCATTTTGAAACCAAGGTAGATGAAGTCTTGCATGCATTCTATGGCCTCATTGTCGATTTTCATTTGAATTTGGTCATTCTTGGCAGTTGTCCTAATTTTTGTCTTTTTTTAATTCAGGTAGAGGCCCATTTTTTTCACTTTCAGTTTTAATCTTACAATTCAGCTGCTTCAGACCTGCTTCTGTTTCTGCAAGCAGAGTTGTGTCTTCTGCATAGCAGAGATTGTTAATGTTTCTGCCACGTATTCTCACCCCGGTTTTAAAATTTGTCCAGGTCCATTTTCCACATGATCACTTCTGCATATAGGTTAAACAAACAGGGTGAGAGGATGCAGCCCTGTCGGACACCTTTGCCAATCCCAAACCAATCTGTGTCCCCATACTGTGTTCTCACAGTGGCTCCTTGATTGGTATAAAGTGATTTTATGAGCTTGACTAGATGTGCCAATACATCCAGCTCTTGTAAGGCCTTCCAAAGGCCTTGGTGTAGTCGATGAAGCACAGGTAGATATTCTTTTGATATTCTTAAGCTTTTTCCATGGTCCATCAAAGGTTTGCAATATGGGCACAAGTGCCATGTCCTTGCCGGAATCCTGCTTGCGCATCAGGGAGTGCAGCTTCAACTACTGATCTCAGTCTTTCCTTTATAATTTTGAGAAGGATCAAAATGATTGCATGCGGAATCAGGGCTCTTGTTCAGTAGTTGAAACAATTCTGGGAGTCACCTTTCTTTGGTAGAGGGATGAAGACAGATTTTTTCCAGTCCTGTGCCCATTGTGTTGATACCCATATTGTCTGGCACAGCCCTGTGATGGTTCTCACTGGTACTGGCAGCAATAGCTCTGCTGGTATGTTATCTTTACCTCATGCTTTATTTTTGGCTAGTTTTTTCATTGCCATAACCACTTCTGACTCCATAATGGAGGGCTCCAAATCCACAGGCTCCACCTCACACAATGATCTAGGTATGTGGTTGCAGGCATATAGTTCCTCTGTGTATTCCCTCCACCTATCCTTGATACTCTGTTGTTCATTCAGCTCCTTCCCATTTTTGCCTTTGATTGTGCCATTGCATGCCATGAAAGGTTTTTGGGCCATCTTGACCTGCGAGAATAAGCCTAGGATATAACCGTTTATGGCTTCTGCTTCGAGTTGTTTGTAACGCTCATTCCAGTCAATTTCCTTGTCTTTCCTTGCCGCTCGCTGAAAATCGGCGTTTGTTGCCTAACTTCGTCTTTGTTGACAGCCGCCTTTGCTGCTCTTTTTTTATCTGCTATTCTGAGGGTTTTCTTGGACAACCAAAAGCGTCATTTTTACTGCTTCTTATAGGTGATACGCTTACTGGCTGTTTCCATAGCTGTGCACTGTATATCATTTCATAGTTCCTCTGGATGCTTTTCTGATGTATCAAGCAGTTCAAATCTGATTGCTACCTCAATAGTGTATGATTGGGGGATTCTAGAGGTGTCAAATTTTCTCTGTACAGAATTTAATCTTGATCCTAGCTGCAAGGAGTTCATGATCAGTGCCACAGTCGGCGCCGGGAAAGGTTTTTATTGCAACAACTGAACTTCACCAACGATGATGACACAGGATGCAATCAATCTGATTTAGATGTAGGCCATTGGGAGATGTTCACATGTACAGTCGGCGTTTAGCTTCCATAAACCATGTGTTTGTTTTTCTACATGTTGCAGTAGTGCAGTACACAGAAGGGCCTGTAGATGGCTGCAGACAGGACTTCTGGTGCAAGGGTTAACACAAAGGGGTGCAGCTGGAACTAGAAAAGGGCCAGTTCCTGCCAGAATCAAGAGAGAGAGAGAGAGGACCAGCGCAGCAGAGCTGAGGTGCTGCAGGTTGGTGGCCTAGCAGAGGCCAGAGTCCAATGGGGCGACAACCCTGGACTCACACCCAAGTGGGGTGCATATGGACTGTGTATATTAACGCTGGATGATATTGCTGTGTTTTGTGATTGCTGTGATGACAAATAAAGGCTGGCAGGAGCCAGATAAAGAAATCCACATCTCCTGAGCAGTTTCTACACGTGGGGTGTGCCATTTTCATGTGCAAGAAGTCGGCGATCCGCAGGCAAGTGCACCCTGCTTGCTACATATGGTGGAGGATGCACTGGCATGATCTGGAGTGGCACACAAAGCTGCTGGAGTAACACATGGAGTCTGCTGGGAGCAGTGCTGCGGTTAAAGGGCCAGGAGGCCGAGTGTGCGATTGCTGCTGTATGCAGAGCTTAAAGGGCCAGGAGGCCGAAAATTGTGGTTGCTGGGGGAGCAACAGAAGAGCAGGCAGAAGTTGCAAGGCAAGTTTGTGAACTTCTTTGTGTATTGTGGACTGTGCAGTCAAGATGGCGGGTGGTGCAGGAGGCAACCAGAAAGAGCAATGCTGGGGGTGTTTGCAGATGGACTTATGTATGTTGGGATGTGCAGTGGCAAAGTGGCCAGTAAAATCCCACTGGTCTGCATTGGAGGCTAACTGCAAAGCTTTGAGGGCACAGCAGGAGGTGTCCCCGCCAAAGGACTATAACTGAGATCTGGAGAAGAATCCATGGAGTGGTGAGGCCACTAAAGAGACTGTGGGTTCAGGGCAAGTATACCTCTAGTGAAAGAGGGAAGTAACAATGAGGTTAGTGTGTGTATGACTAGAAATGCTGGAGTGAGTAGTACTATGCCTTTAGAGAGAGAAGATAGATCATACTAAATTTGCAAAAAAGAGAGAAAAGAAGAAAAAGGCTGCTGCTAGTGAGACAAGTGAAGTTGTCAGGGCAGATCCTAAGGTCCAGGGTGAGAAAGCAAGAGAACGCTTGTTTAAAATTTAGGAGGGATTTGCACCAATGCAAGCTTATGTAACGTTTCTTGAGGAATCACTGCAAACTGCTAATAGAAATTATGTAGTTCAGTTACAGAAAGAAAGGACTATCTTGTGTATGCTTGGAGAAGAGGCCAAGAGGCAAAGGCTGTTAGCAGAGTAGCAGACAGACAAATTCCTAAAAGAAAAGGAAAGTATTCTCCAAGAAGTTGAGCAGCTGAAAGCAGGAAATGCAGCTCTCTAAGGAGAATGAGCATCTTGAGAGATTGGCTAAGGAGGAAGCTGATCACCGGGTGTTACTAGAACAGAAGAATGTTCAGTGTGAACAGAGCTTAGAAGAGATGAGAAGTGAGAAAAAGAAGTATGAGGGATGTCTTTCAACAGCCCATGAAGAGATGCAAGACCTCAGAGATGTAGCCAGAGATGAGGCTGATCGCAGAGTATGTCTGGAGACACAATCTGTGCAGTATGAACAGGACTGTAAGAAACTGCAAATGAAAACCCAAGAGTTGGAGATGACGTTTTGCGAGTTAGAAAGAGCTTCTACAGATGCACATAATCAAACTACAGGTTTGCAGAATCAAGTTGCAGAGTTGAAAATACAGTTAGCAAAGAAAAATGGTGAATTGGAGTGCCAAATAAGTCAGCTTAAGGAAAAGCTGGAACTAGAGAAAGCTGCTTGCAGCCAAGCAGAGAAGAAAGCAGAGATCTTGAAAGACTTAGTAGATTACAAAGAAAACCAGGAAGCACTGCATGAGAGACTGGTGTCCCAGCTACAGATGAGCTTGGATGAGAAAGCTGAAGTACATGGAACCCAAATCCAGGAGCTGGAACGGAGTCATGCTGTAGTTGTGGGAAAACTGTCCCAACAGTTAGAGCAAGCTGAAAAGATGAATGGAACCTTGGAATAAGTCAAACAGGCTGTGGAAAGCAAGTGTACTGAGCTTACCCATAAGCTGACGGTCCTTTTGCAGGCTAAACAGGAGTCTGAATGCAAGAGAAATACAGTAGAGAAGCAGCTTCAAGAGCTACAAATAAAAATAACAAAGGTGACAGTGTGCAGACTGCGTTGTCTGAGCAGGTGAGCAGGCTGCAGGTGGAGCTGGAAGCTTAGAGTGAAGATTCCCAGAAGTTGCTACAGGAAGAGACGCAGCAGAGGATTGGTGTCAGTGCAGACCTGAAGACAATGCAAGCTAAGAGAGATGTGTTCCTCAAGCAGGTAGAGGAAGATGCAGAAGCTAAGAGAAACCTGTCAGAGCAGATTGCAACACTTCAGGCTGAGGTGTCTGACCTAAAATATAGACTGGAGAAGAGTGCTGTGTGCTTGGATTCTGTGGAAGAGCAGAAAAGAGAAATACAAGAGGAGTTAGAAGCTACAAGGCAGCAGTATGAAGAGAAGACAGCTGCTTGTGATAAGCTTGAGAAGGTTAAAGTACATCTTCGCAAGAGATAGAAGATGTTTCTGTGGAGCTTGGTCCCCAAAAGGAGCTTGTGTCCAAACTAAGAAAGACGCAGAAAATATGCGAACAGCAGCTTACAGAGGAGAACATCAGGTCTGCAAGATATGTCACTGAATGTGAGCGTGCTGAAGAAAGGGTCTGTATGAAAGAGACCGAAGTGTTAACTTTAACACACATCCTGAAAATGATGTCAGAGAAAAAGGGGTTGTTCCAAAAGTTCGCCAAGAGTTCAAGCGTGAAGATGAAATGCTGGGCAGCACAGTGTCATGTTGCTGAAAAGAGGGTTCAGAGACTAGAGAGGTCTAGGGCCCAGTTCAAACAAGTGAAAAGAAAGAAGACCCTGTTGAATTCTAAAAAGGAGATAAAAACTGTGAAGGTCATTGAGAAAGTGAGAGCTGAGCCACAGATGGGAGGTGAGCAATCTTCTGAAGTTCAAGTGACCAAAGAGAAGGCAGAAGATGAAACGGCTGAAGCAGAGAAGGCCACGAAGGTAGCAGAGACTGGGGAAAAGGCCTCAGAAATTACTCATGTCCTGAATAAGGAAGTTGTGCAAATGAATGGAAGTATCTCTGTGGTAGAAGGCACACAGATGGAAATAAGTGCACATGCCAATACTGAAGTGCAGACTGAGGAAATGGCACCTGCAACAGTGGCACAGATCAGTGATGTACGATGTGAAGTATTCAATGTGGACGTTGAGCTTCCGAAAGTGCCAGTTAGGGCAAGAGACCCCCGAGCCTGGAGTTTTGACCCTGGAGGGCCAAAAAGAAAGTGTGATACGGCCTACGGCCTATATCAAAGGGGGGGGGGGTATGTAGTAGTGCAGTACACAGAAGGGCCTATAGAGGGTTGCAGACAGGACTTCTGGTGCAAGGGTTAACACAAAGGGGTGGAGCAGAAACTAGAAAATGGCCAGTTCCTGCCAGAATCAAGAGAGAGTG
Organism: Eleutherodactylus coqui; assembly: GCF_035609145.1. NCBI lineage: Eukaryota > Metazoa > Chordata > Amphibia > Anura > Eleutherodactylidae > Eleutherodactylus > Eleutherodactylus coqui. The sequence goes on along the minus strand of NC_089840.1, from coordinate 180,292,054 downwards.
AGGACCAGTGCAGCAGAGCTGAGGTGCTGCAGGCTGGTGGCCTAGCAGAGGCCAGAGTCCGAGAGGGGTGACAACCCTGGACTCACACCCAAGTGGGGTGCATATGGACTGTGTATATTGATGCTGGATGATATTGCTGTGTTTTGTGATTGCTGTGATGACATATAAAGGCTGGCATGAGCCAGATAAAGAAATCCACATCTCCTGAGCAGTTTCTACATGTGTGGAGTGCCATTTTCATGTGCAAGAGGTTGGCAATCCGCAGGCAAGTGCACCCGGCTTGTTACAATATGTATATATATTTTTTTTCTCTTTTGTTTTTTTTCATATGATCTGTGATTAATATGCTTTATACCACCAAATACAGTGAAGAATCAGCTGCATACTAAAATTAAAGTTATTTACCACCATGATGGCCCTTTTATAATTAATTATGCAAATCTTAAACCACACAATTTCTTCAAAGGGCGTTCTATGATGTCTAGTTTCTATCTTTGTGAGACAATCCTCTTAAAGTGAAGGTTTACTTTTATAAACACTATTTTGAACTAGGGAACAATATGTACAACAGTTTTTATATACTTACAGATTAAGCATGGAACAAAGTTCTCAAGGCTTCTACCACAGATGGTACTATGAAATTGTCCCTAGTGTGTATGAAAACGTAGATTGTGAGTAGATGGCAATTATGATTCAATGTCTTGTACAGCATTGTGGAATATGATGGATTTAGGTAAACAGCAGAAAATTATTAAAATATCTAAACCAATTTTCTGCACTAGCAAACAGAATATGCATCACTGGTGATTACACAGAACATGGAGATTCTAAAGCTTCTGTACGTCTATGACTCTAAAGTTTCTACCCAGCTAGTAGACAATGGATTGGCAAGTAATTATATTAAAAGGCCAATGCCAGTAATTATGTTTTCACTAGCAACATTGTCAGTAAAAAAATTATCAAGCTGCCATGGAGCCTACTCTCAAAACTCTGACTAGCAATAGAACAGTCTCCTTTGCTCACACAGGACTACTGCCAGATACCACGTCGCACTCTGCAGAACATATTTTCTTTTTTTCCCCCTACTCTCAGAATATGGTGTAGCAGGACACTAGTGGGGGGAAGAAGACTGCTTATGCTCTTTGGAGAGCCCTCCTGTGTCTAGATATGATTAAAGAAAACTACTCTATAGCTGCTGGCCTGAAGTTCAGGTGTAGGGGTTGTGTGTTGCAAAGAAAAAGGGGGTACACTATTACTAAATGGGGCAAAATGGAAATGCTATAGCTATGTGGAGCCATAGAGGGAGTATTATTACTTTATGGGGCCACAGAGGGGGTGCTACATTGATTCCCTGAAAATAAGACCTTTCCCAAAAATAAGCCCTAACCATATTTTCAAGTGGCTTGAAATATAAGCTCTACTCCAAATATAAGCCCTAGTTACACTACATAAAACAAAAAAAAATGCCTAGCAGGCTTGGTCCTGATCCCTCCGGCTCCTCTTCATAGCTCCCGAGCATACTTCCCACAGTCCTCGTACAACTCGTACAACATCCCTTCCTGGTTACCAGATTCATAAATCCCGCCTCCAGGAAGCAATGGCTGTGATGGGTTCATCGACTGCTGCTCAGCCAATCAATGCAGCGCTGGGTGAACCAATGCGATGGCTGTGATTGGTTCATTTAGCGCTGCATTGATTGGCTGAGCAGTGGTCGAAGAATCAATCAACAGCCATCGCGTTGGGGAGGTGGGGCATTAAGTGGCTGTGAGCTGCGGCCAGCTAATTCATTAACCCTTTCCAATCCAATTTGGATTCAGGGTTTCCTAGAAGGCTTTTTTCTTTTTGCTGTTATACAACGGTGCCATCTGCTGGCTAAAGCCAGTGTGTGTGCGCTAGAGAGGCTCCAACAGCGGAGTGGCTGGCAATAGATGGTAAGAATACTCTGTTGAACGTCTTCAGACATTGGGGCTGTACAAGCTTCAATCAGAATGTAGGAAGACCTCAGACAGTGGATTGGAAAGGGTTAATCCCACCGCCACAACACTATGGCTGTTAATTGGTTCTTTAACGTGGGGTCAAAGTGGACACTGCTAAGTAGGTGCTATTCATAATTGGGGCTACAGAGAGCGAGCTATTACTAAGTGAGGCAACAGTACGGGAACTATTGCTGTATGGGGCTACAGAGGATCACGATTACTTTGTGGGCCTATAAAAAGGATGCTAGTAATATGGGGTGCATGGGAAGGGGTCTTTGTGGTAGTGTCAGGATGGAAAGACTACATAGAGATGATTTGTGACAGAATTACGTTTGTATGGTTGTCTGAGTACAAATGGAGAAGAAAAATAAAAATGGACAGCTAAAATGGTCAAAGAAGGCATCCCAAGTGACATCATTTGAAGTAACTACACTGTAAACATTATCACTGTCAGTGGCTGCATAATTCAGTGTATACTAGAGCTGAGCTGCAGGATATAAAATACCAGTATATATATATATATATATATATATATATATATATATATACACCCTGTGTCACTCTAAGTAAGACCTATCCCAAAAATAAGCCCTACTCTGGTTTTTTAAGAGGCTTTAAATATAAGCTCTCCCGTGAAAATAAGCCCTGGCTGCCTTACATTAAAAAAAATAATACATTACCTAGCAGGCTCAATCCAGGTCCCTCCTGCTGCTCTCTGGAGCTTCAACATGCTTCCTGCTGTCCTCGGCCGCCCAAAGTAGATTGCTTCCTGGTTACGGGATTCATAAATCCTGCCTCCAGGAAGCGATAGCTCTGATCTCGAGCACCGATCAGCCAATAAATGCAGCGCTGGATGAACCAATGTGATGGCTGTGATTGGTTCATCCAGTGTTGCACTGATTGGCTGAGCAGCGCTCAAGTATAAATCACAGCAATTGCGTTGTCAAGGCAGGATTTATGAATTGGCGAATCAATACCACGGCTCAGGGACGGGGACCGAGCCTGCTAGTTAAATATAATAAGGCATACCTCGAAAATAAGACCTAGTGCCTTTTTGGGGCAAAAATGAATATAAGACAGGGTCTTATTTTCAGGGAAGCAGTATATGTGTGTGTGTATATATATATATATATATATATATATATATATATATATATATACACACACACACACATTTTTTGATTTCTTTTTGGTGGAAAGTAATTCTGAATTTTGCTATTGAGCCCCATGAGTTAAGCATATGTTATTGACTATAGTACGTCATAGGTAGCCCTTTAACCACTTTAGCATTTTTTATGAAGGCTTTAGCATCTGCTGCCTCACTGCAGAGCCATTCTGGTGACTCAATACATCAGGTGTTGGCAGCTGGCACCTTGGAATGAGTGACCACATATTAAGAATGGTAACAACCAGTTATCAGTTTACTCATAGTTTTCTAGGTGAAATGACAGGTTGTGTTACACCATGCCATGTTAAGCTATGCTTTTGTGTTGGCTTTCTTTGTGAAAAAGGTGCCAACCCTATAGCCTTTATGCTTCACATTTTCTCAAGACTGAATTTGAGAACAGAAACCTACCTTATACTGTTTGCAATTCTTCAGTGCAGATTCTAATAAAGCCTTGTATTTGTTGCAAATGATAATGGATTAGAGACTGGAAGCAGGGACTAAACCATCCAGCAGCTAGGAAAGTCGAATAATAAGCAATTATCTCTGTCATGAAGCTCTTGTTGTGGAGTAACCTACTTGACATAAAAGCTGCAACTCAAACATTACTCCGATAGTCAAGATTTTTTCTTTATGTACATTTGTTAGTAAAGCATCTAAGACCATTGCAACTCTTCCTTCATTCGTGGCACGCCTCCCACATCCACATCAATAAACTACAGAGAAAAAGATGCCTGCTCCTCTTGCAGACAGTGCTGGAAGCACAAGCAATTTATCCTGAATGAAAAAGACAGGAGCTGTGCTTAGCTTGAAAATGTTATTGATACCTGGCATGGCGCATTGGACACAAACCAATTATAAGGGACAAAGACGGTACAGCAGATGCAGGCTGTTAATTATCCAAATAGCATGTTTGTGATAATAATCCAGTTCACCGTTATAATTCATTTTACATGGTCAGCGGTCACCTTGAACTCGAGTGTGTTGAGAACAATATAAATACCGATTACTAATTGAAAGAAATGCTCACATTGAAGCACAGTCACACTTGTTCATTTTAATGGATCTCTGTGCCAACAGCTTCTTGGGCAAACTGCAAACAGAAATATATGACCTGGAATTGCAGGTGAAATTAGATGCAGTAAGCACCAGGCAATACTACCAAGCTACAGTTCACTGCTAAGAATTGAAGTTAAATTAAGTACCAGGCCCTCTGTTGTTGTCTGCAACAAATCTTCATTATTGCCACTAGATCACATACTGAGCTCATCCCATGCACCTGATCATTTCCTAGGAGATATTGCCATCTGCTATAGACCAGCATGCTCAGGTAGGCGTTAGTTTCTCAACTTCTCCTTCCAATTCATTACATGAAAATATTATTGAACTGTCAGTTCACATCCTAATTTGCATTAGGCAGATGTGTTTTGAAATTAAACATGAATTGGTTCAACATGCAAACAGTCTTAGCATGAATTGTGCTGCACATATTTTACAAAGTTAGATGAATAGGGTACATGGATTTAGGTTTTCGGAGGGAATATACTGTAGAAATAAATTAGTACAAATATACAGCATGTAAAAGTCCAAGTGTCCACAAATACCTATTTACTTTCTCGGTATGCCTTTTTAATTGCAGAAGAAAGTGAACAACTAATCACTCTCTGCTTACAATTAAGCATGTATTTAGACTACATCTGAGCAAATATATTGTTATTTTGTACTGTATACATGCTTATTACTGTCAATACTTCAATGACATGATTGGATCTGTGAATGACATCTAACCAGTTGAAGGTATGTTCACAAGCTGATTGTTAAAAGTCACACAGATTTGCGGATAAGACTTAAAGGGGTTCTGTCAGTAAAATAAAAAAAAATGTATACTCACCTGCATCCTGCCGTCCATTCATGTAGAGTTAAACCTATAAAAAGAAAAGAGTGAAAAAAACCAACCTCACCTAATCCCGTTGATTTTTCTCCCTCCGCAGGGTCAGCTCCAGCGGTTCCTGCGCACTCCCGCCGTCCTGGCCACGTCTATCCTCTGCCGTCCACGGAGAGTTGACAGTGAGTGTGCATGCGCACTCGCCGTTGACTCTCTGAGGATGGAAGAGGTTAGATGCGGTCAGGCCAATCAGTGGGTGAAGCGTCACTTATGACGCGCCGACCACTAACCCGGGCGACAAGTACTTGCCGTCCGGCATAGTCGGAGCAGGGGCGGAAGCTGGCACTTTGCCAGCTTCTGCCCTGCGATCGGACAGCTGCCGGAGAGAAAGAAGAGGAGCAGCAGTCTTCCGGTGACCGGCCCCGTATGGCACAGGGGAGTATGTTTTTCTTGTTTTTTTCTGACAGAACCCCTTTAAGGCCCATTTGCACACCCTGATTGTTGTTTAAATGATTGAACAACTCAACAACTTTTTTGCTTTCAAATACTGAGCGTTAACACGTAAAGATAATTTTTTAAAAATCCTTGACATTTTCCTTGTTAGCTTAGAAACATTGTATATGTCGTTTGCTTAGGTGGGCGTGTGTATATGTGAAGAATCTCCAAGTGGGAGGATTTAATTAGTGCGAAGAAAAAGCCATTGTCTTCTGCTGCATGGGTCATTGTGTTTAGCTCAGCAAACAATCACCACTCCCCTCAAGTCGTTTGAAAGACTGAATGACTGCTGTTTAAACCTAACAACAACATATGAATGAATAGTGCAGGATGGTTTCGTGTTTACACATAACAATTATCGTTTACTTTTGGTCTTTTGAACAAATTTTGAGTGACAATCGTTGTGTGTAAATGTGCCTTTACATACAATATCTTGCAGCCAATTAGCAGTCTATTTGAAAACCCCACCTACCATACATGGGAATAAACATGAACATGCCCTAAAGGCTCCTTCATGCAATGAGGAGAATTATTTAAGGGGTTTTGTCATTTGAAAAAAAAAATCAATACTTACCTATTCCTCCCCAGGCAGTCTTCTTACTGCATCTTCCCCTTGCTGATCTTCTCCAGTCCCCCAGGTCAACTCACTGCAAGCCGGCCGGATCCTCTTCTTTTTGTTATGGAGTGTCCATTCTCAGCATTCTTCTTCTGGCAGGTCAGTGTAGGTTATGTCACTAGTGACATAACGTTCACAGCCTAGCAAGGAATGCTGATCTATTACCAAGACTGTGCATGTGCGCTGTCTCGCTGCGAGAGTTTATATATTGCAGAGAGACAGCATGCATGCACAATATTATCTGGAGCCTGTCTACTTTCTTGAATCCCACGCGGTCTTCCCTGATCAAAGATGCTAGAATAGGTGCAGGCTGGAGGCTAGTAACTTTGTGTAAAATTTACTTTCAGTATTTAATAATGATATAGGCTAAACATTTGGGCCAGTTTAGGAAGGGTGACTATTTAAGGCTTGTTGATTTTCCTTGGGAAAAGAGCCTTCTGTAATCGGTGGCTTGAAAGCTTTGCACACATGTGGATAGTATCGCAAAATGTTTTGGAAAAAGCATTTGTAAGTCTGCCTGGGCCTGGTGATTTGCCGGATGATATGTCTGAGCACTTCCCCTACTGTAATTGCGGCATTGAGAATTTCCCTCTGAGCCTTCGACAGTGAGAGTAGATTAATATTTTGTAGAAATTTTTTAATCTGGTGTGCTGTGTTTGGAAATGTAAAGGGATCATCTTTTAAATTATATAATGCCGAGTAATAGTCCCTAAAACTATTTGCTATGTTTATAGGGCTCATAAGCTTTCTTCTGGGGGCGTGGCTTGGATGCAGTCCGAGACAGTCGTGTTGTCTTGAGCTCCGCTCTAAACCAGCTAGTTTAGCTACTAAAAGCGACTCCAGCTGCACAAAAACCTCCAGCGACACTGAGGAAGATCTTCAGAAAGCAATGCCGAAGAGAAGAAATCCAAAGACACCTTTGAGCAAGGTGTCCAACTTCTTTACACCTCGTGGTGCGGGAGGAACGGGACCGCCGAGTGGAAACGGCTCTCCTCCATCCACAGACTCCCCTATGACATCGGAGAGCTTTCCTGATGCTCCGGACGTGAGACGTGCCGGCGGCTCGGAGCTGCTGAAGGGAGAGCCGCTGCGGAGTGCATCCCGACGTCGGGTGAACAATTTAGCCGGGGGGATCGTTTCCGGAGCTATAGCAAGCCCAGAAGCGTTACCGGCTGGCTCCCGAAGTGCAGGAGGAGCGGGACCGCCGAGCGGAGACGGCTCCCCTACGTCTGCAAGCTCTTCTGCAGCGCTGGAGGACTCTCCTGGGGCTGTGGGAGCGGGACATGCCGGCGGCTCGGAGCTGCTGGAAGAGGAGCTGCCGATGAGCTCATCCAGAAGAGGGGTGAGTGACTTAGCCGAGAGGCTCGACACTAGCGCTACAACACACCTTAAAATGGCGCCAAATAGTTCCCGCTCTCCCTCTTCTTTATCCACCCCCTCTGTAAGCCCTGAAAAGCAGCGGCCCCGTCTCTCCCCTCCTGTCAACTCATTCCAGTTTGAGAGGGAGACGGAAGAGGATTTATTAAACAACATCCCATCTTCAAGTCTTCCGGCAACGGAAGATTTTATTAAGAACATGATAATTGCATTACATGGTTCACTGCACAAAGATATCAAAGCTAGAGATGAGCGAACGTGTTCTTCCGAGCTTGATATTCGTGCGAATATTAGGGTGTTCGGGATGTTCGTTATTCGTAACGAACACCATGCGGTGTTCTGGTTATTTTCACTTCCTTCCCTGAGACGTTAGCGCGCTTTTCTGGCCAATTGAAAGACAGGGAAGGCATTACAACTTCCCCCTGTGACGTTCAAGCCCTATACCACCCCCCTGCTGTGAGTGGCTGGGAAGATCAGGTGTCACCCGAACATAAAAGTCGGCCCCTCCCGCGGTTCGCCTCAGATGCCGTGTGAGTTAGATGAGGGACAGTGCTGTTTGTACCGGAGCTGCTGTAGGGAAAGAATTGGTAGTTAGTGTAGGCTTCAAGACCCCCCAAAGGTCCTTATTAGGGCCACTGATAGCTGTGTGTTGGCTGCTGTTAGCAGTGGCAATTTTTTTTTTTCTCAAAATCGCCTCTGCAGACCGTTGCACCTGGCATTAGGGACAGAAGTGCTGCATAGGCAGGGAGAGTGTTAGGAGTGAGTGTAGCCTTCAAGAACCTCAACGGTCCTTTCTAGGGCCATATTTATCCGTGTGCAGTACTGTCCAGGCTGCTGTTAGCTGTGCTGCATTTTTTTTTGCTTCTCAAAATCGCTTCTGCAGAGCATTGCACCCTCCATTGATACTGCAGGGAAAGAATTGTATAGGCAGGGCCACAACACAGTTATTATTCATTGAATATACGCAGTGCTGCCTTTTGCTTGTAAAACAAGTGAAAATAATTCTATTTGTCCTGCCTCTGTCCGTCCTAAGGGCGGTGGACACGTGTCGGCTGCGTGTGACACCTTTAAAAATCATACGCACCCAGCTACGTTTTACTCCTGGCTTCGCCATTTGCTTTCCTTAATTGGGAAAAAAAATACCTGCTCTGCCACAGTTAATAACTCTGCTACCCTCACGTTCTGTGACACATTAGCAGGGACACAGCACAGTTATTAAACTTCTCATGTTCATAGAATATACGCAGTGCTGCCTTTTGGTGCCAAAAAACGGAAAATAATTCTATTTGTCCGGCCTCTGTCCGTCCTAAGGGCGGTGGACACGTGTCGGCTGCGTGTGACACCTTTAAAAATCATACGCACCCAGCTACGTTTTACTCCTGGCTTCGCCATTTGCTTTCCTTAATTGGGAAAAAAAATACCTGCTCTGCCACAGTTAATAACTCTGCTACCCTCACGTTCTGTGACACATTAGCAGGGACACAGCACAGTTATTAAACTTCTCATGTTCATAGAATATACGCAGTGCTGCCTTTTGGTGCCAAAAAACGGAAAATAATTCTATTTGTCCGGCCTCTGTCCGTCCTAAGGGCGGTGGACACGTGTCGGCTGCGTGTGACACCTTTAAAAATCATACGCACCCAGCTACGTTTTACTCCTGGCTTCGCCATTTGCTTTCCTTAATTGGGAAAAAAAATACCTGCTCTGCCACAGTTAATAACTCTGCTACCCTCACGTTCTGTGACACATTAGCAGGGACACAGCACAGTTATTAAACTTCTCATGTTCATAGAATATACGCAGTGCTGCCTTTTGGTGCCAAAAAACGGAAAATAATTCTATTTGTCCGGCCTCTGTCCGTCCTAAGGGCGGTGGACACGTGTCGGCTGCGTGTGACACCTTTAAAAATCATACGCACCCAGCTACGTTTTACTCCTGGCTTCGCCATTTGCTTTCCTTAATTGGGAAAAAAAATACCTGCTCTGCCACAGTTAATAACTCTGCTACCCTCACGTTCTGTGACACATTAGCAGGAAAACAGCACAGTTATTAAACTTAGATTATTCATTCACTAGAGGCAGTGGGGCCTTTCGTTTTCAAAAAAGGTAAAAAATTATATTTGGCCTGCAGTCTTGCGCCAATTTATTTCCTGCCTGTGAAATCAAATCACTGGTAATACAGCATGCTGAGGGGTAGGGGTAGGCCTAGAGGACGTGGACGCGGCCGAGGACGCGGAGGGCCAAGTCAGGGTGTGGGCACAGGCCAAGCTCCTGATCCAGGTGTGTCGCAGCCGACTGCTGCGCGATTAGGAGAGAGGCACGTTTCTGGCGTCCCCACATTCATCGCCCAATTAATGGGTCCACGCGGGAGACGGTTATTAGAAAATGAGCAGTGTGAGCAGGTCCTGTCCTGGATGGCAGAAAGTGCTTCGAGCAACCTATCGTCTACCCGCAGTTCTGCGCCGTCCACTGCTGCCAATCCGAATCCTCTGTCTGCTGCTCCTCCTTCCTCCCAGCCTCCTCACTCCACTACAATAACACCTGCTCAGGAGCGGGAGCACTCCCAGGAACTGTTCTCGGGCCCCTGCTTAGATTGGGCAGCAGCGGTTCCTCTCCCACCAGAGGAGTTTATCGTCACTGATGCCCAACCATTCGAAAGTTCCCGGGGTCCGGGGGAAGAGGCTGGGGACTTCCGCCAACTGTCTCAACAACTTTCTGTGGGTGAGGAGGACGATGACGATCAGACACAGTTGTCTTGCAGTGAGGTAGTAGTAAGGGCAGTAAGTCCGAGGGAGCAGCGCACAGAGGATTCGGAGGAAGAGCAGCAGGACGATGAGGTGACTGACCCCACCTGGTGTGCAACGCTTACTCAGGAGGACAGGTCTTCAGAGGGGGAGTCAAGGGCATCAGCAGGGCAGGTTGCAAGAGGCAGTGCGGTGGCCAGGGGTAGAGGCAGGGCCAGACCGAATAATCCACCAACTGTTTCCCAAAGGGCCCCCTCGCGCCATGCCACCCTGCAGAGGCCGAGGTGCTCTAAGGTCTGGCAGTTTTTCACAGAGACGCCTGACGACCGACGAACAGTGGTGTGCAACCTTTGTCGCGCAAAGCTCAGCCGGGGAGCCAACACCAACAGCCTCACCACCACCACCATGCGCAGACATATGATGGCCAAGCACCCCGCAAGGTGGGACGAAGGCCGTTCAGCGCCTCCGGTTTGCACCCCTGCCTCTCCCCCTGTGCCCCAACCTGCCACTGAGATGCAACCCCCCTCTCAGGACACAGGCACTACCGTCTCCTGGCCTGCACCCACACCCTCACCTCCGCTGTCCTCGGCCCCATCCAGCAGTGTAGTTCAGCGCACCGTCCAGCCGTCGCTTGCGCAACTGTTTGAGCGCAAGCGCAAGTACGCCGCCACGCACCCGCACGCTCAAACGTTAACCGTCCGCATAGCAAAATTCATCAGCCTTGAGATGCTGCCGTATAGGGTTGTGGAAACGGAGTCCTTCAAAAGTATCATGGAGGCGGCGGCCCCGCGCTACTCAGTTCCCAGTCGCCACTACTTTTCCCGATGTGCCGTCCCAGCCCTGCACGACCACGTCTCCCGCAACATTGTACGCGCCCTCACCAACGCGGTTACTGCCACGATCCACTTAACTACGGACACGTGGACAAGCACAGGCGGGCAGGGCCACTACATCTCCCTGACGGCACATTGGGTGAATTTAGTGGAGGCTGGGACAGAGTCAGAGCCCGGGACCGCTCACGTCCTACCCACCCCCAGAATTGCGGGCCCCAGCTCGGTGGTGGTATCTGCGGAGGTGTATGCTTCCTCCACTAAAGCACCCTCCTCCTCCTCCTCCTCCTCCTCTGTCTCGCAATCAAGATGTGTTAGCAGCAGCATGTCGCCAGCAGTCGGTGTCGCGCGGTGTGGCAGCACAGCGGTGGGCAAGCGTCAGCAGGCCGTGCTGAAACTACTCAGCTTAGGCGATAAGAGGCACACGGCCCACGAACTGCTGCAGGGTCTGACACAGCAGACCGACCGCTGGCTTGCGCCGCTGAGCCTCCAACCGGGCATGGTCGTGTGTGACAACGGCCGTAACCTGGTGGCGGCTCTGCAGCTCGGCAGCCTCACGCACGTGCCATGCCTGGCCCACGTCTTTAATTTGGTGGTTCAGCGCTTTCTGAAAAGCTACCCACGCTTGTCAGACCTGCTCGTAAAGGCGCGCCGGCTCTGTGCACATTTTCGCAAGTCCCACACGGACGCTGCCACCCTGCGCACCCTGCAACATCACTTTAAGCTGCCAGTGCACCGACTGCTGTGCGACGTGCCCACACGGTGGAACTCTGCGCTCCACATGTTGGCCAGGCTCTATGAACAGCGTAGAGCTATAGTCGAATACCAACTCCAACATGGGCGGCGCAGTGGGAGTCAGCCTCCTCAATTCCTTTCAGAAGAGTGGGCCTGGTTGGCAGACATCTGCCATGTCCTTGGTAATTTTGAGGAGTCTACCCAGGTGGTGAGCGGCGATGCTACAATCATTAGCGTCACCATTCCTCTGCTATGCATCTTGAGAAATTCCCTGCAAAGCATAAAGGCAGCTGCTTTGCGCTCGGAAACGGGGGCGGGGGAAGACAGTATGCCGCTGGATAGTCAGGGCACCCTCCTGTCTATTTCTCAGCGCGTACAGGAGGAGGAGGAGCATGAGGAGGATGAGGAGGAGGGGGAAGAGACAGCTTGGGCCGCTGCTGACGGTACACCGGCTGATTGCCTGTCATCATTTCAGCGTGTATGGCCTGAGGAGGAGGAGGAGGAGGATCCTGAAAGTGATCTTCCTAGTGACGACAGCCATGTGTTGCGTACAGGTACCCTGGCACACATGGCTGACTTCATGTTAGGATGCCTTTCTCGTGACCCTCGCGTTGCACGCATTCTGGCCACGACGGATTACTGGGTGTACACACTGCTCGATCCACGGTATAAGGAGAACCTGCCCACTCTGATTCCCGAAGAGGAAAGGGGTTCGAGAGTGTTGCTATACCACAGGACCCTTGCGGACAAGCTGATGGTAAAATTCCCAGCCGACAGCGCTAGTGGCAGAAGGCGCAGTACCGAGGGCAAGGTAGCAGGGGATGTGCGTAGATCGAGCAGCATGTACATCCCAGGCAGTGCAACAGTCTTTAAGGACCTGGCCAGCTTTATGGCTCCCCACCAAGACTGTGTCACCGCTCCCCAGTCACGACTGAGTCGGCGGGAGCACTGTAAAAGGATGGTGAGGGAGTACGTAGCGGATCGCACGACCATCCTTGGTGACGCCTCTGCCCCCTACAACTACTGGGTGTCGAAGCTGGACACGTGGCCTGAACTAGTGCTGTATGCCCTGGAGGTGCTTGCTTGTCCTGCGGCTAGCGTCTTGTCGGAGAGGGTGTTTAGTGCGGCTGGGGGAATCATCACAGATAAGCGTAGCCGCTTGTCAACCGACAGTGCCGACAGGCTAACACTCATCAAGATGAACAAAGGCTGGATTTCCCCAGACTTCTGTTCTCCACCAGCGGACAGCAGCAATACGTAAGCAATACGTAGGCTGCACCCGCGGATGGAAGCTAGGTTCTCTCTCACCATCCAAAACGGGGACATTTCTGCTTCATCAATCTGTGTCTAATATTCCTCCTCCTCCTCCTGCTCCTCCTCCTGAAACCTCACGTAATCACGCTGAACGGGCAATTTTTCTTAGGGCCACAAGGCTCACTCAAATAATTTTTCTGAACAATTTTTATAAGTTTCAATGCGCTTAAAAGCGTTGGAACTTTAACTTGAACCAATTTTTCGTTACACTGGGCTGCCTCCAGGCCTAGTTACCACTTAAGCCACATTAACCAAAGCGATTCACCTGCCATCTTGGTTGGGCATGGCCAATTTTTACTGAGGTACATTAGTACTGTTGGTACACCAAATTTTTGGGGCCCTCACCTACAGTGTAATCATAGCAATTTGTATGTTCTTCGCCTGCACTCATGGTACAGAAAGGTGTGTGGGGTTGGCCTACACTTTAGCTACATAAATGTAACTTGGGCCTTGGCTATACTAAGGCTACTGACATGGAACGAAGACTGCGCTCTCGCTATACTGCTTCGGAATTGTTACTGGGGCCTGTCTTGAGTGCTACTATTGCTGACATGGAACGAAGACTGCGCTCCCGCTATACTGCTTCGGAATTGTTACTGGGGCCTGTCTTGAGTGCTACTATTGCTGACATGGAACGAAGACTGCGCTCCCGCTATACTGCTTCGGAATTGTTACTGGGGCCTGTCTTGAGTGCTACTATTGCTGACATGGAACGAAGACTGCGCTCCCGCTATACTGCTTCGGAATTGTTACTGGGGCCTGTCTTGAGTGCTACTATTGCTGACATGGAACGAAGACTGCGCTCCCGCTATACTGCTTCGGAATTGTTACTGGGGCCTGTCTTGAGTGCTACTATTGCTGACATGGAACGAAGACTGCGCTCCTCCTATAATGCTGCTAGTGATATGTTAGTGGGGCCTGTCCTAATGCTACGGCTGAAATGTTACTAATTCTGGCCTCTGCCTATACCGCTGCTAATGGTATGTCTCTGGGGTGTGGAAACAGAGGCTTCCCAAAGACATGATAGCGGCGAGGCCATTTCCCACCAACGCGGTTACTGTTAAGGTGCATATAACCACGGACACATGGAGAGGACACGTAGTGCCTCAAAAACATCCCCCTCCTCCTCCAACAGGGAAAACATTCTTGGCAAATGCCTTTACATTGGTTCGTCTGGTGGCAGTCCAAGAATTTCACCTTTACCGACACATCGAGAGCCCCCACACCATCCCCCCGCCACGGCCCACTTAATCCTGGCCGCATTCCGAAAACCAACAAAATACAACCGTGCTACTAGGTCCTCAGTCACCACCACATTACCACCAACGCGGTTACTGTTAAGGTACATATTACCAGTCTGACTGGGGCATGCAGACACCTTGACAGAATGAATAGTGTGTGGCACATAGGTTCCCCATTGCTATGCCCACGTGTGCAGCTCCTGATGGCGGTGGCACAGGATTCTATTTCTCATTGCTTCTGTACAGCATTGTGGGCTATCGCCCCACCCCTTTTAAAGAGGGCCGCTGCCTAGCCATGCCAACCCTCTGCAGTGTGTGCCTGCGGTTCCTCCTCATGGCAGACGCACTTCTAAATAGACATGAGTGTGGCGTGGCATGAGGGCAGCTGAAGGCTGCGCAGGGACACTTTGGTGTGCGCTGTGGGGGGGAGGGGGGCGGTTGGTCAGCATGTAACCCAGGAGAAGTGGCAGCGGAGTGTCATCCAGGCAGTGATTGTGCTTTGTTGTAGCTAGTGTGGTGCTTAGCAAAGGTATGCCATGCTAATGAGGGCTTTTCAGAAGTAAAAGTTGTTGGGAGGGGGGGGGCCACTCTTGCCGGTATTGTGGCTTAATAGTGGGACCTGTGAACTTGAGATGCAGCCCAACATGTAGCCCCTCGCCTGCCCTATCCGTTTCTGTGTCGTTCCCATCACTTTCTTGAATTGCCCAGATTTTCACACATGAAAACTTTAGCGAGCATCGGCGAAATACAAAAATGCTCTGGTCGCCCATTGACTTCAATGGGGTTCGTTGTTCGAAACGAACCCTCGAGCATCGCGGGAAGTTCGTTCCGAATAACGAACACCCGAACATTTTGGTGTTCGCTCATCTCTAATCAAAGCCATGTTAGATTCCATTAACTCATCTTTACAAGAGATAGAGTCGCGGACCGACCATCTAGAAAATAAGATGGGAGAAGTAACCGCATCTCACAATAAATTAATAGATGCCCACTACTCTCTCGAAGATGAAGTCGAAGCTATTAAAAACAAGCTTACTGACCTAGAAGACAGGAGTAGGAGGAACAATGTCAAGTTCAGAGGCATTCCAGAAAACGTCCCTCAAGCTGACCTAAAAAAACATCTGACCAAATTAATTAAAAATCTCCTCCCAAATGCCTCAGAACAGGATTGCATTATTGACCGAGCTCACAGAATAATGAAGCCAAGTCTCTTACCAGACTCGGTCCCACGTGATGTAATAGCAAGAATTCACTTCTTTCATATTAAGGAAGCACTAATGGCGGCATCGAGAATCCACGGACCCTTACCACCCCCGTATGCTGGTGTGGGGCTCTTTACTGATTTATCGCAAAATACCATACAAGCCAGAAAGGCCTTCCACCAAGCTACTACATCCCTGAGAGCCGCTAAAATCCCATACAAATGGGGTTTCCCCGCTAAAATTATTATACACAAGGATAACGCCGTACATGTCCTCTCATCCCCGGAGGAGAGTATCAACATTTTAACAAAATGGAACATTTTGCTGCCAGAGAATCCCTTACCAAATAAGCCCCAAAGATCTCAGGGATCGTCTCGCCGACGTGCGCTTCCACCTGCTCCCCCTTAAAGATTCTATCTGATCTTCATTAGATGCCTAACTTCTAGCAAATGCTGGACTCAATTTATGTCTTCAAAGACAACTGGCTGAGTTACCCCAAGCCGAACTTTTTCACCCCCAAACATGACCAAGGTTAAGTTACCTGCTTTTCTGTATTTCTTTACCTGCCTTTATCTACAGATGCTCATCCAATGCTCCGAGGAAAGAGGATTTACACACCCTGGTGATGGCGTCTTTCCCGCATCCTTCGTTCCCCGAGGCAGGAAGAGCAACCCACCGCCACCTCTACTCTCAATTAACAGGTCTACAACTGTTTTTGCCTGTTCTCTAGTTATTGTTGTAAATGTTATTTGTGCTGCTTTAATGCTTCCACTACATAAGCTATCGGTACTCCCCAAAAAATGTCTATTAAGATATGCTCTCATAACGTAAAGGGTCTGAATTCCCCTTTAAAAGGGCAATGGTATGGAAGGACGCCAAAATTTCTAAAATAGATGTGTTGTGCCTTCAAGAAACCCATTTCGCCCACCACTTCAGCCCTAAATTCACAAATACACATTACCCACATATTTTCACAGCAAACACCCAGAAAAAGCAAGCTGGTGTACTGATTGCCATTAGCAACAATGTACGCTTTTCCCTTAAAGAACTAGTGACTGATGACAAGGGTAGATACTTGATCCTCACAGGTACAATTAATGAAACTTTGATAACCCTAGTAAATGTATATGCACCGAACAAAACACAGATATCTTTTCTAAATAAATTAATAAAAAAGGTCAGGAAACAACATACGGGTAAATTAGTCATCTGTGGTGATTTTAATACTATTCCAGATAAAAAGATAGACTCAACCTCACAATCTAGAACCACAACTGTACTCCAACCATGGCTACACAAAGAGTGCCTTTACGACACCTTCAGATGCCTTAACTCCTCCTCGAGGGAATTTACATTTTACTCACCAAGGCACAAATCATATTCTAGGATTGATCTATTCCTAGCAGATAGGTGGACCCTTTCATCAATCTTAAACTCCACAGTAGGAGTCACTACGTGGTCAGACCACTCACCTATTTACTTAACAATAAATATGGGCCCCCCCTTCAAGAAAACAAGAATTTGGAGAAACGATATCAACCTTTTCAAATCCCCTGTAAACCAAAAAATAATTGTAAACGCCTTATCAGAATATTTAACTCTAAACTCAACCCCTGATATTAGCAACTTTACTCTTTGGAATGCTCATAAAGCGGTCATAAGAGGGATCCTAATAAAACTCAAAGCACAGGAGAAGAAAAACAAACAAGCAAAAATAGATCTCTTACTAAATAACATAAAAGAACTAGAAAAGCTACAACAAAAATCTTTCCAAAATAAGATCGCTTTGGAACTAGCCTCTTTAAGAAGAGACCTACATAAAACTCTCCTAGATAATTTCAACAAAAATCTTACTTACTCTAAAGCAAACTTTTACTCCTATATGGATAAACCCTCGAAGTTAATGGCCAATCTCGTTAAAAAAAGACAAGCTAAAACAAAAATTCCATACATCACAAAGAATACCTCCTCAACAACAAAAATCACTCACCCCCAGCTAATAGTGGAACAATTTAAAGACTATTATAACTACTTATACAACCTATCAAATAATTCTGATGAAACCCACCCCACAACAGAATACATAAACAGATTTCTAAATAACATATCTCTTCCCACACTAAACCCACATAAAGATGCCCTAAATAAACCAATTTCGACGGATGAAGTACTCAAAGCCATCAACAGTTTAAAAAATTATAAATCTCCTGGGCCGGATGGTTTAGCAAATGAATACTACAAAATCTTTGCTCCCTCTGTATCGCCTTACCTAACTTCCATATTTAATGACTCAGCTAGATTGGGCACAATGCCGGAGGAGATGCTTCAGGCCATCATCATCACACTGCCCAAACCGGGCAAGTCTCCTACAACCCCAGTGAATTTTAGGCTCATTTCCCTCTTAAATACTGATGCGAAGCTCTACGCAAAAATTCTCGCCAACAGGCTTCTAGAGGTTTTACCCACAGTCATACATAATGACCAGGTGGGATTTACCAGAAGTAGAAATGCAACGGATGGTGCACGAAGGGCTCAGAACCTGATCGAGTTGGTTGGCTCGAGTCGAACGCCTTCTCTCTTCCTTTCCCTGGATGCAGAGAAGGCGTTCGATAGAGTCCATTGGGGTTTCGCTTTCGCGGTCCTCAGGAAGTTTGGAGTGGGGGACTTTTTCCTCCGCGCAGTCCAGGCTTTATATACGAGACCCTCGGCCAGAGTTCTAGCCGACGGAGCGCTTTCCTCATTCTTCTACATCACTAATGGCACCCGACAGGGTTGCCCTTTATCCCCATTATTGTTCGTCATGTTAATAGAACCACTGGCTGAGATGATTAGGATGTCTCCAGGAATAAGAGGATTCCCGATGGGAATGAGACAGTATAAAATCGGCCTTTTTGCTGATGATGTTCTCATCTCGTTAACTGATCCTCTAAACTCTTTGAGAAACGTGCACGACTGCATTTCCCAATTTAGCACAGCTTCTCTATACAAACTAAACACTGACAAATCATTAATACTGGGGTTCAACACAGACTCTAAACTAAAAACTCTCATCCAAAAAGAATTCCCTTTCCAATGGAAATCAAATGTGCCATACCTAGGCATCAAGCTATGCAGCAACAAATCGGAAACAATTCCCTCAAACCTGGATCCACTACTGATTTCCCTTGGAGGTGAACTGGAAGAACTAAGCAAAAGAGAGCTATCCTGGTTTGGAAGAATAGCCATTTACAAAATGCTGATCCTTCCAAAGATTTTGTACTTCTTTCGCACGCTATCCTTCCCGATCCCCCAACCCACAATTTTTAAATTCCAAAAACAAATGTTAAACTTCATATGGAACAACAAAAAACCCAGATTAGCAGCTTCTATCTTATACCAGCATAGGAAACAAGGAGGCCTGGGGGTCCCTAACCTCCAGGCCTATTACAATGCCACTATACTAAGCCAATCCAGCAATTGGCTGAGAGTTCAACAACTCCCCTCCTGGTGCCATATGGAAAAATGTATAAATAAAAACAGATCTTTGGGGTCCTTAATCAATGCCTCAATCATAGGAGCATTAAACCCAGAAATCTCTTTTCTACAATTTCAAGATGCAACTCCCCTAATGCAGGTTACTCTTCAATGCTGGAGGCAATTAACGCACAAACTCAAACCGGGCCCGAGAGGTCCGCCAATAGATCTCCCTTTGGAGATTCTCAATTATTTTATACGAGATCTCAACCTAAAAAGATGGAGCAACTCTGGGATAAAGAGATTGTCTGATCTAACTGACAAAGGAAGGCTTCTCTCGTTTCGAGAAATACAAAACAAATTTAAGTTGCTTGACTCTAAAGCCTTCTCTTACATAAAAATCTACTCCCTGTTAAATAACTCCAACCTAACTAACTTCTCTCCCCCAAGGGAACTAGAACAACTACGTTCTATATGTTTAAATTCACATGATTCCCACACCAGAGTTTTTTACAACCTCACTTCAGGTAACAAAAACAATCCTAAAAAGAATACACCTACTAAATTGGGAGCTTGACCTAAAAAAGAAAATAACCACCCTACAATGGACAAAAGCATTCGAATGGGCCAACAAAGCCACCCTATCTGCTAACATTCTACAAACCCACTATAAGGTGCTATCCAGGTGGTATTACACTCCCACAAAACTAAGCAGATTCTTCCCTAATTTTGACAACAAATGCTGGAGAAACTGTGGCCGTGAGGGCTCATTATTCCACCTGTTTTGGGAGTGTCCCCTGATTGGAAATTTCTGGGAAGAGGTCTTTAATTCCATCCAAACTATCTCAGGGATACGCCTACCCCGTCTACCTCAGCTTGCTCTCCTTCTTATAGACTGTGATATAATCCCGACAAAAAAGAGGAGGTGGATATGTCACTTTCTTCTATCAGCAAAAAATATTATAGCAAAAAGATGGAGAGTGACATTCCCCCCCTCTATCAAAGATCTTTTAGATGCTACTGCAGACCATTACTGTTATGAGAAAATTTACGCAAAAAATAATAACTGTCTTGCTAAGTTTAATCAAAATTGGAAATACTGGCAGCAATTTGAGTTAAAAAAGTTGTTTTGAATTTGTTTATACTTCCCTCTCTATACTTTATATTCTATATTCGACTCACTAGAACACAACTACAGGACTCAAAAAAAGCAAAACGCATGTCTACTTATCATTGTGTGAGAACCACTTAGAAAATCTCTGTATAAGCAATGTTGTGTCTATGTTTCTCTTTGTAAAAACGAATAAAAATTACTATTTAAAATAAGCTTTCTTCTATTATTTTGACCTAGCAGATATGAAATACGTTAATTTCAGATGCTGGGCTTTAAGTTGAGAAACCAAAAGCTTCCCATATTTATTATTTTGCAAGTAATATTGGTCCTTGATTCTTTTTAATTTTCTCTCATAATTTTGAAGTAAGTGGCTTTGAAGTTTATATTGAAAGAGCTCTTCCGCAAGGTGGGTTCTCTTGTGTCATTTATTTTGTATTTCAAGAGCTTTAATTTTATCAAGTAGCTCATTTAGAATCTTCTTTCTTTCTTTTTTCAAATAATATGTCTCTTATGTATGCCTAATGGGTGTTCCACAAAACATGAGGGTTTACATTGGGAGATAAATTAAGAGTGAAATATTCCTTTAAATCTCTCTGCAATTTAGACCTCCAGTATGCTCCACCTGCGATAGCAAAAATAATTACTTTGCCTTAGGTATGTTGGTGTTTAGTCATATTGTTCTATTAGAGTCAGCGAGATCTCAGCATGGTTAGACCAGGTGAGCGTCTCGACTGTCAACTCTTGAGAATGCAGTAGTATGTTTTTGTCTAAAATGAGTATGTCAATCCATGAGTAACTGTTGTGAACATTTGAGAAGAAAGAATAGTGTCTCACAGAACTACTTGCCATGCATCAAAAAGTTCCTGCTTCCACCATATTTTGCTTAAAGATTAGAGATGAGCGAGCACCAAAATGCTCGAGTGCTCGTTACTCGAGTCGAACTTTCAGTGATGCTCGAGAGTTCGTTTCGAGTAACGAACCCCATTGTAGTCAATGGGCGACTCGAGAATTTTTGTATATGACTGGTGCTCCGCTAAGGTTTTCATTTGTGAAAATCTTAGCAAATCACCAAAGTCATGTAAAAAACACAGAAATGGATAGGGCAGGCGAGGAGCAACATGCAGGGCTGCATTTTGGGCTCCGAGGTCTCACTATTAAGCCACAATAGTGGCAAGAGCGAGACCCCCCCCCCTGCACTGTCAGCATACAGATCATTCTCCTCTGCCACAGCTGTAACAGCTGTGGCAGAAAAGAACGATGTTAGCCCATTGAATTCAATGGAGCCGCCAATACAGCCGGCTCCATTGAAAGCAATGGGCTACCAGCGAGTGCGAGATTAATTTTCGGGAAGGGCTTAAAAATATAAGCCCTTACTAGAGATGAGCGAGCACCAAAATGCTCGGGTGCTCGTTACTCGGGACGAAATTATCGCGATGCTCGAGGGTTCGTTTCGAGTAACGAACCCCATTGAAGTCAATGGGCGACACGAGCATTTTTGTATATCGCCGATGCTCGCTAAGGTTTTCATTTGTGAAAATCTGGGCAATTCAAGAAAGTGATGGGAACGACACAGAAACGGATAGGGCAGGCGAGGGGCTACATGTTGGGCTGCATCTCAAGTTCCCAGGTCCCACTATTAAGCCACAATAGCGGCAAGAGTGCCCCCCCCCCTCCCAACAACTTTTACTTCTGAAAAGCCCTTATTAGCAATGCATACCTTAGCTAAGCACCACACTACCTCCAACAAAGCACAATCACTGCCTGCATGACACTCCGCTGCCACTTCTCCTGGGTTACATGCTGCCCAACCCCCCCGCACGACCCAGTGTCCACAGCGCACACCAAAGTGTCCCTGCACAGCCTTCAGCTGCACTCATGCCACACCACCCTCATGTCTATTTATAAGTGCGTCTGCCATGAGGAGGAACCGCAGGCACACACTGCAGAGGGTTGGCACGGCTAGGCAGCGACCCTCTTTAAAAGGGGCGGGGCGATAGCCCACAATGCTGTACAGAAGCAATGAGAAATATAATCCTGTGCACCGCCATCAGGAGCTGCACACGTGGGCATAGCAATGGGGAACCTATGTGCCACACACTATTCATTCTGTCAAGGTGTCTGCATGCCCCAGTCAGACCGCGGTTTTTTTATAAATAGTCACAGGCAGGTACAACTCCGCAATGGGAATTCCGTGTGCACCCACATCATGGGTGGCTCCCTGGAACCCACCGGCTGTACATAAATGTATCCCATTGCATTGCCCAACACAGCTGAGGTAATGTCGTGCTTAATGCAGGTGGGCTTCGGCCCACACTGCATGCCCCAGTCAGACTGGGGTTCTTTAGAAGTGGACACATGCAGTTACAACTCCCTGTGGACCGACAGCATGGGTGGGTGCCAGGAACCCACCGGCGGTACATAAATATATCCCATTGCATTGCCCATCACAGGTGATGTAAAGTCAGCTTTAATGCAGGTGGGCAAAAAATTAATTGGATTACACTGTAGGCGAGGGCGCCAAAAAAATGGTGCACCAACAGTACTAATGTACCTCAGAAAAATTGCCCATGCCCAACCAAGAGGGCAGGTGAAATCCATTAATCGCTTTGGTTAATGTGGCTTAATTGGTAACTAGGCCTGGAGGCAGCCCAGTTAACATAAAAATTGGTTCAGGTGAAAGTTTCAACGCTTTAATGAGCATTGAAACATATAAAAATTGTTTACAAAAATTATATGACTGAGCCTTGTGGGCCTAAGAAAAATTGCCCGTTCGGCGTGATTACGTGAGGTTTCAGGAGGAGGAGCAGGAGGAGGAGGAGGAATATTATACACAGATTGATGAAGCTAAAAGGTCCCCGTTTTGGATGGTGAGAGAGAACGATGCTTCCATCCGCGGTGCAGCCTACGTATTGCTTAGGTATCGCTGCTGTCCGCTGGTGGAGAAGAGAAGTCTGGGGAAATCCAGGCTTTGTTCATCTTGATGAGTGTAAGCCTGTCGGCACTGTCGGTTGACAGGCGGGCACGCTTATCCGTGATGATTCCCCCAGCCGCACTAAACACCCTCTCTGACAAGACGCTAGCCGCAGGACAAGCAAGCACCTCCAGGGCATACAGCACGAGTTCAGGTCACGTGTCCAGCTTCGACACCCAGTAGTTGTAGGGGGCAGAGGCGTCACCGAGGACGGTCGTGCGATCGGCTACGTACTCCCTCACCATCCTTTTACAGTGCTCCCGCCGACTAAGCCTTGACTGGGGAGCGATGACACAGTCTTGCTGGGGAGCCATAAAGCTGTCAAAGGCCTTGGAGAATGTTCCCCTGCCTGCGCTGTACATGCTGCCTGATCTCTGCGCCTCACCTGCTACCTGGCCCTCGGAACTGCACCTTCTGCCACTAGCGCTGTCGGATGGGAATGTTACCATCAGTTTGTCCGCCAGGGTCCTGTGGTATAGCATCACTCTCGAACCCCTTTCCTCTTCGGGTATGAGAGTGGAAAGGTTCTCCTTATACCGTGGGTCGAGCAGTGTGTACACCCAGTAATCCGTAGTGGCCAGAATGCGTGTAACGCGAGGGTCTCGAGAAAGGCATCCTAACATGAAGTCAGCCATGTGTGCCAGGGTACCTGTACGCAACACATGGCTGTCCTCACTAGGAAGATCACTTTCAGGATCCTCCTCCTCCTCCTCCTCCTCCTCCTCCGGCCATACATGCTGAAAGGATGACAGGCAAGCAGCATGGGTACCCTCAGCAGTGGGCCAAGCTGTCTCTTCCCCCTCCTCCTCATGCTCCTCCCCCTCCTCCTCAACGTGCTGAGATATAGACATGAGGGTGCTCTGACTATCCAGCGACATACTGTCTTCCCCCGCCTCCGTTTCCAATCGCAAAGCATCTGCCTTTATGCTTTGCAGGGAACTTCTCAAGAGGCATAGCAGAGGAATGGTGACGCTAATGATTGCAGCATCCCCGCTCACCATCTGGGTAGACTCCTCAAAGTTTCCAAGGACCTGGCAGATGGCTGCCAACCAGGCCCACTCTTCTGTAAAGAATTGAGGAGGCTGACTCCCACTATGCCGCCCATGTTGGAGTTGGTATTCCACTATAGCTCTACGCCGCTCATAGAGTCTGGCCAACATGTGGAGCGTAGAGTTCCACCATGTGGGCACGTCGCACAGCAGTCGGTGCACTGGCAGATTGAACCGATGTTGCAGGGTCCGCAGGGTGGCAGCGTCCGTCTTGGACTTGCGGAAATGTGCGCTGACCCGGTGCACCTTTCCGAGCAGGTATGATAAGTGTGGGTAGCTTTTCAGAAAGCGCTGAACCACCAAATTAAAGACATGGGCCAGGCATGGCACGTGCGTGAGGCTGCCGAGCTGCAGAGTCGCCACCAGGTTACGGCCATTGTCACACACGACCATGCCCGGTTGGAGGCTCAGCGGCGAAAGCCAGCGGTCGGTCTGCTCTGTCAGACCCTGCAGCAAATCGTGGGCCGTGTGCCTCTTCTCTCCTAAGCTGAGTAGTTTCAGCACAGCCTGCTGACGCTTGCCCGCCGCTGTGCTGCCACGCCGCGCGACACCGACTGCTGGCGACGTGCTGCTGCTGACACATCTTGATTGCGAGACAGAGGTTGCGTTGGAGGAGGAGGGTGGTTTGGTGGAGGAAGCATACACCGCCGCAGATACCAGCACCGAGCTGGGGCCCGCAATTCTGGGGGTGGGTAGGACGTGAGCGGTCCCAGGCTCTGACTCTATCCCAGCCTCCACTAAATTCACCCAATGTGCCGTCAGGGAGATATAGTGGCCCTGCCCGCCTATGCTTGTCCACGTGTCCGTTGTTAAGTGGACCTTGGCAGTAACTGCGTTGGTGAGGGCGCGTACAATGTTGCGGGAGACGTGGTCGTGCAGGGCTAGGACGGCACATCGGGAAAAGTAGTGGCGACTGGGAACCGAGTAGCGCGGGGCTGCCGCCGCCATCATGCTTTTGAAAGCCTCCGTTTCCACAAGCCTATACGGCAGCATCTCCAGGCTGATCAATTTGGCTATGTGCACGTTTAACGCTTGAGCGTGCGGGTGCGTGGTGGCGTATTTGCGCTTGCACTCAAACAGTTGCGCTAGCGACGTCTGGACGCTGCGCTGAGAGACATTGCTGGATGGGGCCGAGGACAGCGGAGGTGGGGGTGTGGGTGCAGGCCAGGAGACGGTAGTGCCTGTGTCCTCAGAGGAGGGTTGGATCTCAGTGGCAGGTTGGGGCACAGGGGGAGAGGCAGTGGTGCAAACCGGAGGCGGTGAACGGCCTTCGTCCCACCTTGTGGGGTGCTTGGCCATCATATGCCTGCGCATGCTGGTGGTGGTGGCTCCCCAGCTGATCTTGGCGTGACAAAGGTTGCACACCACTGTTCGTCGGTCGTCAGGCGCCTCTGTGAAAAACTGCCACACCTTAGAGCACCTTGGCCTCTGCAGGGTGGCATGGCGTAAGGGGGCGCTTTGGGAAACAGTTGGTGGATTATTCGGTCTGGCCCTGCCTCTACCCCTGGCCACCGCACTGGCTCGGCCTGTGCCCACACCCTGACTTGGGCCTCCGCGTCCTCGCCCGCGTCCACGTCCTCTAGGCCAACCCCTACCCCTCAGGATGCTGTATTACCAGTAGTGCAGAAACAGAACGCTGTAATTAAATGTGCCGCTTATTGGCCCGTGGTTGGAGGCTGACTTCGCTTATGGAACGCACAGCAGAGGCAGGAAAGAATTTTGTGCAAGCCTGCTGTAACACTTAGCTGGCTGCGTATGAATTAGGACAACTACCCCCAGCAGAGACCCAGTACACTTGTGGACAGGAATACAGCGGTGATGTAAGAGGCAACACAGAGGCAGGAAAGAATTTTGCGCAAGCCTGCTGTAACACTTAGCTGGCTGTGTATGGATTAGGACAACTACCCCCAGCAGAGACCCAGTACTCTGAGGACGGTCACAGGCAGCCCAAATAGATTTTTTTTCCCAAATGTTTTTGGAAAGGCCCACTGCCTATATACACTAAATATGTCTTCTGTCCCTGCCTCTCCACTACTGGCCCTGGACAATGTAAAATTACTGCAGGACGCAATGCTCTGCACGACCGATATACAAAAAAAAAATGTGCAACACTGCAAAAAGCAGCCTCCACACTACTGCACACGGTTAGATGTGGCCCTAAGAAGGACCGTTGGGGTTCTTGAAGCCTAAAATAACTCCTAACGCTCTCCCTATAGCAGCTCCGGCACCAGCAGCACTGTCCCTGATCTCTGTCAGAATGCATCTGTGGCGAGCCGCGGGAGGGGCCGATTTATATACTCGGGTGACACCTGATCTCGCCAGCCACTCACTGCAGGGGGGTGGTATAGGGCTTGAACGTCGCAGGGGGAAGTTGTAATGCCTTCCCTGTCTTTCTATTGGCCAGAAAAGCGCGCTAACGTCTCAGAGATGAAAGTGAAAGTAACTCGAACATCGCGTGGTACTCGTCTCGAGTAACGAGCATCTCGAACACGCTAATACTCGAACGAGTATCAAGCTCGGACGAGTACGTTCGCTCATCTCTAGCCCTTACCTGAAAATCATGTTAAAATGTGTAAAAAAAAAAAATTATGTCAGCATAAGGATCGTTCTCCTCTGTCACAGCTGTAACAGCTGTGGCAGAGAAGAACGCTGTTAGCCCATTGAATTCAATGGAGCCGGCAATACAGCCGGCTCCATTGAAAGCAATGGGCTGCTGGCGAGCGCGGGATGAATTTTCGGGAAGGGCTTAAAAATATAAGCCCTTACCTGAAAAAGAAAGATTTTAGTGTAAAAAAAGAATAAAAATGCAGGCATTCTCTTCAATGGAGCCGCTGCTGCTGCCGGCGACTCCATTGAAGACAATGGTCCGCTGGCACACCTGAATTCTTTTTCAGGGAAGGGCTTTACATATAAGCCATTCCCTGGAAATGAATTAAAAGTGATTTAAAAAACAAAAAAAATAGATACTCACCTCCCTTCAGCTGTCGGGGCACAGAGCGTCTTCTCCTGCTGTCCCCTGCACTGTGGTGCTGAACTGCTGTCATTCAGTTGAGAGCTGCGCTGAGCCAATCAGAGGCAGCATTCACTCACCCATTCATGGTCAGGCTGTGACCAATCAGTGGCAGCTCATTCAGCAGGCGGGGATTTTAAATCCCCGGCTGCTGGATACTACTCACAGCTGTTCAGAGCAGTTTAGGAGAACTGCCAGCTGGCCGCAGCTGAACTCCGTCTGCCGGGACCAGGTGAGTATATATATTTTTTTTATTTTTACACATTTCTGGATGAATTGCAGGGAAGGGCTTATATATTTAAGCCCTTCCCGAAAAGTCATTGTGCGATCGCTGGCAGCCCATTGCTTTCAATGGAACCGCCTGTATTGCCGGCTCCATTGAATTCAATGGGCTAACATCGTTCTGCCGAGACAAGGTGAGTATATTTTTTTTTAACTTTTTACACATTTTAGGATGATTTTCAGGTAAGGGCTTATATTTTTAAGCCCTTCCCGAAAATTCATCCCGCGCTAGCCGGCAGCCCATTGCTTTCAATGGAGCCGGCTGTATTGCGAGCACCCTAATACTCGAACGAGCATTAAGCTCGGACGAGTATGCTCGCTCATCCCTATTAAAGATTGAACATGACTATTCAAGCTAGAGATGGTGAACATGCCACCGCAGACAAGCAATTGGCCTTGTTTGCATTTAGAAAATATATGTAGGATTTCATGAACAAAATACCTATGTTTTTTTGTCATAAATGGAAGCCAGGGTATGTGTGGTATTATTTATATAACAGATTAGTATAACACATCTATTTTCTCGTAGATAAGCTGGGACACTATAGAATTTTTAATAGCACTTAAAACACCTCTCGATTTGGAGGTGAAATGGAACTGAAATATTAAAGGGTAGCTAGGATGTTTAACCCAGAAAACATTTTTTGATAATATATGTTTCCTACATGCAAAAATATCCAGTGACAACTTTTTGGCATTTTCCCACAGGAATGCAAGTTTTGGGGGGATATTGAGCCCTTTAACGTTGAATGATGCTACCTTAATCACTATAATTAACAATAAATAAAGCAGCATAACTTTATAAGCGCTTCTGCTCAAAATTATACAAAGTTGTCAATATAGTAGCATCTTTTCCATCCCAATTAGGCCCTTGGTTGTACCTGGTATATATAACAAGAAAAAAAAAGAAAAAGACAACAATAACAGTAAATGGTCCTTCACATAGTTATGAATTAGAAGCCTAATGTAGCAGCTCAACCAGACCTGAGCAACAAATGTGAGGGTAAAAGTTCTCTGGTGATTCAAATTTTTTTTTACTGTTTCAGAATTTCACATCAGCAAGGAAGATATGTCAATTAGTGATGAGCTTGTTTACCGATTTGCACCACCTGCCACTCTTCTGGCACTTGATGGATGGACTGGTTTTGGTCCTTAGCAGGTAGTAAGACATTTAAAGGGGTTGTCTCGCGGCAGCAAGTGGGGTTATACACTTCTGTATGGCCATATTAATGCACTTTGTAATATACATCGTGCATTAAATATGAGCCATACAGAAGTTATTCACTTACCTGCTCCGTTGCTAGTGTCCCCGTCTCCATGGCTCCGTCTAATTTCGCTGTCTTCTTGCTTTTTTAGACGCGCTTGCGCTGTGCGGTCTTCTCCCCTTCTACTCGGTCCAGGCACGAGCGGCGTTCTGGCACCGCCCCTTCTACGCGTCATCACGTAGCTCCGCCCTGTCACGTGTGCCGATTCCAGCCAATCAGGAGGCTGGAATCGGCAATGGAACGCACAGAGCCCATGGTGCACCATGGGAGAAGACCCGCGGTGCACCATGGGAGAAAACCGCAGTGCATCCCTGGGAAAGAACCGGCGGCCATCTTAGGGTGAAGATTTTTTAAAGTCCTTATTTCGTCGGATCGGTAAGTAGCAAGCGGTTTAAAAACCGCTTTAATTTGCTATTTTATGCCAGGGGGGTTACAGGGGGAATGGGGTAAGGTAAAACTTTGAGGTTTGCCGCGAGACAACCCCCTTAAGTTCCAGTGTGACAGAAGACTAATCCCATTATCCAATGATTTAACTACATAAGTAGTGTTGCTGTAGGTGATCAGATGACGTACAGGAAAACCCCACTCATATGTAATTTTGTTATCTCAAAGCATTGTATTGACATAAAGCAATCACCATCTCTGATCCAGATTTGGCGCAGATAGGTCTGTGAATACAGATAATTTTTGGTATGGTGCTGATAGTAGGCCTAGTTTCCTGGCTGCCTCTAATAGCTTCTCTTTTACATGGAACAAGTAGAAACACGCCTGATTCACCAGATGTTTAGGACAGGGCAGTTTGTGTTCTCTATGTATAATAAAATCGTGCAAAGGGCACTCCTGTAGAAGGTTTTCCTCAGATTTTGCAAATATTGCATCAGCTCTGTGGCAGACACTATTTCAGGGATCTCTCGGAATTTAACATTATTGCAGTGTGTCCTGTCCTCTAAGTCCACCACCTTGTTTCTCTGTCGATTAAGTTCTGATTCCAGGGTATAATGTGCATCTATGAGGTTGTTATGTGAAGATGCAAATTCTGACATTTTAGTCTCTACATGAGTAATTCTGTTATCTGCCTCAGCTCTAGCTGAATTGAGGAGTTGGATGAGCTGGGCAAAGTTGGACTATAGAGGATTTTCAGTGCTTTCAGTATAGATTTCATAGAAATATCAGTGACTGATAGATCATTAACAGGGATTTCACCAGAAATGTCCATCGTGGCGATGATGCAGCTTAACCAAATAATTGATCACTTACCCCTGCACTGGGTTGTACCTACAGAGAATTCAACCTCTGTTTCTGCTTTGCTAAACTAGCAGAGGGAGAATAGGCCACATCTGCCAAGAGGCCAGAAATATAATGATGATGACTGTGTTGTTTTGGAGGCTCCCACCTGTCTTTTGCAGGATTTCCCTTCATATTTGTCTGTGAACTAACGTTGCTTGAATGGGAAGGCCTACCAACTGATGTCTCAGAGTTGTTCTTTGCCTCACTTCTTCAGAAGGCACTTACTCTGGCAAACACTCTATAGGTTCAGGGGGAGCCTCAGCGGGAACTTCTGGCCACACTATCAGGAGACCGCACCGAGGACTGAGAAAAGTTAATAATCTTCTCTGGTTTGGCCGATGAGCACTTCACCCTCAGCGGCATCCTGGACACTTATTCAGCAGGTGAGGCCCATTTGGCTGTGATTTTACACCTTTGGAGTCACTATGGAGCTCTGGAGTCAGGCAGCTACTCACTTTAGCAGAGAAGCCACGCCCCCAATGGTACTCTTTTTTTTTAAATCAGTTTACTGGTTTTGTTATTTATGTATGGTGGTTCTATGGAAGGCTCCGCATGAACAACATGCTGGGTACTGTACACGAAATGTCTTCTTTTTTCAATGCAATTCTTACTTAGTGGAATTTAGTATTTAATATAAATTTGATTAGTGCAAAAGGACTTAATAATCCATTTAAACGATCTCAGCTCTGGATGAAGTTAAACAATCACATGCTGACATCTTGTGTATACACATAACAACCAGACAGATGTATTTCAATAGAAACAAATAATTTTCACTTTTTTGTGTGTCTTTCGGAAACTTGCAATTCAAGTTCCCTTTTTAATGCAATATGTATTAAAAGTTATATTTTAGTTATTGTTTCACGAACCCTACAGTGATTAGCCCTGGTGGTTAGGAATAAAGGTGGGTGGCAATAGTGATTAAAAATACCTTAGCATATTCTACTCTGCACATGTTGACCCATTAGGTAGTTATTGTATGTCAACCTTATTCGCAAAATGAATAATATCTTGTACACTTTAGGCGCCTTCTATGTCGCTATTAAGAAACAACCTAGCTTCTACCATAAATTCTTTCAGATTCACAACCAGTACAAGCAAGTCTCTGTGCTCATAGGAGGGGATTTTAATTAAACTATGTGGCCTTCGCTTGATTCCACTATACTGACTTCACTATTGTACCAAATAATACAAAAGGAAAATCTCCTTGATGTGTGGAGACTACAACATCTTATGGGAAGGGACTACACCTTTTTTCACATACACACAGAACTTATTCATAGTTATGTTTTTACCAATCTCTTGCTACTCCAGCAAGTGGTCAAATCTACAATTGGCACAATTGCATAGTCGGCTCATGTCCCAATTTCCCTGATTACATCCACAACATATAACAATCTTCTACAGTCCCCTGGAAATTAAACAACTTTTTTCTTCATTCCTCTAATTACCGGTGTAATATATCGTCTTTTTTTTCCAGTACATTTTTTTTATTGAGTTACACTGCTCAATATCCAACATCGTAGCATACATATATTGATAAACAATTTCTTATTAGTCTTTTAACTTTAATCTTGTGCTTATCTTTGTATCTCGTTTTCTTCTGGGACACATATGATGGATAGGGATTGGGGGACGGAATGTGGGAAGGATGATATGGGGGGAAAATAGGAATGCTGTTGGGGAGAAGTAAAGTGGGGAGGGGATAGCAAAATGTCCGTTCCTTGTTGTTCACTATTGTGTAAATGTCCAAATTTATTCAGCAAATTTCTAAGTTTGATGTCTTAATTGTTCCAGTTAACTTGTCCAGTTTAAGTAGATTTCCTTCTATGATGAATTGGCTTATTGTGGAAATAGGTCTTTCCAATATTTTTAGGAGTCTTTATGTGCTGCTAGTTTGTTGTTCTTTAAAGCAAACATTCTTTCATATGTGACATGGAGTGAGATCTCTTCAATTATTGTTTGGAGAAGGAAGGGGAGAGGGAGGGGGGGAGGGGTCGGGAGATTTCCAGTTCTTGGCGATGTGGAGTTTCACTGTTAGAAGGATGTGGGAAACCATCCTCCTAGACCTTACTAGAATCTTCTCTATAGCTATCAAGAGAATAGCTAGTTTGGGGCTTGGAAGTATCCTTGAGCCTACCATTTTACTTATTAGCTTAAAGCTTTCTGCCATAGAGAGCGTAGTCTCCAAAGAAGTCCAAAATATATGGAGGAGGGTGCCATATCCTCTGCATAATCTCCAACATTCAGCCGTGACATTCGGGAAGAGGGTGGCTAATCTGAAGGGTGAGTATACCATCTGGTAATTAATTTATAAAGGACCACCACTGGACTAGAGCATAGTGTAGATTTGTAGGCCCTTGCGAATGCTCTGGACCATTGTTCTGCAGTGTATGCGGCATTTAAATCTTTTTCCCAGTTGAGAATATGGGTCTTTTTAAAACTCTCTACAATATATTACATTTCTTTATTAAAGATTTGTCCTCATTTAGTTTGCACAATTTGTAGTAGAACTCCCTAAAGCCCTCAGCTATGTGCATAGGGTTTCTAATTTTTTGGTTACTTTTTTAATGTCAAGTATGGAATGTTGGCATTGATTCTTTTTGGTTTTACTTTATTCACTTTAATAATTATTCCCCTCTACTTCAGGGCAAAGAAAAATACCTAATTACCGTATTTTTCGTTCTATAGGATGCACCGGATGATAAGACGCCTCCGTTTTAGAGGGGTAAAATAGGGAAAAATTTTTGAACTCATCAGAGGACAGTGCAGGGAAGAGTGCCGGGCGATTGAGCAGAAGGAGCAGCAGAGATCTGAAACAGTGGAGCTCCATGTCACAGTGGCGCTTGTTCAGCAGGAGGAAGGGAAAAACCAATTGGTGGAGGCGGGTGGCAGTGGGGAGGAGAGAAAACTGGTAAGTGATCACACATTTGCTCACGCGATCGTGAGTTTCTTTGCGTGACCAGGATTTAGTTAGTGTGATCACACGTTTGGACTCGAGATCGCGCAAACAAATGCCGATGCAATTAATTTTAGCAAATTCGTTTTATAAGATGCAGTAACTTTTTTCCCCCGCTTTGGGAGGAAGAAAAGTGCATCTCTTAAAGTGAAAAATATGGTACATTTCTGCAATTTGAGTCCTCCTAGATTGATAGAATAGCTTCTATTAAATTGCTAATATTGTCTACGTGTAAGATGTTATACCTATTTAGAATTCTCCTTATTCCTGTTTCAGTAATATATCTTCATAATTTATGAAGAGTCCTAAATAGCTATGTCTAGGAAGGCAAATGACCTCGGATAGCGACTAGTATCCTCCATCTCCTGGTAAATAAAAGAGGTCCGTGTCTCCCACAAATTTTTATTACTATTGTGCCTCTATAATTGATTTGGCTAGGCAATTGAAAAATGTAACAACTATGAAACATTAGGTAATAATAGGAAAATAATTTCCCAATTCGTTACCTTCAGATGTCTTTTTGTGGTTGACCATTATTTGGTATCCAGTTGCCATCTCTTAGTATCTAACCATTAAGGTAGATATTGAAGTCTGGAGGCATATAATCATCTCTAGAGCTCTTCTTCCATTTATGATTTCTGAACTGCTGATTCACATGACACCATATATTATACAGGTAATCACTGAGTGGGACCCCTAAAACGTAACCTTTATTGATTATTTTTTAATGATTAAAAGGTCCTATATTGGGACCAATATGAAAAGACCACAAACAAATATACTTCTCTAATTTAGGCTACAAGCCAATATTGAAGAAATGTCCAAAAATACACAATGGAAACACACAGGGCAAAGCGGTCCTGTGTATTTGGATTAGTATTAGAGTGATAAACATGTGTCAATTTAAGTCACTATAGAGCACGACCAGACTAATACCCATCAGTGACAGTTCTCTATCTATGATGCTGTGATATAAATATGCCGGTTGTCACATAGATAGAGTACTGATATTTGGGTAAAATTGTGTATACTCTTAGCACAATGGCTGTTGTACACGTAGCTCTGTTCTGTGAATATATCGTTTTATACAACAAGTTCTACGCGTTTTGTCATGAATGACTCATCAGGAACCAAAATTTATTTATTTAGCACCTGGGGCAACCATCAGAGATTAACCCCACCTATACCTAGATAGCTACCAATAGTACAGAGCAGTAAAGGTTCGCCCCGTGTGGGCATCTCATAGGCTATATTGAGCCATTTTTTGTTTCCATTTCTCATGACCAGTTCTGTTTCTGAAACCAATTTTGGTTCCTGATGAGTCATCTGGCAGGTCCCACACAAGGTGAGTCCACTTCTTACTGTTTAGTCATCAATCCTTCCTTGGAGTGCACTACCCCATAGTTCTAAAGTAAGATATGATATGCATTATGTTTCTGGAAGTCTTCTGAGTTTGCTAGTGTCTTTGAGACTTCTGTCTATGTAAGCCTCAAACATTTCTCTTCTCTTCATTGCTTAAATATATATGTTTGTTATATTTTAAAATGTATTCTAAATATTACTGAGCTCATTGCTTCTACTATATGTCACCTGTACATGCTATTTTGCTGCTCAGCGAAATTTGTACTGATTAAGAGTGGCTTCACAGGAGCGTGTTTATTAGCACCTCAGCCAATCACAGGCAGCTCTCGCTGAATGAATGACAGGCGAGAGCTGCCTGTGATTGGCTGAGTGCCTCAGCCAATCAGAAGCAGCTCTTTCAGTAGGCGGGGATTTTAATTCCTCGCCTGCTCAAAGAACGTCATTGCAGAGCCGGGGACAGTGCAGACAGGATGTGGCTGAGCCGCGGAAGCGGAAGAAGGGTGAGCATGTGTTTTTTTTTTACACTGCTTTGGATTGTTTTTCAGGGAATGGCTTATATTTAATATCTGTGACAGCTGTGGTAGGGAATTCTTTATTACCCGTGGGGATGAAGAATTCCTTAGCTGCATTTGCCACATCTGTGACAGATGCAGCAGGGAATGCTTTATTCCCCGCGGGGATGAAGAAAACATCTGCCATATGTGTCAGGGGTGGTGACACATGAGTTTATAATTTCCCTTTACTCCCCGATACTCCAGGCAGTACATGCTACAGAAAGTACTGCAATATGGCTGAATTAAAGGTTGTGTCAACATTTGCCACCATTTTCTAGTGATTCAATTTTTCTAAAACAGAAATGGAGGAAGTTTGCTAACAGTCTTGGTTAAAGAGTTTCTATAGCTCCTATACAGACCTATATGTCTCAATGGTTACAAATGCTATGAAGTCTGAACTTGAATCATACTCCCATCCATCTCTCAAGTGTTATTGCAGGACCTGCCCACAGTACTCTCCCATGGAAGACAATGCACCTTTTTATACTGAGATTTCTAATGTCCTTGTGGCTGCATTAAAAGGAATCTGAAAAGTGTAGAACAGAAGCTGTAAATGGCTTTCCCCCAAACCAAATAAAATAGAAAAACAATTACAAATGAAAAAGCAATGAAAAGGTATGCAGCATGCTCTCCTTATCAGAGGATGTAACAAGTCCTTTTTAATCACCAGATCCTTAATCACTAGACACCAGAGACAGGGCATTTAAATCTGTGAAAAGTTGGAACTATGGCACAAAATCAATGGATACATGCCAACAATATAAAAAGAACTTGCCAGTGGATGTAATGCATGTAAAAAATGTGAAAAGCGGCAAAATATATAAAAAGATGGAATAGTGCAGGGATTATACATTTCCATTCACAACACGCAGTATCGAATGGTGTTTAAGTGATATCAGAATTCAACACACCTGTTTTAAGTCAGCCTTGCTCTCATAATATTAAACTAAAATATTCTTTCTCCTATTTTGACACACAGTATTAGAAAGACAAGCTAAAGACATCATCCGACAATCTGCAATTAATTAGGTCTGGGTCCATGTACTGCTAATTACTTTTAGAAACTCAACAAATTAATTTCCTTTTTAAAGTGTGTACACTTCTTAAAAACCTTTAGTTCATTAGGTTATATCTAAAAATAATTGCTTTATTTGCATGCGGATTAATTTTTGTTCAATTAAGTCAATTTTTATAAACATTGGTAACTAATTAGCTATTGTTTACTCATAGAAGCCAATTATAGCATAATATACATATATATATGTTTATCGTAAATTGTCAACAGGCAAAATAGTTACATTCCACAGTTCTTATTATTGTTACTATGTGTCTTTAGTGCATATTCCCACATAATGGATTTGGTACAGATTTTGATGCAGATTTTGGTGTGGATGCACAGAAGATTTCACACTGATTTCAATTGAAGGGACGAAGTCTGTTTTAGATTTATGTCAAAATTGACACTGATAGGAATGGATTTTGATG
Source organism: Eleutherodactylus coqui (assembly GCF_035609145.1). Lineage (NCBI taxonomy): Eukaryota > Metazoa > Chordata > Amphibia > Anura > Eleutherodactylidae > Eleutherodactylus > Eleutherodactylus coqui. Next base: position 180,255,684 of record NC_089840.1, on the reverse strand, counting down.
TGGATTTTGGTGTGGATTTTTCTGCTGCAGAAAATCCACACCAAATTCATTACATGGGAACATACACTTAATATGTGATTGTTCTTAGTAAAAGAAACCAAGTAATCTTGTAAATATGATACCTTTTAATGGCTAACAAAAAAAACGTAATGTTATAGCGAGCTTTTCAACCTACTTGGGGTTCTTCCTAATGATTAAATGGAATAGATCCGAAGAGGCATATATATTTATGTACACACATACATATAAAAAGGCACAGACATGGTATGATTAATTTACACTTAAAACAATACCAGAACAGGATGAGTAAAGGCATAAATACTTAATTAGTCCACTGATAAGAGAGATGAAAGGTTTATGGTCTCTAAATTGGTGTTAGAGGGTCACCAGGCCAGCGTGTCATCTCTGCTCCATATTACTCTTACTCTTCACTGATGCAGAAAGTCCCCCATGAGGTTCATTCCGTTCTTGGATGGTTATAAACTTGTACTCCCAAATTCGTCTGTGACATTGGGATTTGAAATTGCCTTTTAGTATAGTAACTTCAGCAATTTCAAATCCCAACGTCACAGAAGAACTACCAAACTTATTTTATACACTTATTAGACATTGAACTTAAAGTGAATGCGTCATTTACACTTATTGATGTACAGAATAAGTAATTCTAAGCACTTTTTCAATAGGTTTACTTAGGCTATTCTGTACCTTATAGTATAAAAGACCTCCTGAAATGCTACTCTTTTCAATATTTAGCAATGCTGCTAGCTGAAGATAGATTTTCCTCAGCAATGCTCATAAACTAAATGGCTAAATAGGGGCATCATTTCAAGAGACTTTACAGCTAAAAATGTACAGAATAGTCTAATTAAACTGCCTTGATTCACCTATCGATATATAGATAGATAGATAGATAGATAGATAGATAGATAGATAGATAGATAGATAGATAGAGAAAAGCCCTCACGGACTCACTGACCCATTGACTGACTGACTGATTTGCCACTAATTATCCAACTTCTCAGTTTTGTACAAACTTGAAATTTAGCATGACCATTCATTAGGTCCTAAATCGAAAAAGTAAAGGGGTCACAACTTGATTATTCAATTCTAAGTATAAAAGTCATTGACCCCGTATATTGTGTACTTAATTTAATTCTCTAACTTCCTGGTGTCGTACAAATTTAAAATTTGGCACAACTATTCTTTAGGTTCTAAAAAGGAAAATTAAAAGGGATACAACTTGATTATTAAATTCTAAGTGTAAAAGTAAGTGACCCTTCAATGTAATGTAACTTTTAACACACATCTGTACACCCTAAAGCGAAATCTGGCACGACCATTCTTAAGGTCTTAAATAAGAAAAGTAAAGTCGCAACTTGAGTATTCAATTCTAAGCGTAAAAGTAAGTGACCCCCCCTATCTAATGTAACTAATAATATGCATCTGTATTGCACAGACATGAAATTTAGCACAACCATTCTTTAGGGTGCGGGCAGACGAGCGCATAAACGGTGCGTTTTTGCGACCAAACGTATATACGTGACCATCTGAGGCAATGGTTTCGAATGTATTCGTTCACATGGGCGATTTTACGGCGCGTAAAAACGGCAATTCGAAAAAAAACGGAACATATGCGACCGAAATACGCGCCAACGCATATTCGATCGCCGAAAAGACTGTTTGCAAAGTAGGAACAAACGAAAATACGCTTTCTAGCTCTGGTCGTGATCGGTGAAAATCGATCGCTCGGGCGATTATACGTTGCGCTCGTGCGAACGTAAATACGCCTACGCTCGTCTGCCCGCACCCTTAGGTTGTAAATAGGAAAAGTAAAGGGGTCTCAACTTAATTAATCAATTCTAAGTGCAAAAGTTAGAGATTCCCTGTGTAATTTACCAAATCTAATTCTCAAATTTCCCGGTGTCGTGCAAACTTGAAATTTACCACAACCATTTTTTAGGTCCTTAATAGGAAAAGTAAAGGTGTTTACAACTTGATTATTCAATTCTAAGTGCCAAAGTAAATAACCCCCTATCTAATGTAACTAATAACACACATCTGTACCGCACAAACATAAAATTTGCCACAACAATTCTTTACGTCCTAAATAGGAAAAGTACAGGGATCTCAACTTCAATATTCAATACTGAGCATGAAAAACTGTGAAAATCCTTGATACATGAGATAGTTTGTTTCTCAGAAACTATAAAGCCTATGGAAGTGATTTAAATACTGAAAAGAAAGAATCTGCTTCACCTCTTGTGTGTATACTGAGGAGAATATAACTGACCTCTGTGTGTATATATTGAGGAGAATATAACTGACCCCTTTGTGTATGTACTGAGGAGAAAATAACTGACCTCTGTGTATATATACTGAGGAGAAAATAACTGACCTCTGTGTGTATATACTGAAGAGAAAATAACTGACCTCTGTGTGTATATACTGAGGGGGATATAAGTGACCTGTGTGTGCATATACTGAAAGGCTGTGAAGTACATAAGGAAGCAGCCAAGGACTGCAAAAATGGAACATGCCTTTAAGGCTAAGAAGGGGCTACAACCTCCAGTCTGGGGGTAAATTTGAATAAAAAGGGGCGTTACCACTAAGGGTAAAAAGTGAGGAGAGTGGGGGGGGGGGGGAGATGTGCAACATTGGGTCAGCAGCAGAAGTGCCCTAACTGGCTTCTCTCCCATTAAAGTCCATAGAAGAAGAAGTAACTATTACACTTCCTTCTTCCAATAAACTTATCAAATCCAGAAAAGACTAGTAAGGCCCCCTGTCCACGGGCGTGATTTCTCCGGCTGTAAATCGCCAGTGAATCACGCCGTCTGAAGCTTTCCATAGCATTGCTATGGAAAGCGCCGGCCCCGTATCCACTCGCAATTTTCTCCGCTCGCAGCCGGTAATTTGCAGCATGCTGCGAATTGCCGTGATTCTCCGCGGTCAGCCTGTCTGTCAGATAGGCTGACCACAGAGATTTGTTTGCCGACTCCTGTTCCCAGGCGGCGGCTTCCGCGGTGGAGAATTCGACGTGGGACTTCGCAACGCCCGTGGACAGGGGGCTTAAAACAATAACCACTCACCCAGTAAGTGGGTGCACATAATCTCACTCAACTGGTTATTACCCTCACAAAATGAGGTCAAGGAAGCATTTCATCAATTCCAATCCAGTGGTGGCCCAAAGTTTTCAAACTGACATATTTTGGTTTTCACAAAGTTTCCTGCTTCGGTGTTTTTTGATCTTTTAGTCAGATGTTTCTGTGGTACATTGAAGTTTATTTATAAGCATTTGAAAATTGTGGATGAGCCTCTTCCCTTGGATGAAAAGCAACCCCACACATGAATGGTCTCAGTAGGTTTTACTGTTGGCATGACACAACATTCATTGTAGCACTCACCTTTTCTTCTCTGGGCTATTCTTCAATATGTCCCAGTCTGAAGGGGGTTTCATCAGAGAAATTAACTTTACCCCCAGTTTTCTGCTGTCCAATCCCTGTACAATATTTTCTATGAAGGAGCCCCCTTCAAACTATTTGGGACATCTGGACTGGAATAATTGTCCAGAGAAGAAATGGTGAGCACTGCTATGAGTCTTGTGTCATGCCAACAGTAAAGCATTCTGAGACCATTCCTTTGTGGGATTTCTTTTTTATCTAAGGGAGTGGGCTCACTCACAATTTTTCAGTGCAATAAATAAAGAATGGTATTTAAACCTCCTCTAAGAGCAACTTTTCCATCAATCCAGCAGCAATTTGGTGATGAACAATGCTTTTTCCAGCATGATGAAGCAACATATCACAAAGCAAAGGTGATAACTAAGTGGCTCAGTGAACAAATTTTGTGCCCTCAGCCAGGAAACTCCCCTGATCTAAATCCCATTGAGAAGCTGTGGTCAATCCTCAAAAAGTGGGTAAACATGCAAAAACACAGAAATTGTGATAAATTCCAAAAATTAGGAAGGATGGTCTGCCATCAGTCAGGATTTGGCCCATAAGCTGATATCCAGTATGTTAAGACTTGAGATGAGCGAGCACCAAAATGCTTGGGTGCTCGTTATTCGACCCGAGCATTTTGTAATGTTCGAGAGCTCTGTTTGAGTAACCAACCCCATTGAAGTCCATAGGAGACTCGAGCATTTTACAATGGACCCGCCTGGCGCCAAGCTTTTTTTTTCCTCTCTCTCTCTCTCTCTCCTGTAGACGTGCGCATGCTTGGCACGTCACAGCAGGAAGTGGTAAAGCGGGGAGGGGCCATAACTTTTTCTTGAACATGGAGTGGCGCTCACTCGAGTACGGAGCACCATTGAGTATGCTACTACTCGATCAAGCATCAAGCTCGGACGAGCATGTTCGCTCATCTTTAGTTAGGACGAATTGCAGAAAGTAAAAAAAAAAAAAGGTTCAGCAGTGTAAATATTTGACTCATCAAAATTTCAATCTATTTATTTAGTTATTTGAAATTCTGTCTTTGACAAGACGTAAAGATTTCACTAGGGGGAGAATGCAGGAAATTGCTGTTATATTGGTTTGCCCAACACCCCAACTCTGGATAAGTTGGTTCTGTCCTGAGTCCTTGGAGAGTGATGAGGAAACCCCTTATATGTAAATGGAGATTGTTATAAAATGGGGGAGTTTGTTTAGACATTGGGTTCCACAGCACATGGGAATCTAAAGGGGAGCTGCTGTAGGCAGCTAGTCAGATATTCCCTCTACATATCAGAGAGCTTCTTCACCTTAGCTTGGATCAAGAAGATAATAGCTATCCTATCTATGTAGTTGGGCTGAATTTAAACTATAGTGAAAAAGCAGCTACTGTACTGTTTTATAACTTTCAGTCTTCCAGTGTAGGGCTGGTGATACCAATTCTGCTGGATCACTGTTATTGCTTGTTTCCTCTAGGCTTTATGCATTGTTGTTTGGTGATTGTTAATTCCTCAACAGCTCTAGTTGATCATATGTGAATAGGAAATAGCCACCATGTGATCATTATACAAATTATAGACTGGGACTAGTGTACAGTTTAGGAACAGTGTCTGGTTCGGTGACTGATGGCTGATTGGAAGAATAGAGATCTGGTCAGACTGATAGAATAGATAGAGAAGAGGGAATAGTACAACATAGTTAGGTTTGTCTTCATCATCTGTCTTCCTGTGTGGCGATGGTCAGATACAGAATCTCCTAGTCCTTCTCACTCTTTTTTAGCTCCTGACTTGCATTGGAGTGCTGTTCAACCTGCTGAGGAATCCTGCATCTGCTACCAGCTACAGGCACCCCTGCATTGTGACTCTTCAACCTTCTGATGTCTGAGGCATCATGCATGGGACTCCATATACACCTGTATATGCATATATCTGGTATATAGTCACCATTTAACAAGGACTATTTGGAACTATATATTAAGTACTATATAATTCATTGTAACATATGTATGCATCGATTGTATCTTTTTTGCTACTGTTTTATAAAGTATGATATCCTTTATGGTTATCTCTGTATAATTATTTCTATTGAATACGTTGGATTCACAAATATATGCCTGTTTGTATAAATGTATAGGTAGTTTTAAGGAAGAGACCCTTGTTAGTTTAGGGCTCAATCCTGAGTGTAGACACCGACTAGAGAAAACTCACTATTACACCCATTCTTCCAATTAGCAAAGATTCCAGGTCTCCATGTGTCATATGGGTTAGTGCCAGGGCCTGTTGGGAAGGGTCACTATGTATATACCCTCCCCCAAACAGGGTTACACAATGATAATAAGTGAATTTTTCAGGTCCTGCTAATATGCCTGATAATTTATACTATTATCCATTTGATCTTCTGCTGTATTCTGCCTATTTGCAAAAACCACCAAACATCTGTCATAAGAGAGTATACAAATCTCGTGCGTACAGTTGCTCCTAACAATAGAGAATATGCTAATCTTACACACGCTATTCCTCTCCAACGTGTGTAGATTGTGATATACTTCATATCTCAGACTTCCAAAATACATAGGGTCATGACAGGAGACTAAGGAAAGGTAAGGTGGCATAGACCTCCCTACCATCAGGGGACATCTCCATGGCAAAGGGACAAGCAGCACCTATTGCAAAAGTAAAGACAGACTGTATGTCCGGGGTATTGAAATGTTCACAAAAAGGTGGGAGAGGGGATGTTAGGGCAGCGAATATGTATCCATTTTGTATCTAGTATCCATTTTATAAGCGTCAGTCTAGCATTCCATAAACTTGTTGTTTTCTACAACTAGAGCATTTTCAGACATATTATCTTAGCTTTGCCGAAGTATACTGTATATATATTAGAAGTAAGAACTGTAGTGCAGGTCCATCTTGTGGTGAGTAAAGATGGCAAGTCAAATATTACTTGTGTTATTGCAATGTATTTGTTTTTACTCTTGCATATTATTATTCTTACATTATTCTCCATTTCAGCTTTGCCAGAATACCTATGCAACATAAAAGTGTTAGGAAACCTTTAGAATAGCGTGTGACTTATGCTGCAGGAACAATTTTATGCATATTGAACACGTATTTTAGTAATGCTACTTGGTGAGAGATATAAACTTTAAGCCAAGTGGGAAAAATAATCTGTTCTGCAATTTTCTACTCCTGTCTTCCTGTTTACTTTCTGAAGCAGATCACCAAAGAGATTTTTCTTACTTATTGTACAGGTAAAAATGTGATCAAGGCGCCACAGATTCCTCCAGGAAAACAAACAAAACATATTGGCTCTGCTAAAAAAAACATGATTTTTTTTCTCATGTCCTGACTTGATCTCCACATGACAGTATTTAGATATTTACAGATATAATTAATTAAGAATCAATTCTATTGAAAAAGGTTTTAGTAGGGTGGTTTCATACACAGCGTTGTATGGAAAAACACTATTATTTACAGAAATTTTCCTGGCATTTTTACCAAAACACCGTGGCCAAAAGCTGGCTGTTCTGCAGATTAGTAGGAGGTTACTAAATGCAGCACAAACATTTTATAGTGTTTTTCTGAGTTTATATGCTTTTTTGAGTACATGGCTTTTATTTGGGAAATTTTTGAATAAATTGTCATTTTTTTCACATTTCCAACTGCAATATCTTGAATATATGCAAACATACTCTACAATTTTTGATACGATATACAACATATGGCCAAAAGTATTTGGACACTGCAGAAAATCAGCAAATATGCAAATATTGAGTTTTGCCTGCCGAATGGTATGCTGGGAAGGGCATGGGTAATATAAAAAGCTGCTCATTTTGGAATAACCATTCATCTGATCGAGCAATTGTGGGATGCATGGAGCAACGGGTATGACATCGCCATCCATGCCCATTTTCACAGCAATCCCTTCTCACAGCCTTGCAGGAGGAATGGTGAGCTATTCCTGCACAGACTTAGGGTGCATTCACATGAGCGCGTGCTGGTTGTATATAGGTGCGCACAAAGCCGGCACACCCATGTACGTGCACAAACACGTAAGAATGCAGGTCTGTGCGGCATTGCTTTCAATTGCTGTGTTGCCACTGTAATACAAGCAAAAGGAGGGCCTAAACGTTACTAAATAAAATAAAGCAGTTTTTTTTTTAAAAACGTGCAGTGTCCAAATAATTTTGTGCATATAGTGTATATTTCCATGTTTAATTTATTCTGCAAACACATTGAGAAAGTTTATTTTTTTTTCAACCATTTAAGAGATGCACAAATGTAACATTACTTGTTGAAATTTTGAGGAACATTTTGTTTTCCTACACCAAGCCAAGATTACAAAGGCTCATAGGTGTCAGAATGATAAATACCCCCACAAAGGTCCCCATTTAAAAAAAAATATACTCCTTAATATATCCATTGAGGGTGTCATGAGTATTTTGACCCCAGAGTTGTTTTTTTAGGAGTTAACGCAATTTAGAGTAGAAAAAAATAACATTTCATATTTTTGCAAATATGTCTTTTTAAAGACAGTTTTTTTTCTATAGTGCACATGAAAATGAGGATCTGCACCCTAAAAGGGATATCCCTGTTTGTCCTGTGTTCAGAAAGATACCCATTGTGGCCCTAATCCTATGTCTGTATGCACAACAGTGGCTTTCAGTACAGAAAGTTTGCTTGAGTGCTCAGTTACACGAGCACCGATGCACCCGTGTTACTGCACGAAGAAGACAGCCGCACTGCAGGTGCGGACGACTGTCCGCACCGCTGGAAAAAAGAACACATGACCGGCAATGGAGCCGGTCATGTGTTCTTTCTTTTGGCGGTGTGGAGAGTCGTCTGCACCTACAGTGCGGCCGTCTTCTTCGTGCAGTGAAATGGGCGCATCGGCTCCCGTGTGACTGAGCCCTGAAGGTGTTTCCAAAGGGGTTGTCCAGGGAAGCAAAAATCCTTACCCAACCTGCAGTGTTGGAACCTCCATCTCTGACTCCAGGTCAAGTGCTATAGACTCTCTGTGCCTGTCATATTATTGCAGGAGACTGGTTGTTCCACTCATTTAGATGCCAGCTGCCTTCTCTGTTGACCATGACAGAGAAGGTGGCTGACTTCGTAGTAAAGAGGAGTGGAACAGTCAATCTCCAGCAATGACGTGACAGGCACAGAGAAAGTCCATATCACATGACCCAGTGACAGAATGGGGCTGGTACTCAGCTTCCAACATTGTAGGTACAGATAAGGATTTCACTTCCCTGCCCAACCCCTTTAAATCCCTGCTTTTACTTAATGGTTTTTACAAGATAAAGGCACCAGTTTGGTACTATAATATGTAGTAATCAATAAAGGATGCAAATTCACCACTTCTGTCCATGCTTCAATATCCATCGATGGCAGAGGTGATCCTCAAATTTTGATTTCTCTATTAGCACATATTTTAAGAGAGCACACAAAACCTTGCCCTCATTTGCCACAAATTTTAGATATTCTGAAAGACTAAAACAATATATAATGTGCTATCTCTACCCCACCAAATCCTTAATTATTTTCTTTATTGCATAACTCTAATAACGATCTGACAACACATTATTGGTGTCGTATAGCTGTTGGCATTCTGCTACTGCCCAAAGGTACAATAAAGGAGTGCAATTCTGCAAGTAGTAAACTGACAAAGACAGAATCCAGTGCGTAAGATAATAAATAAAGAGGTAATAGCTGATATAAAATGTAATGTGCAATTTGTACAGACAACAAATTTGCATAATTAGCTGTTACCGTGGAGACTGACTTACCTAAATCTTTGCCCAACTTGGTCAGTTGAAAACTATATAAAAAAAACTAATTGAAATATGAAATAGTTGTCTTTGTCTGCTCTGAACTATAGAAGCTAAAAAAACAACAAGGAGGAAGAACATATTTGAACTGCTTTTTGTCTCAAATTTAGCAAATAGGGATGGCATTCTATTTGCCCCTTTTTCCAGCCTCGTTCATATGAGCGCTGTTTTCACGCATTAGAGGTGCATTTAAAAAGCGCTTCTTTAAGAACCAATGATTTCCTATAGAAGCATTCACGTGAAGGTATTTCAGACATGCTAAATACTCGCACCGATCAAAGATAGGACATGCATAGCTACAATGCCCGCATCTAAGGTCCGTGCTGCGAGAAAAAATAGCACCTGACCTATCTTTGGTGCTAGCTGCGCAGGAGTTTCTATTGACTCTTTAGAGAGCTGGAGTCTATGGCAACTCCTGTGCAGGAAATGAAGATTTCCTGCTGCTTACATCAGGACATTTAAAACATGCTGCCCAGAAGCACATTTTAAATGTCCTGCTGTAAACACCTGTTAGTCGCATGGAGGTATAGGGAAGTCCTAAGGGGCTAACAGGAATTTACAATGGGACATTTAAAATGTGCTTCTGCACAGCACGTCTTAAATGTCCTGTTGTAAGCAGTGTGGTATTCCTCCAGCCGCACTGCTGGGCAATTCCCCAGCAGTGGGGGGCAGTAGGGGACTCCATCTACCTCTCTCCCCATAGGATTTTGCTATAGCGAGGCTAGAGAGGGGGCGGGTTACAGGGCTTCCCGAGAGTGTGGGATGAGGGGGTTTGGCTAGAGGGATCCACCCTCTAGTTCCACCCATTTAGCCCTCACCCCTCTACTGTTGCTATGGGGAAGCCCTGTGAAAAGCCCTATAGCCCTGATCCCTTTCTAGCCACACCCACTCTCTCTATAGTATGGGTATATCCCTCAGGCATCTCCAAAGCAGGGAGAGAGGGCGGGGCTATGGGGGCTTAACCCATAGCAGGGAGAGACAGAGCGGGGCTATGGGTTAATTCCCCTATAGCCCCGCTCTCTCTCTACCTGCTATGGGGAAATCCAGAGGCCCTGCGGGGCTTCTTCTCTCTTTCCTCCGGGAGCAGCTGCGTTTTTTTAGGTGCAGCTGCTCCAATGAGCAGCTACTCGTTCATTCAATTTTTAGTGCAGTATGGGCGCCTCAAGATGCCTCAAGATAAGTGACTGCTGTGTAAATATTGAGTCGTTGTCACAAGTTTCAGTACTCCTGATTAACATATAAAATATCCGCATAGATATTTTATATGTTAATCAGGAGTACTGACTCTTGTGCCAGCTACTCAATAATTACACATCAGCCACTTATCTTGAGCTCTGCTTATATCCCTTCCCCTCTCTGCCCCTTGCAGGCTGTTGGCAAAGGGAGGGGGTGGGATGGGGTGGGAGATTAGCACACTAACTCCCGCCCCCTCCCTTTGCCGATAGCCAGCGAGGGAGGGAGAGGCGTGGGAAGGAGGAGGGAGTTTAGAAAGCTAAACTCTCTCCCCCTGCTCGACAGTATACCGAGCTCAGTGTATACTTGCCACACCCCGGCCATCTGAACAGGCGTATAAACAGGGAATGTAGCCGTGACTTGGTAACGGATGCCTCTCGTTCATGCCATTTTTCGCCAGGCTGACAGAGAAGCTTAGCGCCCCTGTGAAGGAGCCCTTAGACCAATAAACAATAGGAATGAGGACTTTGCTCATAAGAGTTATAATCTGTGAGGAAATAGGTGTGACAGAAGATGTAAAAGTGCGGGGGGCGGAGCCTGACCGCGGAGTGTGATGGCCGCATAGAACGAGTGCTCCCTCACACAGGCACGGTCACAGGCTCCTACAAACAGCAAATATCGGCGAAAATGGGGAAAACCAGCAGGGAAAGAAGCGGTGAGCAGCAGGGGACTCCGAGACCAGCCCGCTGTCAGTCGGATCTGCAGCGCTATTTAAAAGACCGGAGCTCCCGCTCTCCGCACGCTGCAGGGAAGATGGCGCCGGCAGCAGCAACTACAGCTCAAGCCACAGCGCGGGAAAGAGATAGTTCATCAGAAGAGGAACAAGATGAACCCCTATCAAAAGGATTCATGAGAGACCTACTCACCAAAACGATGCAACCGGTAATGAACGAACTTAATGAGATCAAGGAGGAGGTAAGAAACATGGGGAGGAGGGTAGAAGATCTGGAGGGAGCCACAGCCTCTATCACTACACACACAGGAGAACTAGCAAATGTTGTTAAAGAACAGCACCTCCAACTAAACAAAATGCTCCTCATGCAAGAGGACATAGAAAATAGAAACCGTAGAAATAATGTGCGCATTAAGGGGTTACCGGAATCGTGGGCGCAAGAGACGTTACTGAAAATAGCCATGGAGATCTTCAAGGATTTACTAGGGGCAGACAGAGCTACTTCTATTTCTATTGAGAGAGTCCACAGGGCTCTGAGACCACTACCCGCCCCCAATGACCCCCCCAGGGATGTCATTTGCAGACTCCTGGCATATCCAGACACCGCCGCCATTCTAAGTGCAGCACGTAGCGTCAGAGGCTTGCAGTATGACGGAACGGAGATCCAGCTATTCCAGGATCTCTCGCCCACCACTCTAGCCAAACGAAGATTGCTCAGGCCCCTTCTGGAAGGTCTTAAATCAAAAAATATAAGATATGCGTGGCTATACCCATTTGGCATCGGCATTACCCACAAAGGGAAGAGGCTGAACATCCGCTCCCCAGAGGATTTGCAAGGTTGTTGGCAGCATCTGGGGATGGAGCCCATAGAGCTGCCTAATTGGCTTCCCCTCCCGGAGTTCCCGACCCTCACACCCCTCCCCGCCTCCGCAAACTGGCAAACAGCGACTAACTCTAAATCACCGAGGGGCAAGCTAAAGAAGAAGACCAGGGGAGAGAGCACACCCGAAGACACCTGAACTCTTAGCCACAACCCCGGGTCTCCTCTGTAAGACTGCCGATGAGCAGTGTACCGTAAAACAGTTTCGGGAAAAGCCTCCCCCTCCTCTACTTTCATTGTTTAAAGACACTTTGAATTTGTTAGCCTCACCAACTAAAACTCACAAGTTACAAGTTACCCCAAGACACGAACTGCACCATCCAGAGCACCCCCACAGAAGAAGGAGCCTGCCCGTGCCCCTCCGATCAGGCATCCCACGTCACAACGAAAACCAAAGGCAGGAGCTTTGGTTTCATCATAGACAAACCTTTCGCTTAACACATCGCATCTTCCGCCTCACCCCATCAGAGAGACTCCTGGCACCCGGGGGCCGGCCTTTTCTTCCCCCCCCCCGCGCTCTCTCTGCATCTCTGAGAAAAGAGAACTGTTAAGGACACTATTGTCAATCCGCAAGAAGCCGCTAACAAAGACATCCCCTGGGATATCCTTCCCAGGTCCCCCCCTCCCTTCGTCCACCCCCCCCCCCTCTGCCGACTGTCCTCCCCGCGATCTGACTTCTAAATATCTCTGTTTTTTTTTTTTTTTTTTTTTTTTTGTTGTTTCTCTCTCTCTCTTCTCTCTCTCTGACCTCTGGCCATCTCCTCCAACAGACATATATATCCATCTGTAATAGCTGATAAAGTGTTTGTCGTAGCTGGCATTTATTACTCTGTTTTATACCCATAGGTTGCCTGTCTCCGCCGCGCCCTCTCCTGAGCCGACCACCGCTCCAGCAAAAACCAAACTGAAAACATGGACTTAATGAGAGTCACCTCTTTCAATGTCCGGGGCCTGAATACACCTCAGAAAAGGTACAGTATATCCCAACTTGTCAAAAAGTATAAGTCTAAGATCTTATTACTACAAGAGACACACTTTAAGCTAGACAAATGTGCACACCTACCAGGACGTGCTTTCACCCAGGGCTACCACAATTCGCACCCGACCTCCGCCTCCAAGGGAGTTTCCACTATGTTCCACAATTCCATTGCATTTAATCTCACGGCCAAATACTCAGATGAAGTAGGAAGGGCCTTATTTCTAAAGGGAACAATTAACAAGACAAAGTTAACGATAGCTAATTTATATGCACCCAACTCCAACCAAGTAAATTGGTTAATAGATCAGCTAAACATACTAAAAGAGTTCGCAGAGGGCCAGATTATTATAGGAGGAGATCTAAATTCCTCACTGAACCCCCTCCTAGACTCTTCAACAGGAAGATCTTGGATCCCACAAAAACAAATCAAAAAACTCAACAAAGCCCTTCAGGATCTGGGGGTCGTAGACACATGGCGAGCACTCAACCCGGTAACAAAGGACTATACCCATTACTCCCGGACACACGCCTCATATCAGAGGCTAGATTACATTCTAACCTCTCATAATTTACTAACAAAAGTAGAAAAAACTAAAATAGATAACATTACAGTCTCGGACCACGCACCTATCCATGCGGACATATGGATCACAGGTGAGGGGCCCAGAGAATGGATTTGGAGGATCAACAATTCGCTGCTAGACCCAGTAACAGACAGAGAACATATATCTAAACTGCTAACAGAGTACTTCCACCTCAACTCCGTAGGAGACGTGCAATTTCCCACGATTTGGGAGGCACACAAGGCCTACGTGAGGGGCCTGCTGATCTCACTGGGAGCGAGAACCAAAAAACAAAAACAAGCAGAAATAGATGACCTATTATCAAAAATAGCAAAATTAGAGCTGGCTACCAAGCTATCACAAGCTCTAGATAAAATGAAAGAATTAGAAGAGACAAGACGCACCCTCAAATGCCTATTGGAAAATAGGCATAATAAAAAACAAATATACTTCAAGCATCTCACTTACGCGCACGGCAACAGAGGGAGCAAACTCACATCAGCTCTAATTAAAAAAGCAAAAACGAAGAATTCTATTATAGCTATTAAAGATAGCAGAGGCAAAGTGGTGACCTCCACCCAGGAGATAGCAGAATGCTTCCAGAGTTTCTATGCGGATTTATATGATCTCAAAAGACAAAACCCACACAAAGAACAAAACAATAACAAAGAACAAATACAAAAGTTCCTAAATTCAATCAAACTACCCACATTAGGGGAAAAGGAGGCTACAGCCCTACTTAAACCCATTTCTATACAAGAAGTGGAAGAAATAATCATGCATAGCCCGGAGGGAAAGAGCCCAGGCCCGGACGGCCTCTCATTGAGGTACTACAAAGCATTCAAAGACATCCTTGCCCCGAAATTAAAAGACCTTTTTGAAGCGCTCATGTCAGGGAGCCCCCTACCAAAACAAGCTCAGGAAGCGCATGTCACGCTCATTCATAAGGAGAAAAGAGACCCACAACTATGTAGTAACTACAGACCAATATCTTTGATAAATTTGGACATTAAATTTTGGGCAAAATTTTTGGCAAGAAGACTAGAAGACCTAATTCCGCTACTAGTTGACAAAGAACAAACGGGCTTTGTTAAGGGCCGAGAAGGCAGAGAAAATAGCTACAGACTAATACATGCAATAAAATACGCCCAAACCTATAAAATCCCAACAGTCCTATTGAGCACCGATGCCGAAAAGGCATTCGATAGGGTGAGCTGGAGCTATATGGAAGAGGTACTAGTCCACTTCAATCTCCCTCCCATTTTCATTAAAGCAATTTTAACATTATACAAAGAACCTTATGCGAGGCTAAAAATTAATAACATACTTTCCCCAGCTTTCAACATAAAAAATGGAACCAGGCAGGGGTGCCCGCTTTCCCCATCCCTGTTCATCCTATCCATGGAGCCCCTGCTGCAGAGCGTGAGAGCAAGCTCTAATATACAAGGGTTAAAAATAGGCACAAAATCCCTAAACACGGCAGCTTTTGCAGACGACGTTATGTTCGTTTTGACAGAACCAGAAAGGAGCATCCCGAACCTAACCTCGCTCTTAGAAGACTTCGGCTCCGTATCTAACTTTAAAATTAATTATACGAAATCTACTGTCTTGAACATTTCGCTATCTCAGGCAAGATATGACGCCCTTAGCTCCGGCTCACCCTTCGTCTGGTCTAATACATCAGTTGAATACCTTGGGGTGAAAATCACAAAAAAGAATGAAGACCTTTTCCAACAAAATTTCATCCCACTATTATCCCAAATCAAACAACAACTCCAAACATATGACCTGCCATTCATCTCGTGGATTGGCAGGAAAAATATCCTAAATTCATATATACTCCCAAAGATACTCTATAAACTCAGAATGCTCCCGATTGCTCTCCCCCAGTCCTTTTTCAAGGCTATCCGGTCAGCATTTAATGGTTTCACCTGGAGGCAGAAAAGACCCCGCCTGGCGTATAGCCTCATGATTAAGAGAAGGGAGGAGGGGGGGATTGGCTTGCCATGTGTCCATGATTATTACCTGGCCACACAACTAAATTACTGGCTAGAACTGAACTCCCCTCAGAAAGATGAGATTTTACACCAACTGGCATTGCACTCACACGGAGACACCCTACAAGAGGATCTGTGGTACCCTGATAAAAACCTCTATAGGTCAAAAAAATTCAATACTCTACTAAAAGGACCATGCGAAGCATGGGACAAAATGAAGAAAACCTTAGCACCAGACCCTTCCCCAGTAGCTCCATTGACCACCATTAATAAACTGCTAGGGAGATCAACTGACGGCCCTGTGAGGAGCCTTTGGAAGACATTCAAACAGCTAAAAATTAAAGACTTACAATTGCATGCCCACAAAAAAACATCTGACATTATTCAATCACTAGTACCAAAGAAAACTATGTCATTTCTACAAGAAGCACATATAATCAACACAATTGAAGACTTTAAGAAGAGACATAGATCCACCAGACCCGAAACTCAATTTGAAAAGTTACTGAGCCAAGAACCCTCAAAAACTAAAATCAAACCAATCGCCTACCTACGTAAAAGGGTTATAACACCACCCGCCTACCATAAACCCACTTTTATCAGGTCCTGGGAGGATGAGCTAAACGTGTCTCTCTCCACCTCCGACGTGAAAACAATATTACAAACCGCCTTTGGACACTCCCAGTGCATACTACTACAAGAGAGCCACTACAAACTTCTTGTAAGGTGGTATAAAACCCCACAGTGGCTCTACGCCTATAAACTCTCGCCACACGACAGATGCTGGAGGTGCAACCTGGGAGTGGGATCCTACAGGCATATATGGTGGGAATGCCCACAAATCGCTCCCTTTTGGTCGGAGGTCGAGGGAGTCATAAGGCAAATAAAACCAGGATTTAAGGTAACGAAGGAAATATTGTTTCTCTGGAAGCCATCACCTAACTTCCACCCACTAAAAGACAAGCTTATCGCCTTTCTAATAGACGCAGCTAAGACCCTCATACCTGCCCTCTGGCTCCAAAAAACATCACCTACTCTATCCCAATGGAAGATTAAGGTAGATTCAATTTGTAATATGGAGGAACTCTCAAGTTGGAACAAAGGAACACATGATAAATTCACTGAGGTGTGGACACCTTGGAGGCGGATTGTTAGCATAGATTAGCGAGATGAGGAGGCCCGGTGACATACTAATATCCGTAAAGACTGGGGAGGGCCCCGGAGGTTGAATGAAATATGAGATAGTGGATGGTACTGAGCACCAAACGCCACTTCAAAGACTAAGCATTCCCCAAACCGCGGAGAATGAGCTGGTCACAGATCAACGAGAGAGACTCGGATGGACCGGGACACTGGTGGAGTGGAGAGGACGCGGCGGAGACTGATAGCTTGTTAAGTAATATACTCTTTCACTAAATTCCCCTCTCCCTCCACCCCCCCACCCACAAGTCCTCCCCAACCCCCTTCCCCAACCTACCCCCTTTCCCCCACCACTACCCCCCCTACTCCCCCTCGTGTATAATGTTTCAAGTGTTTCTTAGCTTTATTCTCGAGTTAAACCTCGCAGGTCATGCTTTAGATGGAGCTCTACTAAAAACCCTGGTTATGAAAAGAACTCACAAGAAGAGCTCCAGTGCATAAACGGACTATCTTGTTCCTCTAAAGTAGACGAGATCTGGGCATCCTACGCCTACGAGAGGTTTGACCGAGCAACCTGTTCATATCGGTTTTACATGTTTATACTGGCTTTCAGTTGTGCACAAGTGATATTAAC
Source organism: Eleutherodactylus coqui (assembly GCF_035609145.1). Lineage (NCBI taxonomy): Eukaryota > Metazoa > Chordata > Amphibia > Anura > Eleutherodactylidae > Eleutherodactylus > Eleutherodactylus coqui. The sequence goes on along the minus strand of NC_089840.1, from coordinate 180,238,330 downwards.
ATGTTGTATTTGTTGTATTTGTTAAAAACTAATAAAAACCAGATTTAAAAAAAAAAAAAAAAAGAAGATGTAAAAGTGCTTATTCTGTACTGTGGTCAAGCCATCTTTTAAATTAATAGGGTAGTATACATAAAGCTGTATGAGCTGTCAACAGCCATTATCTATAGATATAAAAATTTAAAGTGCATTATACTTATGGAGTGTGGGAAATACTATCATCAGATTTTGGGAGCCAAAGCAGAATACATGGAAAACATTAGATTAGGGAAGTGTTTTGAGGACATGCTTAGAACCATGGGTATTTGTGATTAGGCCAGTTTCGGACGAGTGTATGGATACATGGCCATAATACAGATGTGTATTACAGATGATATTAAAGCCATGTCATCAATATTTGCCTCTGTACATTTTAGTATTCATCAGTATTTGCCTAATAGAAAAGAATAGAAATATGGAGCCAAATACGCAAAAAATAAGTCATGCTGTGTTTAAAAAAAATGGCTATGTGAATAGATACATGGATTTACATTAGCTTCTTATTATTGTCAAAAATAGGCAAAAATCCTCTGAATTACTTATTTAGTTATTTAGTTAAATAGAGACAGCTGTAATCATTTCGCAGCATTAGACACAGCAAAACTCCCTTCCCCTCCCTTTTTTCTGCTCCCATAGGAGTCTAAGGGAGCCTTCAGCATATACCTTCGCAAAAGATAGGGCAAGACCTGTATTTTCCAGCTGCGTGTAAAATTGGTTGCCGTTTTTGTTTGCTGATGTCCTAATACTCCTATTACAACAGTTTTATGCGACTAAAAATCACTTATCTGAATGAACACATTGGAAACCAATGTTCCAGATGGTAGCAAATTTTTATTATGGCTAAATTAGCCACATAAAAAATGCTCATGTAAATAAGGCCTCGTCCACACGGGTGAAACGGCATCGCCGCGAGAATATCGTAGCGATATCGCATCGCTGGTCCGTGCAATATCGCTGTGGTTTCTCACAGTGATACCACAACTTTGTAGCACTACAAATTCACATGTGGTGCTACAAGGTGGCACAACTTTGTAGCACCACATGCAAGGATTTTTTGGGGGAAGTGGGGTGCTTGAAATATAAGCCCTACCACGAAAATAATCCATAGCTGAACTAAAAAAATGTTTTAAAAGTATATAGCACCTACAAGCATTATCTGTGGCTCCGCTGTGGCTTCCTCTTTGTCCCCGCACTGGTCTTCTGGCCGGGGATTGAAAAATTTCCGCCTTCATGAGGCTCTGACTGTGATTGGCTGATGAATAGCTGTGATTGGTTAATCGAGCGCTGGTTGGGATTGGATAAATGTCAGCCAATCACAGCCAGCGCTTCCAGGAGGCAGGAATTTTTCAATCCCCAGCCAGAAGAGATGAAGTTAAATAGTGTTGGGACCTGGGGAGAAGATGCGGCCAGGCTGACAGTGCTTCTAAGGGGATGTATGTGTTTATTTTTTCCTGCAGCTAGGGCTTAGATTAGGGCTTTGACAGTAGGATATCCCACTGTCAAAGTTGCATCACACCGCACGAAAATCGTGTTTTCATGCTATGCGACACAACAGAGAGGAAGGCTCCACAATGAAACATGGGCTACAAAACCTCATGAGTAGAGATGAGCGAACCTACTCGTTTCGAGTAATTACTCGATCGAGCACCGCGATTTTCGAGTACTTCCGTACTCGGGTGAAAAGATTCGGGGGGCGCCGGGGGGCGGGGGGAGGCGTGGCGGAGCGGGGGTAGCCGCGGGGAACAGGGGGGAGCCCTCTCTCTCTCCCTTTTCCCCCCACTCCCCGCTGCAACCCCCCACTCACCCACGGCGCCCCCCGAATCTTTTTGCCTGAGTACAGAAGTGCTCGAAAATCCCGGTGCTCGGGCGAAAAAGGGGCATGGTTCGCTCATCTCTACTCATGAGTCATGTGCATATCGCTGAACCCGCAATGTTTTTGTGTCAGGTTGTTGCATGCTACAAAACATCTCACGTGTGAATTAAACCATAGGAAAACATTCATGGGATTTGTAGAATTGTAGCAATGCAACAAAGTCACGTGACTTTGTCGCCCGTGTGAATGAAACGTAATGCCTAAGGAAGGAGATTTAGGATGGTGCAGCACTGTGGAGTGCAGTGACTAACACAGGGTGGAGACAGCGGTGCAGTGCTTGGACAAAAATGAACCTGTCTGCAGTAATCAGCAAATTAAATTTCTAAATTGTAGAAAGTTGGAGGTATTGCCCTTTTGGGATGACGAGGATAAAAGCTGGATTTTATCCTGGCCCCTGCGTATATGAAAGGGCTCTCCCTAGCTTCAGCATTAGCTGGGGATGTTGACAATTTGATATCCACATTCTTTATAGTAATTTTACAGAGTTGACGTAGTGTTAATTTTTGAAAAAAAAATTAAATTGAATCCTCTAGCTTTGTCATGGTGATTGTCAAGTTGATGCTGGAAATTTGCAGTGAAAAAGTTAATTGCTAATTAGGTGGGATGCAGTCAGGGAAATTATATTGTTTTGGTCTTTCAGAATGTCTGTTGTGGCAGATGGGGTCAAGAGTCTGCTAGCTCTTTTGAAATATACATCTGTTGTTTCAAATAGGAACTATAAGTAATTTTAAAAGATTTTAATTTTATTTGGTTAAATCAAAAACACAAACCACAATAAGGGCACACAAGGGGGCCATTAACAGAAATTAGCGGATACACTTCTGACTAACCACAGCCTAGGTTGCAAACAATAGTGACTGATATTAATTCTATGCAATGCTCAAGAAATATATAATGATACCATAATTGATAGGTCATGAATATATGAACCATTCCTGGTTTACATGAATATATATATATATGAATGGCAATCTGAAGTCATGTGCATAATAAAGTCAGTAAAGCTTGACACTGGAAGCAAACTCACTTATAATATGTAATCTTTATTGTTTCTGCTTCCAATAGATACCAGTAGACAAGATGGATAGGACTTAAAGCGCTGTATATTTAGCTGGGTAACAGTCTTCCATTACTTTCAAGAATACTTTCAGCACAGACCAGCACTTTTTCAGTTTTCAAGATGACATTGCTGTCCTTTGCCCTTTATATGCATCATCAATATGCTGCACTTTCAGGAATGCTTTCAGTATAGATCAGTGCCTTGCCAGCTTCCAAGATGGCGACGCTATTCTTTGCCCTTCATAAGCGTCATCACTAGTATCTGAGGAAACCTAGGAGAGGCGCGGTAATGCTGATTGCTGGCCTGGTTGCCCTGATAACCACAGGGACAACATTGTAATGTTTTAAGTGACTTGTAGACATGCATTGGTCACAAAGTGCGGTATGCATATAGGCTGACTGATTAACATACTCCATCTGCTATAAGGCATAAAAATGAGGACCAGCATCTATTGATGATCTGATATAGGAGCTTGTAAGCTTTGACTGGTACTGTTTACTTTGCAGCGATTGGATGGGCTGTTTGAAGGCCCACCCCATGGGTGGTTCTGGCACACTATATAAGCTTTGGCAGAGCAGGAAGCTCCACATGCTCTAGTCTACCATCCAGACTATAGACTGATTTTAATTTCTTTACTTTTGTTTATACCCTTTTTTTTTTGGGGGGGGGGGGGTATACTCTGCTGGGAACTGAATCTATTTTCTATCAATCCAGCTAGTATAGATAGACAAACTTTCAGCTAGTGACTATGCAGGCCATACAATCTAAGCAAGCATAGGTAGACAATCTGTACCACTAGCTAGTTAGCCATTTCTTTTGGACCTGGCTACCTCTGGCCAAACCATTTTTGACCAGATAACACCTCCAGGGGACCTCTGTATGCTTGGATACGCAAACCATACCAAGCTACAATCAGCATCACCACATGGTGATGCTTCTCATATCAGACTCTGACTATCAAGCCTGATATAATCAGGCCTGAATGAATAGCATTCAGCTGTAATAGATGGTCTGGTATGTTGAATGTGTCCCCCATTGCTATGAAAGTTTGGCTTTATTTTTACAGCTCCCCAAAGCCATTAATAGATTGAATATATTTATTAGTCTAGCAATCTGAGCTATCATTATCTAAATTCTATACATGAGAACCTCTCTCCAGTGTACTTTCACTGAGTATGAGGACAGTCACTAAAACACTACAGACTTAAGATAGTCTTTCATAGGGCTCATTTTACTTCCTGATGACCCGCCTAATCTGCGGAGAAATACGTTGAAGTGTAAATACTAAATATGCAACTATGATAACCTAGATGTGCTGCCACTTGGTCCGCGCTCTACATATGGAGTTTACAGTAAATAAATGCTCAAGCACCTATCACTATGAGCCTCTCAGACGTCCAATATGGACTGATACTACACAAGGAAAACATAGGAAGTGGCCTGTGGTCTTGGGCACCACCCAGTAATAACAAATAATATATACTGGGTCCCCGTGGACAACATCTAGGGCACATGCCCTGACATACCATTTTATGTCTGTCCGTCATATAGCGGATATCCTATACCTTGGGGAAGTGTATCCGCTAATTTCTGTTAATGATCCCCCTTGTGGGTCCTTATTGTGGTTTGTGCTTTTAATGTAACCAAATAAAATTTAAATCTTTTCATCTTAGTCTACTCTGTGAAGGGCTTCAATTAGAAATAGAATACTGCCTCTGTGACTTCTATAAGTAATTTTAGATTTAAATGTTCAAATTGTATCTTATCACTTATGTACCTCACTAAGATTCCAGCAAAGGATCCAAATGTGTTGTGCCAATTAACCCTAAAGCCTCTGTTGATACAAGATTTAAATCACATTATAAAAGTTTATGGTAATAATGAAATAATAAATTATGTCAACATTCTTAATTCTTTTTCATCTCTAATTTGTATGACTTTAACAATACTCAAATTATCTAAATAAAAGACGAATAAACATGATGTTATCCTTATGGTGAAAATAACAAATGAAATTAAACTATATAAATTATACATAGATTTATGCAAAAACTGACTACTGTAAAATTAAAAGCAATGACCTTGATTATATAGTATTAGGATATCAGAAGTATAAAATGAAACAACGAATGACATGAACAAGAAGAAATAACTGTGTATGTCACATCTATTTCAAATTTATATGACATTGACATAAAAAGCATGTCATCTTGATAGCAAGAACAGCTGGTGTAGTAAAGGACAAATTCTAAAGATGGAAGGTTTTATAGTTCTACTATATTAAAACTGAAAGGATGTATATGAGAGAAAAAGTGAAAGAGGTAGCGTGAACTCTCAAAAAAGAAGAAACTCTCTGCTTCTGTGTTTAATGGCAAAGATTTATCATACTCCTATTTCTGAATGTGAAAAGTTTAATACATAAAACTATAACTAGGTTCACTTTGTGTTTTAACATTTTATTCAGTGGCACAGTTTGAAAATTTCCATAAAAAGTATGCTCTATACATACAGTTTACATTGTGGCAAGCTAGGGTCACTCGCCTGCGGATTGCTGACCTCTCGGACCGGAAATTGGCACAACATGTGTAGACATCACTCCAGACACTTGGATTTTTCTAAATCTGATGCCTGCCTGCATTTATTTGTACAGCACAAATATACATATACATACAGTTTACATTGTGGCAAACTAGGGTCACTCGCCTGCGGATTGCTGACCTCTCGGACCGGAAATTGGCACAACATGTGTAGACATCACTCCAGACACTTGGATTTTTCTAAATCTGATGCCTGCCTGCATTTATTTGTACAGCACAGCAAAAACGTATGTGCACAACATACAACACAATGTCTATAATTAAGGGTTCATAACCTCGCCCAGGGGGGGCCTAGAGGGCGTCCTCCTCTAACAGACTGGCGACAGGCCCAGACTATTCCACACAGGATCTCAGGCTTACTGTCCTGATGGCTGCTCCTATAGCCACTCACTCTGACTGGCAGCCAGAATTCCCCCTGAGTGTGGCAGTAACTGATCCTTTTATCTAATTTCCAGCCACACCCACAGTGTTAACCCTCTCTTTTAGTACCAGAAGGCCTATTTGCAGCCCTCCACTGGCCATGCAGTGTAATGCCCTCCTACGGCATATAAAATAACTTTAGGTATGGCTGCCATTGACTTCAAATGAAAATCTATGTGAAAACGTCCAGTGCTCGTGCTTGCCTTTAGAGTGATAAAAGTAGAATGATGTGTGCGAGATCTTCCTTCTCACCGCCCAGTGACCTTCAAAAATTTAAAGCAAAGAGAAACAGAACCACATTTCAGACTTAAAGTAATATGCAGTTTTATTATTTTTCCACGTCATCAAGGTTTAACCCATTCCAATCCAATTTGTATCCTGGTTTTCCTAGGGGGCTTACTCTTTTTTTGCCGTTATACAACTGTGCTATATTCTGGCTAAAGCCAGTACTGCATGAGGTGACACGTTGGATAGGCTCCGACAGCAGAGAGGCTGGCAATATACACTAAGAGAACCCTGACGGACGTCTTCCAACATCGGAGCTGTACAGCCCTAAATAATAAGGTCTTCAGAGGTCAGACAGTGGATTGGTAAGGGTTAATAAACATTGGTAGCAATTATAGCAACATTTTGGACATTACTTCTTCAGGTTAATGTAGGAGCTGCATATTAGGTGTGAAACTCTTGTACATATTTGTTTTAATGTGAATTGTGGTTCTTTCTCTCTTTGCTTGAAAAAATTGCTGTGAATATGTATTTAGTCTGCTGAAATGTATGGAGCTGAATGTACATTAGCACGATTTTATGGAATAGAACTAGAATATAAGAGCTATTGAAAGAGTCAACAAGGAGTGCCCTTGATGATACACTCATAGTGAAGACTTGTAAAGTAATCCAATGGTTCTATACCATAAGAAATATTCCAAAGAAAAGGGACCAACCTCAATTCGACAGCCCTTTAAATCATAAGATTTAGTCAAAGTTAAAGGGGTTGTCTCACGCCGAAACGGTTTTTTTTTTTTTTTCCATAGGCCCCCCGTTCGGCGCAGGACAACCCCAAAGGATGTGTTTAAAAAAAAAAAATTTTTATTACTTACCCGAATCCCCGCTCTGCGACGTCTTCCTTCTTCTTCCTTTACCAAGATGGCCGCCGGGATCTTCACCCACGATGCACCGCGGGTCTTCTCCCATGGTGCACCGTGGGCTCTATGCGGTCCATTGCCGATTCCAGCCTCCTGATTGGCTGGAATCGGCACACGTGACGGGGCGGAGCTACGAGGACCAGCTCTCCGGCACGAGCGGCCCCATTCACCAGGAAGAAGACCGCACAGCGCAAGCGCGTCTAAAAAAGCAAGAAGACATCAGAATTAGACGGATCCATGGCGACGGGGACGCTAGCAACGGAGCAGATAAGTGAATAACTTCTGTATGGCTCATATTTAATGCACGATGTACATTACAAAGTGCATTAATATGGCCATACAGAAGTGTATAACCCCACTTGCTGCCGCGAGACAACCCCTTTAATAAACCAATGGGAGATTGAAACTACAGTATTTCTAAAGTCTTCAATTTGGAAGATACTGGATTTCTGACGACTGCAACCATTAGGGCTAATTTTTTATATGAATACCTGCTTGGTAGAAAGGATAGCAGCATGGTTGTTTGCTCTCTTGTCAATTACCCTGAGCATATATTATTACTTATTACCATAATCCTGTAGCAAGGTGCAGTGGCAAAGTAATTGACTTTATGGCACTTTCAGCAGGAAAGGAGAGAGATTGTATCCTTATCAAATGGATATACTTATTGAGGTAGTACATGATCCCAGGTGGGCCAGGTAAATATTAAATTTAACAAGATTTTATAGATTTTAATTTTCAAATCATGACAAGCTGGTTGATGGAGAGACAAAAAAGCTCGCAACACAATATGCTGCATGGGACCAAGGGTTACTAGTATGTTATTGTTGATCAATGAACAGTGCTAATGTCAATGTCAATAGAGACTACAAGACAATGGCTACATGGTAAAAGTCAATGATTAATCCAAACCTTTGCAGAATTACAGTACTTAACCTTCACTTATGATATAGAGAAAAGCTTTTTGTTTACAGTATTTAGGTTTGTTGCACTAACCTTCCATTCACTGCTGCAGAAAAGCAATTAGAAGCTATTAGAAACTGTTCCTGAGTGTATTCTGAGTCCTTGTAATAATCCATTAATATCTACAATTATTTCAGCTTTTTCAGTCTTTCATGCTCAAAGTGCATTGTTGTTTCTGCTGCTCCATGTTTATATTATATACTCTACATTTTCATGCATTTAATCAAAATATGACTATAAATTTGTTAGATATTTTATAAATATATATGCTTCATGAGACCCAAATGTCAGCAGGTTTATGTTACTCTAACTACAAGCAGCATGAAATAGTAACAAGATCCTCGATTAAAATGATATATGTTTTAAATGCTGTGGCTTTCCATAGAAAACAGTTTCAAACAGTGCCAAGCTTGAGGATAAGTGTCTGTTGGGTTTATTTCTAGAGATGAGCGAGCACCAAAATGCTCGGGTGCTCGTTGCTCGAGTCGAACTTTCCGCGATGCTCGAGAGTTCCTTTTCGAGTAACGAACCCCATTGAAGTCAATGGGCGACTTGAGCATTTTTGTACATGACCCATGCTCCGCTAAGGTTTTCATTGGTGAAAATCTGCAAAACCTACGAAAGTGATGGAAACGACACAGAAATGGATAGGGCAGGTGAGGGGTAACATGCAGGGCTGCATCTCAGGTTCCCAGGTCTCACTATTAAGCCACAATAGCGGCAAGAGTGCCCCCCACCCCCCCTAACAATTTTTACTTCGGACAAACCCTCATTAGCAAGGCACACCTTAGCTAAGCACCACGCTTCCTCCAACCAAGCACAAGCACTGCCTGCGGGACACACCGCTGCCTCTTCTCCTGGGTTACATGCTGCCCAACCCCCCCGCACGACCCTGCGTCCGCAGCGCACACAAAACTGTCCCTGCGCAGCCTTCAGCTGCCCTCATGCCACACGCTGGCTTCATAGCCACACCACCCTCATGTGTATTTATAAGTGCGTCTGCCATGAGGAGTAACCGGGGGCACACACTGCAGAGGGTTGGCAGGGCCAGACAGCGACCCTCTTTGAAAGCGGGGGGGGGGGGGGCGATAGCCCACAATGCTGTTGAGAATTGATAATACATTGACGTTCGATCTTCATTCCAATCCTGTGCCACCTCCGTCAGGAGCTGTAAACGTGGGCATAAAGGGGACTCAGCTGCCAGCCCAGCACTTCTACACATCTCCACAATGCAGCAATACTCGGTGTGGGAAGTATGTGAGCGGGCCCTGGGTCAGCCTCTGTCCCAGCAAATACCTTGTGTGGCCCAAGGTGCTGCGAGTGACATAGCAATGGGGAATCCATGTGTCCACACACTACTCATTCTGTTTGGGTGTCGGATACCTCATCAAAAACGCAAGGGGTAAACCATCTGCACTCTGCACCCTACACAAGTCTGTCAGTGTTTTGGGGACAGACAGGTAAAACACCGCTATGGGAAGTCTGTGTGCACCAACAGCATGGGTGGCTCCCAGGAACCCACAGACGGCACATAAAGAAATCCCATTGCAGTGCCCCAGATAGCAGAGGTAACGTGAGAGAAAATATATGTTGGCTTCGGCCCACACTCCATGCCCTAGTCAGTCTGGGTTATTTAAAAAGTGCCAGGCAGGTACAACTCTACTATGGGAAGTCTGTGTGCACCAACAGCATGGGTGGCTAGCAGGAACCCACAGACGGTACATAAAGAAATCCCATTGCAGTGCCCCGGATAGCTGTGGCAATGTGAGAGAAAATACATGTTGGCCTCGGCCCACAATCCATGCCCTAGTCAGTCCGTTTTTTTGGGGGGAACAAATAGGTAGAACACCGCTATGGGAAGACTTAGTGCACCCATAGTATACACAGACCCCTGTAATATTCCTGTAGCAAAGGTATAAGCTGACCCCAGTAACAGTTATGTTGCAGAAGTCTAGGGAGACACCAGTAACATTTCTGTAGTAACAGTACCATTTCAGTAGTAACAGTATAGACAGACCCCAGCAACATTTCTATAGTAACTGTTTAGACAGAGCCGAGTAACATTTCTGTAGTAACAGTATAGGCAGACCCCAGTAACATTTATGCAGCAGCAGTATAGGCAGACCCCTGTAACATTTCAGTAGCAGCAGTACAGGCAGAGACCAGTATTAGTAACATTTCAGTAGTAACAGTATAGACAGACCCCAGTAACATTTCTGTAGTAACAGCATAGACAGAGCCGAGTAACATTTCTGTAGTAACAGTATAGGCAGACCCCAGTAACATTTATGTAGCAGCAGTATAGGCAGACCCCTGTAACATTTCAGTAGCAGGAGTATAGGCAGAGCCCAGTATTAGTAACATTTCAGTAGTAACAGTATAGACAGACCCCAGTAACATTTCTGTCGCCGCAGTATAAGCAGACCACTGTAACATTTATGTAGCAGAAGCATGGGCAGACCCCAGTAACATTTATGTAGCAGCAGTATTGGCAGACCCCTGTAACATTTCTGTAGTAACAGTATAGAGAGATCCCAGTAACATTTCTCTAGCAGAAGTATAGGCAGACCCCTGTAACATTTAAGTGGCAGCAGTATAGGCAGACCCCAGTAACATCCTTATGGCAGCAGTAAAGGCAAACCCCTGTAAAATTTATGTGGCAGCAGTATAGGCAGACCCCAGTAACATTTTTGTAGCAGAAGTATACACAGACCCCTGTAACATTTCTGTAGTAACAGTATAGACAGATCCCAGTAACATTTCTGTAGCAGAAGTATAGGCAGACCCCTGTAACATTTAAGTGGCAGCAGTATAGGAAGACCCCAGTAACATCCTTGTGGCAGCAGTATAGGCAAACCCCTGTACAATTTACGCGACAGCAGTATAGGCAGACCCCAGTAACATTTTTGTAGCAGAAGTATGGGCAGACCCCTGTAACATTTCTGTAGTAACAGTATAGACAGATCCCTGTAACATTTCTGTAGCAGACGTATAGGCAGACCCCTGTAACATTTACGTGGCAGAAGTATAGGCAGACCCCTCTAACATTTCAGTGGCAGCAGTATAGGCAGACCCTAGTAACATCCTTGTGGCAGCAGTATAGGCAGACCCCTGTAACATTTACGTTACGGAAGTATAGGCAGACCCCTTTAACATTTACGTGGCAGAAGTATAGGCAGATCCCTCTAACATTTAAGTGGCAGCAGTATAGGCAGACCCTAGTAACATCCTTGGGGTAGCAGTATAGGCAGACCCCTGTAACATTTACGTCGCAGAAGTATATGCAGACCCCTGTAACATTTAAGTGGCAGCAGTAAGGCAGACCCCTGTAACTTTCTTGTAGCAGAAGTATAGGCAGGCAGACCCCAGTAAAATTTCTGTAGTAATAGTATAGGCCAACCTCTGAAACATTGGGGTACCATGAGCGTAGGCAAAGGCCGGAAAAATTAGTTGGATAACAGTGTAGGCGTGGGCCTGAAAAATAAATGTACCAAGAGTACAAGTGTACCTCTGAAAAATTTATCAAGCGAGAGGGCAGGTGAGACCCATAAATATTTTTTGAAAGACACAGCTCACTGTTGCTTAATTTGTAACAGGGCCTGTAGGCAGCCCTGTTGAAAAAATTGGTTCATGTTAAAGTATCAATACTTTTGAAACTTTGAAAAATTCTAAAAACATTGGTAGATGAGCCTTTTGGGCCGCAGAAAAATTGGCTGTTCAGCGCGATGACATTTTGTTTCTGGAGAAGGAGTAGCAGGAGGAGGACTAATGTCAGAGACAGACTGACAAAGCTAAATGCCCCGTTTTCCCGTGACAGAGAAGAGTGCTTTTATCTGCGGTTGCAGCAAAAACAATCTTTAGGTTCCGCTGCTCTCCGCCGGTGGAGAAGAGAAGTCTGGGGAAATCCAGGCTTTGTTCATATTTATGAGTGTAAGCATGTCGGCATTGGCAATTGACAGGCGGGGTACGCTTGTCCGTGATGATTCCCCCAGCTGCACTAAACACGTGTCCAGCTTTGACACCCAATAGTTGTATGGAGCAGAGGCATCACGGAGGACGGTGGTACGATCAGCTATGTACTCCCTCACCATCTTTTTACAGTGCTCCCTCCGACTCAGCCTTGACTGGGGAGTGGTGACGCAGTCTTGCTGGGGAGCCATAAAGCTGGCAAAGGCCTTGGAGAGTGTTCCCCTGCCTGCGCTGAATGTGCTGCCTGATCTCCGTGCCCCCCCCCCTGCTACTTGGCCATCGGAACTGCGCCTTCTGTCGCTAGCGCTGTCAGATGGGAAGTTTAGCATCATTTTGTCCACCAGGGCCCTGTGGTATTGCATCACTCTCGTTCCCCTTTCCTCTTTGGGAATGATAGTGGAAAGGTTCTCCTTGTACCTTGGGTCTAGAAGGGTGTACACCCAGTAATCCGTGTTGGCCAGAATGCGTCTAGCGTGAGGGTCACGAGAAAGGCAGCCTAACATGAAGTCAGCCATGTGTGCCAGGGTGCCAGTACGCAAGACATGGCTGTCCTCACTAGGAAGATGACTTTCAGGCTCCTCCTCCTCCTCCACAGGCCATACACGCTGAACAGATGAGAGGCAAGCAGCATGGGAACCCTCTGCATTCTGCCCCATTGTCTCTTCCCCCTCCTCCTCCTCCTGCTCCTTCCCCTCCTCCTCCTCCTCCTCCAAAATCCACTGAGATATAGACATTAGGGTGGTCTGGCTATGAAGCGACATACTGTCATCCCCCGTCTCCTGTTCCAACCGCAATGCGTTGGCCTTTATGCCTTGCAGCGAACTTCTCAGCAGCATAGCAGCGGGATGGTTACGCTAATGATTGCAGCGTCGCCGCTCACCATCTGGGTAGACTCCTCAAAGTTTCCGAGGACCTGGCAGATGTCTGCCATCCAGGCCCACTCCTCGGTAAAGAATTGGGGAGGCTGACTACCACTATGTCGCTCATGTTGGAGTTGGTATTCCACTATTGCTCTACACTGTTCATAGAGCCTGGCCAACATGTGCAGCGTAGAATTCCACCGTGGGGGCACGTCGCACAGCAGTCGGTGCTCTAGCAGATTAAACCGACGTTGCAGGGTCCTCAGGGTGGCAGCATCCGCGGTGGACTTGTGGAAATGTGCGCAGACACGGTGCACCTTGCCGAGCAGGTCAGACAAGTGCGGGTAGTTTTTCAGAAACCGCTGAACCACCAGATTGAAGATGTGGGCCAGGCATGGCACATGTGTGAGGCTGCCGAGCTGCAGAGCCGCCGCCAGGTTGCGGCTGTTGTCACACACTACCATGCCAGGTTGGAGGCTCAGCGACGAAAGCCAGAGGTCGGTCTGCTCTGTCAGACCCTGCAACAGTTCGGGGGCCATGTGCCTCTTGTCACCTAGGCTGAGTAGTTTCAGTACGGTATGCTGACGCTTGCCCACCGCTGTGCTGCCGCGCCGCGCCACACCGACTGCTGGCGACGTGCTGCTCACATTTCTTAATTGAGAGGTAGAGGTTGCGTAGGAGGAGGAGGAGGGGGAGGGTTTAGAGGAGGTGGCATAGACCGCCCCAGATACCAGAACCGAGGAAGGACCCGCTATTCTGGGTGTGGATAGGACGTGTGCGGTCCCAGGCTCTGACTCGGTCCCAGCCTCCAGCAAATTCACCCAGTGTGCCGTCAGGGAGATATAGTGGCCCTGCCTGCCAGTACTTGTCCACGTGTCTGTGGTTAAGTGGACCTTCCCAGTAACTGCGTTGGTGAGGGCACGATTTATGTTGCGGGAGACGTGCTGGTGTAGGGCTGGGACGGCACACCGGGAAAAATGGTGGCGACTGGGGACCGAGTAGCGCGGGACTGCCGCCGCCATCCTGTTTTTAAAAGCCTCTGTTTCCACAAGCCTGTACAGCAGCATCTCCAGGCTGATCAATTTGGCAATGTGCACGTTTAACGCTTAAGCGTGCGGGTGAATGGCGGCGTATTTGCGCTTTTGCTTCAACACTTGCGCTAGCAACAGCTGGACGTTGCGCTGAGAGACATTGCTGGATGGGGCCGAGGACAGCGGAGGTGAGGGTGTGGGTACAGGCCAGGAGGCGCTCGTGCCTGTGTTCTGAGAGGGAGTTGGATCTGAGTGGCATGTTGGGGCACAGGGGGAGAGGCAGTGGTGTGACCTGGAGGTGGTGAACGGCCTTCGTCCCACCTTGTGGGGTGCTTGGCCATCATATTCCTACGCATGCTGGGGGTGGTGAGGCTGGTAGTGGTGGCTCTCCAGCTGATCTTGGCACGACACAGGTTGCACACCACAGTTCGGTGGTCGTCCGCGCTCTCACTGAAAAACATCCACACCTTTGAACACCTTGGCCTCTGCACGGTGGCTTGGCATGAGGGGGTGCTTTGGGAAACATTTGGGGGATTCTTCGCTCTGGCCCTGCCTCTACCCCTGGCCACCCCACTGCCTCTTCCAACCTGTCCTGCTGCTGCACTTGCCTCCCCCTCTGAAGACCTGACCTCAGTTGGCTTAGCGAACCAGGTGGAGTCAGTCACCTCATCGTCCAGCAGCTCTTCCTCCGAATCCTCTGTGCGCTCCTCCCTCGGACTTACTGCCCTTACTACTACCTCACTGATAGACAACTGTGTCTCATCATCATCGTCCTCCTCACCCACTGAAAGCTCTTGAGACAGTTGCTGGAAGTCCCCAGCCTCATCACCCGGCCCCGGGGAACTTTCCAAAGGTTGGGCATCGGTCACGAACAAACTCCTTAGGTGAGAAAGGAACCATTTTTTTCCAATCAATGCAGGGGCCCAAGAACAGTTCCTGGGAGTCTGTCTGCTCATCAGAATGTGTCATTTTCATGGAGTGAGGAGGCTGGGAGGAAGGAGGAGCAGCAGCGAGAGGATTCAGAGTTGCAGCAGTGGACGGCGTAGAAGACTGGGTGGTCGATACATTGCTGGATGCATTTTCTGCCATCCACGACAGGAACTGCTCACACTGCTCTGTTTGTAATAAAGGTCTACCACGTGGACCCAAAAAATGTGATATGAAGCTGGGGACCCCAGAAACTTGCCTCTCTCCTAATCCTGCAGCAGCCGACTGAGATTCACCTGGACCAGGAACTCGGCCTCTGCCCACACCCTCCCTTGGACCTCCGCGTCCTCGCCCGCGTCCACGTCCTCTAGCCCTACCTCTACCCCTCAGGATGGTGGATTACGAATAGAGCAGATACAGAGCGGTGTGAATAATTATTGAATTATTGGCATACAGTTGGAGGCTGACAGCGGTATTGTAACGCTAACTCCAGGCAGAAACAAAGAATACAGAAGACTGCAAACAGGCCTAGCCGTGCAATACTGATGCACTACAACTCCCACCAGACAACCTGTAAAATGCACACGGTCAGGGGTAGCCCAACGAAGGAGCTTTTCTTGTAATTTTTTGGAAAAAGAATACAGGCTATATAGCGTGCATATGACTTTCCCTCTATCAGTGGCTGTCGCCGCACGCTGTGCGTGAAGTTGACGGCAGACACAGAGCGGTGTAAATAATTATGGAATTATTTGCGCACAGTTAGAGGCTGACAACGGTATTGGAACGCTAACTCCAGGCAGAAACAAAGAATACAGAAGGCTGCAAACAGGCCTAGCGGTGCAATAGGGATTCACTACAATTCCCACCAGACACACAGTAAATTTCAGACGGTCAGGGGTAGTTCAACCAAGGAGCTTTTCTTGTAATTTTTTAAAAAAAGAATACAGGCTATATAGCGTTATATGACTTTCCCTCTATCAGTGGCTGTGGCCGTATGCTGTGCGTGAAGTTGACGGCAGGCACAGAGCGGTGTAAATAATTATGGAATTATTTGCGCACAGTTGGAGGCTGACAGCGGTATTGTAACGCTAACTCCATCAGAAGCAAAGAATACGGAAGGCTGCAAAGAGGTCTAGTTGTGCAATACTGATGCACTGCAACTCCCACCAGACACCCAGTCAATTTCAGACAGTCAGGGGTAGCCCAACGAAGGAGCTTTTCTTGTAATTTTTTTGAACAAGAATGCAGGCTATATAGCATGTATATGACTTTCCCTCTATCAGTGGCTGTCGCCGTACGCTGTGCCTGAAGCTGACGGCAGACACAGAGCGGTGTAAAAAATTTGGGAATTATTGGCGTACAGTTGGAGGCTGACAGCGGTTATGTTACACATACTGCAGCCAGAAAAAATTATACGCAAGGCTGCAAAAAGGCCTAGCTGCGTAATAGTGAAGCACTACAACTCCCAGCAGCCATGCAGTAAAATGCAGACGGTAATAGGTAGCCCTAAGAAGGAGCTTTTTAAAAAATAATTTTTTGAAAAAGAATACAGGCTATATAGCGTGTATATGACTTTCCCTCTATCAGGGACTGTCGCCGTACGCTGTGCCTGAAGCTGACGGCTGACACAGAGCGGTGTAAAAAATTATGGAATTATTGGCGTACAGTTGGAGGCTGACAGCGGTTATGAAACGCAAACTGCAGCCCGAAAAAATTTATACGCAAGGCTGCAAACAGGCCTAGCCGTGCAATAGTGATTCACTACAACTCCCACTAGACACACAGTAAATTTCAGACGATCAGGGGTAGCCCAACCAAGGAGCTTTTATTGTAATTATTTTGAAAAAGAATACAGGCTATATAGTGTGTATATGACTTTCCCTCTACCAGGGCTGTCGCCGCACGCTGTGCCTGAGGCTGACGGCAGACACAGAGCAGTGTATAAAATTAGGGAATTATTGGCATGCAGTTGGAGGCTGACAGCGGTTATGTTACGCAAACTGCAGCCAAAAAAAAATTATACGCAAGGCTGCAAAAAGCCCTAGCTGCATAATAGTGAAGCACTACAACTCCCAGCAGCCACACAGTAAAATGCATAAGGTCACAGGTAGTCCTAAGAAGGAGCTTTTTAAAAAAATTTTTTTGAAAAACAATACAGGCTATATAGTATGTATATGACTTTCCCTCTATAAGGGGCTGTCACGTACGCTGTGCCTGAAGCTGACGGCAGACACAGACCGGTGTAAAAAATTAGGGAATTATTGGCGTACAGTTGGAGGCTGACAGCGGTTACGTAGCGCAAACTGCAGCCAGAAAAAAATTATACGCAGTGCTGCAAAAAGGCCTAGCTGCGTAATAGTGAAGCACTACAACTCCCTGCAGCCACTCAGTAAAATGCAGATGGTCACAGGTAGCCCTTAGAAGGACTGTTGGGGTTCTTGTAGACAGGATTCTACACTACCACTGTCCCTGCCTCACCAGTACTGCCCCTATACTCTGTATAATTGACTGCAGACTGAGAACGCTATAGCTGTAATAGCCTGCGGAGCCCGAGATGAAAATAAAAAATTTTGGTGCAAAACTGCTCCCAGCAGCCACAACAGTAATGCACACGGTCAGATGTGGCCCTAAGAAGGACCGTTGGGGTTCTTGAAGATGCTAACACTCTCCCTATGGCACCAGCAGCACCCTCCCTAATCTCTGCCAGTGTGTGTTTGAGGCGAGCCGCGGGCGTGACCGCTTTAAATACTCTGCGGTCACTTGATCTCGCCAGACACTCACTGCAGGGGGGGTGGGATAGGGCTGGAACGTCACAGGAGGAAGTTGTAATGCCTTTCCTGCATGTCTATTGGCCTGAAAATGGCGCTAAACATGCACGGAAGGAAATGGAATTGACTCAAGTCTCGAGTAACAAGCATCTCGAACACCCTAATACTCGAACGAGCATCAAGCTCGGATGAGTATGCTCGCTCATCTCTATTTATTTCTTTCAGCTGCTCCTACCTAGTTAAGCTCAATTGACAGATCTCTCCTTATTTGTATAAAGGCAGACAACGTCTTAATCAAGCTTAGCAAGGTCGGGAAAAGAAGAAGGGAGCTAAAGAGCAGAAACCTCTACCCAAACCTAGCCCTTTTTTTACTTAGTTCACTGTAATCATAGAGACTATTGCTATTTTCTGTTGTTAGTATAGCATAAACCCACTGAAAAGTTACGTTTAAAGGGTTTTTCCAGGACTTTTATAGGCTTATGAATGTGCAAAATTTAAAAAAATGCATTGCCACCCGCAGAACTCAGAAGAAGCCAATTGATTGTCACATGCAGTTCCTTGTGCACGTGAGCACCAATTACATTCTTCATCGGCCATGGTAGAATCACTGCTGAAGCCTATGATTGGTTAAGCAGTTACTTTCACAATGAATGGCATTTGACAGGACGCGGCCCTTTTTATTCATTTTTGTTTTTTTCTTTCCACTTTCAAAAAAAAATTATAACTCTTTTATTTATCCATCGCTGTAGCTGACCAAAGTTTTTTTATTTGCTGGGCGAGTTGTATTTTTCACTGTTTCAGTTTAACCCCTTCCCTCCCCATGACGTAATGGTACGTCATGGGAGCGGGGTACTTCCCGCAAAATGACGTACCCTTATGTCATAGGAATAGCACGAGATCATGACTGATTTTGCGCTATCCCGCAGCGGGAACCGCTGCCATGCCTTATCACAGCGATCATCAGTGCTGTGCTTTAAGTCCCTCAGAGGGACGTAGATGGTATAAAAAAAAGCTAATAAAAATGTACAAAAAAGAAAAATATAAAAAAAATGTAAAACAAACCCCTTTTTTGTGCTTTTTCTCATATTAGCATAAAAAAGGTAAACAAAATTAAAATGGCACATATATGGTATTGACACGTCCGTAACGACATGTACAAAAAGTTGAACATGCTTTTTATTTTGTACGGCAAAAAGCGTAAAAAAAACACTAAAAAACAAAGACAAAATGCTAATTTTTAGCACTTTGCCTCCCAAAAATGCAATAAAAGTGATCCAAAAAGCCATATATTCCCCCGAATGATACTAATAAAAACTACAGCTCATCTCGCAAAAAATAAGCTTTCACAGAGCTCCGTACATAGAAAAATCAAAAAGTTACAGGACTTTGAATGTAGCGATATAGAAAAAAAAAGATTTCCAAAAAAAGGGTTTTTATTGCAGAAAAGTGGAAAAACCTAAAAAAAAATATAAGAATTTTGGTATTGTTGTAATTATACCGGCCTGCAGAAAAAATGTATTGTATCATTTATGCTGCATGATTAACTCTGTAAAAAAAAAATCTTTGGCAGAATTGATGCATTTCTCTCCCTGTCATCATAAAAAAAATAATAGTTTTACAATATAGTCTATGTACCCAAAAGTGGCACCATCAAAAACTAAAGTTTGCCACGCAAAAACATGCCCTTATACGACTACTTCGACACAAAAGTAAAAAAGTTATGGCTTTTGAAAAATGGAGATGAAAATCCGCCAAACATCATTGCGTCCTTAAGCCCAAAATAGGATATGTCCTTTAGGGGTTAATATATCATAATTCCCTTACAATATCTGTAGCATTAGTTCTCAACCAGCTTCTCTAAAAACAGGAATAAAGTTACGTTTTTAATGCTTGACACACAAAAAATAAAATGTAATTAATTTTATTAGGTATATGTCACCATTATGATGCCATGGACATGTTAAGTAACATGTAACAGTATAATCTGTGAAGTAAATGACAAATGTGTAAAATATTGTTTAGAAACCAAATGTCAACACATTTCTTTCTGTTTTTTCTAAAATGTAAATGCTAGTGAAATGTACTGTACTGTATTTGTGTTTAATTGCTACTTACCTGGATGGATTAGACAGTCTACTGGAACAGAATAAGTATCTATGATATAAATTTATACTACAAAACAACTTAACTGTCATCCTTGTTAGATTATTGGTAGACCTGCAATAAACTATGGGTGAACTTAATGTATCACTTTTAGTAGAATCTTTCACAAATGGTCAGGAAAATAACCCTGTAGCAAGTAGTGGGATTTTACAGCCTTTCAATTGATGCAGTACAATGACAGCAGTTAATAGTTCGGTAGCTAAAATGCCACATTATTAACCCCATACCCTTCTGTGCAGTTTCTTTTCAATGTATTTCAGTAGCTGACCTCCTATCATTTTTCCATTGTATCTCTATATAATTCCACTCTCAAAATTTCAACATCTTCACAGTCTTCATCCAATAAAGATGTGTCCTTTCTTACTAGAAATGAGCGAGCATACTCGCTGAAGCAAACTACTCGAGCGAGTAGTGCCTTATGCGAGTACCTGCCCGCTCGTCACTAAAGATTCGGGTGCCGGCAGGGGGCGAGGAGTGGCGGGGGAGAGCGGGGAGGAAATCTCTCTCTCACTCTCTCCCCCCCGCTTCCCCCTGCTCACTCACGCAACTCACCGCTCACCCGCACTGACAGCTGAATCTTTAGAGATGAGCGGGCAGGTACTCAAATAAGGCACTACTCGCTCGAGTAGTTTGCCTTAGCGAGTATGCTCGCTCATCTCTATTTCTAACCTTTCTCTTGGCTTAACATATCCCAAGATATGTGGTGCGAGATGACCAGCTTTTCAAAAAGCATAGTTTTGAAATACTGCCACAAGATTTCCATTCAAAGTGTCTGTGTGTGACCATCCAGTGGTTGTGAGGTGAAGCTCTTCAAAGGTTTTTCTAGCATCTTGTAATATTGGATTTAATTGGTTTCATGAGAAACTGAAGTTCTTAACCAAATTAGATCTAAAGTAAGAGTAGACACATCTGTATTTCCTCTTTCACATTCACTTTCATATGACTTCTAACATACAGACATTTAGTACTCCTCTGCTGTTTGTATTTGCTCTGTCTCCCTGAAATAGTGTAGGAGTGTAGTCAAGTTTCAGCAACAGTACATCAGTATGTCCCTCCAGTACCAAGGCCTTAAGTGTTAGGCCAGCTACCCAGGGCAGCCGCTCTCTAGCTATTCCGGGCAGACATGGGTGTCACTTTACTTCTCCTGTATAAACAGCCTTTAGCCATTTGCTTTCCATCAGCACTGCAGGAGTTAACCCTTCTTAGTGCTGTGCACTTTCTATCAGCAATGCAGGTAGTAAACCTCTCCAGTGCTCTCAGCCCAGCTGCAGGTTAATTGGCTATTACCCTCCTATTTAGCTGCACTGGGGATCCTCCTCCTTGCCCGAATATTGGTGTGTGTTTACCTGTCACACAGCTAAAGCCTCATGCTTCTAACTAAACAAAGGCTGGACAAATATCGGATGGGATGATGGGATGATTTAGTGAATCCTGCACTGGGCAGGGATTGGACCAGATGACCCTGAAGGTCCCTTCCAACTCTACCATTCTATGATTCTATGACTTTAGCATCTGTCATGATTTCTGGTCTCCTAGTTGGTTTCTATTTGCACTCTGCCTGTCCCAACACCATACCTGTTCCTGTTCAGAGCTCAGACTACTCTTGGGACCACTCCAGTAGGTAGCAGCCTGCTCGGTTTCCCGGTGAAGTCCGGATCTCTGTACAGGGGTTAATGGGTGCATAACAGGGACTCACAGGACAATACCTTCAGGTTTAGTGAAAAGTCAAACCCTTTGGTTGGCACAGTGGGTCTACACTTACTGTCTGTAACATTAAGTTCCGCCATTATGCTTATTAATATGTCTGGCATTTGTGAACACACATTTTAAGGTGTAATTCAGTTTTGCAAATTACCTTTCAGCAAATAGAGTTTTTGAATTCAAGGAATGGCCAGGCGCTGTGTGTGATTGGCTGATTGCTCAGCCAATCAGATACAGCCCTTTCAGCAATCGGGGATTATAAATCTCCGCATGCTGAAACAATATCACAGCAGTGCAGGGAGAACAAGTGGAGGACGCACCTGAGCCCCGGCAGCGACAGAGAGGTGAGTATATATTTATTTTATTTTTTACTGCAGTTAGGGATGATTTTCAGGGAAGAGCTTATATTTAAAACCCCTCCATGAAAAATCACTGCAGGGGTTGTTGGCAGCTCATTGCCTTCAATGGGGCCACTGACAGCAGCCACAGTCCCATTGAAGGCAATGGGAGAACATTGCAATCCTCTGCCACAACTATCACAGCTATGGCAGGGGGTTCTTTACTCCCCGTGGGGAGTCCCCTTGTCAATGAACACTGACAATGCTGTCACAGTGTTCAGTGACAAGGGGGATATTGAAGCACAGCATGGATCTATGCGTGCACGCATGTCCTATGTTTTGCAGGTATGCGCGCCTGTAAAACATGTGAACACAGCATAGGGAACCAATGATTCTAAATAGATGTGTGGTCTTTTGCGCACCTATGTACGCACATGCACACACTCTTGTGATTGCACCCGAAAAGGTGGAATTTGCACTGAAAATCTACAGCATAAATTGACATCCTGAGGATTTAAAATCCACACCCTCATGTCCAGTCTGCTGCAGATTTTGTGCTTAATATATATACCCCTATCTACATACAAACAATTTCTGATTTGTCGTTTAGTTAATGCTGCCTCGGCTTGTATACCAGCCCTTTGGAAACAAACTAATCCACCTATAGTACAGCATTGGCTAAAAAGGGTTCAGGAGATGATGATGATGGAGGATCTTACATAATCTATTGAAGATAGTCATAATAAATTTCTAAAGAAAAGGCATGCTTGGATATGTTTCCAAGATTCTTCTCAATATAAATCTCTTGTGTTATAATAAGGTTTGCAAAAAGTCCAACAATGCTGTTCCTTCAGTTGGTTTGAAAAGAAAACAAGTTAAATTTAGTTCCTTTTACTTTTTGCACCCAGGAAGCATTCTTTCTTTCTTTCGATTTTTCTCAGATGGGTTTAAATAACAGTATATAATATTTTTGTTCACATAAAGTAAAGAATATACTTTGGGGTGTGTTTGCACCTGGCAGGCATGCTGCAGATTTCCCGTGGCGGGATCCGTACAGTTTTTTATGTTTTGCTATTTTTGAATACTTAAAACACTCATTTTCACTGTGCAGTATAAATTGTATGTTAAATACCAAATTTACATATCTTTTTAAGAAAAAGTGTAAAAAAGTAGGAAGCTATAAAAAAAAAACTGTTGTTCTATTTCGTCAAATTCATAGAACCCTAATATTGTGTTTTGTTTTCCATCAACTGTGCTGTTTGAGGGTTTGTTTTTTTTGGTATAAATTATACTTTTTATTGGTACCATTTGGTGATCTATATGACTTTTTATTCAGTTTTTCATGAGGTGAGCTATACCAAATTAGCTATTTTTGGCAGGTGCAACCATTCGCAATAAATAATGTACTAACTTTTATCTTATTAGGTCATTATGAATGTGGAATTACCAGATTTGTAATGCTTTTTTATTTTTATATAGTAAAAGGGTCAAGTGGGTTATTGATTTTATTTTATTTTTTACACTTTTTATATTTGACCCACCATGGGATTTGAAGGTCATCACTTTTGATTGATGTTGATATAATACACTGCTATACTTCAGTATAGCAATGTATTATATTGGTTTAAGAGTCTCAGATGGAGGCTTAGCCTTATAGGCTACCATATATGACAGACTTGGCGGCCATGTTCTAACCTCTGAATGTCAAAGCAACCCATCAGGCCCCTATGATCACAGTGCAAGAGTACAATGGTTGACAGATGGAGCCCTCTCCCTCTGTCAGCATTTTACATGCTGCAGTTGCATTGACCATAGCATGTAAAGGGGTTCACAGCAGGGATCGTCAGTTTCTTCAGTTCCCATGGTTGGAACAAGTACCTGGCTGTTACCTCCATAAAAAGGCACTGCATAGGAATAAAGACTATTAGTGTCAGTTGTAAAAACGAGTATAGTTGGTCATTAAGGGGTTAAAATTATTCTCAAGGATTTACCAAAACAGACATACATTTTGAAAGATGTACTCATAATTTGCAATGCTGGTCTTATTACCTGTACTTCTTATATCCCTAGGGCACCCGCTAGTTCCCTTTGCAGGCATATACTATGGCCGACTGCCTAAGAATCTCATGACAATTGCTGGATTCTAAAACTTCTACTGCTGAAGAAAAGTAATAAATTGTACAGATTTGAAGAAATATCTCATTGGAACCTGAGGTTTTAGAATACGTTTCTATAAATCCGGAGACCACGGGTTCTCTGGTTCTCTATGGGAAATGTTTCTGAACATAATAACTTGGAATTTATTTGTGGATAATCTGGCAAATTCCTGGAGTTATATTCTATTATCATGCAAATATATGTGTACCTCATGGTGATGTTGGAATTATGTGTCTCTCCTCTGCCTCCATGCTACTACTGTGTGTACAATGTGCAATCCTATACAGTATTCCTCTCACACTGTTCAAATGCTTTTGCTTTCCGTGCGCACAAGACAAGGTATTCTATAGTGTGTCAAACAGTGTTTACAGCAATAGGAGACACTCTATTGTTTGAAAAATGTAATTATCACTATCTGAAGATCGCCATTTACTAACTGGCAGAGCGGTATTTCAAATTTGGTGGAAAAGGACTTAACTGCATGTTTGATTTTTTGCTTGCTGTGTAGTGTTTGTAAGACAGCCAAACATTTCCTATTATAAAACTCTGTATAGTAATTTGATTTATTACCTTGATATACATTAACTGGTCATTGTCATTTCAACAAACCCCGCATAAATCAACAGTACAGGCAAATAGAGGAAACTGCAATAAGTGTTATAAGACAACAGCTTATTCCTTAAAGGGGTTGTCCCGCGCCGAAACGGGTTTTTTTTTTTTCAACCCCCCCCCGTTCGGCGCGAGACAACCCCGATGCAGGGGTTAAAAAAGAACACCGGACAGCGCTTACCTGAATCCCTGCGCTCCGGTGACTTCTTACTTACCCGGTGAAGATGGCCGCCGGCATCTTCTCCCTCCGTGGACCGCAGGGCTTCTGTGCGGTCCATTGCCGATTCCAGCCTCCTGATTGGCTGGAATCGGCACGTGACGGGGCGGAGCTACACGGAGCCCCATTGAGAAGATAAGAAGACCCGGACTGCGCAAGCGCGTCTAATTTGGCCATTAGACGGCGAAAATTAGACGGCAACCATGGAGACGAGGACGCCAGCAACGGAACAGGTAAGTAAATAACTTTTGATAACTTCTGTATGGCTCATAATTAATGCAAAATGTACATTACAAAGTGCATTAATATGGCCATACAGAAGTGTATAGACCCACTTGCTGCCGCGGGACAACCCCTTTAACTCATCAGGCTCCTCTTCCCTACATTGGTCAGTCTGAAAAACTGCTAAAGTCCAACATAGTCTCCCAAGATGAACTGTCAACTCACTGAAGCATCAAATTGCATGCTGCTAATGGAGAGAGGGTGAGAAGGATGCATTGAGATGCACATACACATGCTACCCATAGACGTATATGGGGAGGAAAGGTTGCTAAGTCAGCAAGAAGCAAAAAGATGCACACAGAGAGGCTGCTACAACTAAGGGTGTCTACCCACTAGCGTTTTATTTCTTGCGCTGCGAGAGCGAGTGAAAACACATGCCTCGCAGCGCAAATAAAACTGTGCAATATAGCTAAATGCTTTCCATGGGGTCTGCAGCAGCAGTGCCAGCCCCATTGAAAGCATAGGGAGTATATTGTGGACTTCTGCCACAGCTCTCACAGCTGTTGCAGAAGTCCAGAATGCTATCCCATTGCTTTCAATGGGGTCGGTGCTGCTGCATCCCCAGTGAAAGCAGTGGGTTGTAGGCAACTCACTCCCACAGCAATGATTTTTGGGGAAGGCCTTGAAACATAAGCCCTTCTCTGAAAATCATCCCTAGCTGGTGAAAAAAAAAATTATATACTCACCCATCCGCTGCTCAGGCACGTCCTTTGGTTGCCCCCCCTCCCCCCCCCCCACCACCACTGCTGTGAATCTCTGAAAATCCCCACTTCCGAAAGGGCTATGCTGATTGGCTGAGCACTCAGCCAATCATAGGCAGCCCTCAGACATTCATTGATGCGGAAATAAAGCACATCCCTGTAGATGTAATTTTATTGGCACCAAGACTTTGCTGTCCTGCGCATTTTTCTATTTACAATTGGCTTTATTGGGCTGGAATCCTGCCCTATGTGAGACGTGCAACAAGAATTGCTCCCCTAAGGACTGTTGGGATTTCCATAAGGAGTGCTGCTGCTACTGGCTATTATTTGGATTGCTCTAATGGAGAATACTGTCCACTATACAGCATCGAGGCTTCAACAGACAAATGTGATATGCTGCAATTATACTCGCGGGAATTTCCCCCTCTCATGACATGGAGAATAGAAGCCATTGATTTCAATTAGTTAACTCTCACATCTTTTTGTACTTTTGTGTGTTTGCACGCCAAAGAGCCCGATAGAGGTCTATGGAGGGTGTGCAAGCACGCACATCTGCCTGCGTGGTTATGCGCTAAACATAGCCCATACCCATGATCACTAAAACATTGTTTAAATCTGGGCAGTGTAGTTTCCCTGCCACGTGAACAAGCGGTGCCTGTACAAATGCGCTCCGTATTTGTGCAGGCATGAGCGCAAAGTACACTCATTCACTGCACAAATAAATTGCGCAAGAGGTAGCACATATAGCACACACTCAGTGAATCCCCCATGCCATTGGCCTTAAGGATACTTGTCTCTCCTTTTGGCATCTTTTCTCTAAGCAGAGCTTAATTATCCTATTTGCTGCGTGTCCTTTCCTGTGTCTCCAACACACTAGACATAGCTCTTTTGTGTAGGTTTCCTTTAGTGACTGCTACCAACTAAACTCTCTTGATTTCCTCAGAGAGGAAAATCCTGTGATTCCTACCATGTATAGAATCTCAGTCTCGTGAGATTAGCACAGTTATTAAGGCATCACCCCTCCTTACCCTGCCACCTCTTAGAGACAGCAAACCATATAACTGTTACCATTAAGACTGAAAATTAGAGATGGAGCCTGTAGATGCTTTGCAATGGGTTCTTTCAGGCTACAAAATATCTCTCACGTGAAAGAACCCACTGGAAAGCATGGGCTTCACATACATGTGTTTTGCAGCAATGTTGCATCACTGCACAGTCGTGCGATTTTGTAGCCATGTGAAAGAGGCCTGAATTGAAACAAATGCTACAAGTACAACGATCCACCATCACCACATTACAAGTCTTCAACTGCAGGCCTAATGTGTTATTTACTTACCATGGCCCTCTACCGTTAGAAAGTCACAATTTAGTCCTCTTGACACCCAATCACTTCATGGGTATTCAGCACCAATCAGTATATCCTTCAGGTCATGCACTCTCTTTACACTACAACCGCCTCAGTAGCTCAGACCCTGCTTGGAAACTTTAAAACAGTTTTTTGATCCAATACTAAAAGGGCTGCTCTCTGCATCCACCTGGAATGCCCAACAATGCATGGCTCCAAGGACAATTGCATTTTAAACTCTTGTACATCCCACATATCAGACTATGCAAGTATGGCATCATCACGCCTCAGCTTTCCATCTCAGCAATATGGGAAGAAGGACGGCCACCGCCGGCCAGGTAATAACAGCACGTCATGTATATCATTGTCCTCTAACAGAACAGGACCCTTTTATTGACATGAGGACCGGCACAGAATGGTCATGTGACTACAAGTCCTATACACACACACACACAACACAATGCATCATGATCCTACAGTCATCATCATCGTCATTAATAAAGTCCTGTGTTAAAACAAAGAAAGGGTTAAATACAGTAGATTTAAAAAGCAAAACTGTAAAATAAGGGATTGAGCAACCTAAGGAGATTTCCACCATTTTACAAAGTCTTCTCCATTTGAAGATTCTTCACTGATTTATATGTGCACACAAAATACAATCTATTGAAATCAATGAGTTATATTCACTGCGTATTGTCTGCACATTGATGCTTAATGAGCTGCATAAATAGGATTATGGGTACAGTACTGGATATTCGAAGGTGCCAAATTTGTTGCAGAAATGCATGCAACTGTTCTATCTACGTAGGGTTTACAGAAATCCACATGCATATTGCAGAAGCAACATCATTCAGATAAATAGAATTGATTTTCAAATTTTTACTACCTGTCAATATACCCTTAGTGGCTTTTTAAAACTTTTTCTAGACTGATATTTCAGCAACTTCTTTGCAATCACTTCTTTAATTTCACTTCATTGTTGCATTGTGTTTCTGTAGTAACTTTGTGGTGACTGAAGTACTTACAATGTAAGATTTAACAATTATGAAATATAGAATCAAAAAGGATGTAAACCACTGAATTGTAAAAAGAAAATCAAGCCCCTAAAAGGAGTTGTCGTTTTGCTGCAAAACCGAGCATATAGCTACATCTCAGGCAGATATGCAAATCCTGAGAGTTGTGGTGTGATTAGACGAAAGGTCTTGCTAGTTGAGGCCCTAAAAGTGTTTCTCCCCTTGGCCTATAAAAGGCTCTCAGATGCTCCTTTTGACTAGTGACCTCCTCTTCCACTTGTGTAGAGCTTGTCGACCACTAGACACCTCTACGACGCAAAGAAGAGATTTCACCCCCTTACCAGTGTCTGAGAAGGGGCGCATTATTGGGATTTGGGAAGCTGGAGGGTCGTATCTATGAATTTTTCCCAACCTGGGCCATTCTGACCAGACTCTTAGGAGGTGTTGGGACCAGTGGATATGTAGTGGCACACAAAGTGTCCGGGCTTAGGATACCCATGACAAACCATCAGTAGAGAGGATCACCTGACAAGCACAAGCAGCTGCAATTGTTTCATTGTCCGCGATGCAGAGACAGGTGGCACCATTGTTACAGGCCCGTGTCTATCGGAATCATTTCCAGGCATTTGGCTGAAGGACATTTGATCTCACGACACCCATTGCATGTACACCCTTTGACACCCACCGTCACCTCTGCTTGCAGTGGTGTTGTGAACAACAAACCTGGACTGCTACGGAATGGAACAGGGTTGTCTTCAGCAATGAATCCAGGTTTAATTTGGGCACTGACAACAGCTGTGTTCGTGTCTGGGGGGGTGAGCTCTTCAATCCTGCCTTTGGTGTGGAGTGTCACACTGCCTCCACTGCTGGTGGGATGGTCTAGAGGACCATCACATACGACAGTTGGTCACCCCTGGTAGCGGTATATTCTCCAGCTATTTTCCAGCAGGATAATGCTCAGCCTCGCACACAAAGATTTTACAGGAATGCTTCCACAACATTGCCACACTTCCATGGCCTGCCCGGTCGCCAGATTTATTACCAATAGAACATGTATGGGACCATCTGGAATGCCAACTTCCTCAGCCTATGAGTTTGTGCAATCTAGAGGCTCAGTTACAGCAAATGTGGAGAGATATGCTGCAGGATAGCATACAGAACTTGCATACCTCCATACCCACCCATATCACATCTTGTATCCAAGCTAGAGGCTGCACAACAAGGTACTAGAGCCTCCATGCCCACCCGTATCACATCTTATATTCAAGCTAGAGGCAGTACAACAGGGTACAAGAGCCTCCATGCCTGCCTGTATCACATCTTGTATCCAAGCTAAAGGCAGTACAACAGGGTACTAGAGCCTCCCTGCAAGAGGTCAGTTTTCCATAATACATTTTCCTTTTGCTTTGACATTGTAATCACTTACTTATATGAATGTAACAATCACACAGAAAGTTTTGATTCCAACAACTTCTAGGTACTTGATTTTTTTTCAATAAGTGTATTTTGTGGCAAGCATTGTTGCTTTATGTGTTGCCAACAATTTTTTAAGGGAAAAAATATTGCTCTGGTTTCTATACAAAGTTTAGATTACATTATTCCATAAATACATGCAATAACAATTACAAAGTATATCTCTATAACAAATATGCCATAATAGGAAATAACTGGAAGGGAGCAAATACTTTTTAGCCCTCAAAGACATGACATTCAGAATGCGGAAATCAAGTCTTAACAACTTGCCATTCAGCCGAAAGATTTCAGGCTGACATGATTAATTTCCTGCACTTCACTATCTGCATGTGTATTACAATACAATAAAGTCATATACTAAATCTTACACTATTCAATTATCATCTTTAACATCCAATGCCAGAAGATGATCCTTCCCAAATGATTACCACATTTTTTTTCTTCTTTCACCTTTTAGCAATTGAAATTCATCCAGAATGCTGCACTAATATTCGGTGAGCAAACATGGAGCATCCAGATAAGAGGAAAGGGACTCAATTTCCATTCAATACCTGATTTTGCTATCTACGGAGAAATGGCACTGCTTAAGAAATAAAACTGCACAAAGTTACACCTTTGCTGCCTCGGGCTATTGCTCTGCTTTTCCTTGCAATGAATGGCTGGCTGTCCCCCCTGGCAGGAGAAAGATATAAAGAGATTTTTTTTCCTTCTCAATAAAGGGCACTCTAACACAACCTGCCTCTGTCTTTATTGTACTGTGAATAGAACACTTCCTTACCTTTTTTGCAATAATAGAGAACAAACTATATGACAAAAAGGCTTAATATTGTTTTGCATTGCTTTGTATTTGTCTTTTTTAAAAGGACTTGCACACATGCCGATTTTACTGTATATCTGAATGTAATACAAATGAATGTGGCCTAACAGTGCATTACTCAGTTTAATTGAACATATACATGCAGTGCATTATTGAGATTATATTAGCATTAAATTGTCCTCTGTGGACATAATTAAGGCTTCTTTCAGACAGCATTGCAATTCGCGACTGCCAGCATAATGGCCGAAAATCGCATGTACAAGTGAAAGCCGTGAGAATATCGCGTTTTCTCGTCCATTCACTGTCGCGGCTTGTTGGTCGCGACAGTGGCATGGCATGGTGGCTTCAACACAGGCCAAGATCTGTAGCCTTGTTATGCAGGACAAGGGTTAATGCTCCATGTGCATAGACTGCTGGTGCTGTCTCTCTTTGCTGCATAATGCATACTGGATTAGTCATGCCTGTGAGAAGGTTGGAGGTGTGCTTCTCTAATTGCTGTGCTAGTCCTCAGGTAGGGAGTAGCTTTATATTCTCACCACTCCTTGTGCTCAGTACTGCTTATCCAGCTCTATAGAGGAGTGTTGGAGTTTGGAGCTCCTCTGTGCTGGGTGTATTAGATCCAGATAAATTGCTACGATTTACTTTTTAGTTGTATTTCTGTTTTCATTTCTGTATTGCTTTGCTGCTCGGTTCGTCTTTCCAGGGGTCTCTCTAGGAACAGTCAGGGCCCTGGAAGAAGACTGTGGGGCCGCCACTATAGAGGCGATTACTCCACTTCTAGGCAAGGACCCTTCACCCCCCCCCCCCCTGCTAGGTTAGGGCCAGGCTTCCTTCTCCCTGGAGTGAGGCTACAGTTCAGCATAGTGTGGTGCGCATCATTCTACAGTGCATGGTATGTTTAACCGCAGTGGTTGTGAATGTCACCCTGCATCTGTCTGAGCGTGGTGCTTGTGTGCAGCACGGACGTGACACTCACTCAGCCAGATGCAGCGTATGTATGCTGCAGCCCAGAGTTCCGTTGGCTGGGGGTAGAGAGTTTAGTGCTGCTAAACTCTTTCTCCCTTGCTTCCCCCTCCCTTTGTCGTCTTATCGCGACAATAGAAGCTCCTATAGAATGAGCTGCTGCTAAAGTGCTTCCCCCTCACCTTGCCTGCACCTCCTATAGGCTTTTATGAATCTTGTATCAATGTATCAATACGTATGGTCGCTTTGTGTGATTTTTATAGGCTTCTTTGAGAGCTGCCGGCTGATTGCGGCCAACAGATAGGGCAAGACCCATCTTTTCCGGCTGCGCATATAAGCAGCAGCACAAATGCGCTCGTAAATACCCTTATGCCCATGTGAAACTGAACTAACTTAGTTTAAATGGGTTTTTCAAGTATTGCTCATCGTGTTCCGCCGTGTGACAACATTGAGAGAATTTTCCCAATGTTGCATTGGGTCATTCTCACTTAATTTTTTTTTAGCAAAAGTGGACTAAAAACTGTTTTACAAATAAAAGCAGAAGAAAAGGGTGACAGTATGTGTGTGTAGTTGCTAGCATTCTTGCCTTTTACTGCTGTGGTCCTAGGTTCAAATCCCATCAAGGGTAACATCTGCATGGACTTTGAAAAATTCCATCTAAATCCTTTGTCAGATTTGAACCTACAACTCCAACCTCCCAACCAGCAGTGCAAACTGAGCCCCCACACTGCTTTCTTCTCCACATGGAGAAGAATAAGACCAATAAACGCAAAGAAAACATACAGACTTCATGCAGATGTTGTCCACAATCAGCTGTGTACCTAGAAATCTTGTGCTACATAGTAGTAGTGTTAGCAACCAAGATTATTCCTTCTTCTTCTCCAGAGAAGGAGAAAGTGAAATGGGAAGATCTTTTTATTCTTCTTTAGCTCCTTCTTCGTTTTCTTCTTTTCATTCTCCTCCTTCTCTCACTTATTAGAATTCTTCTTCTGCTACTCCTTCTCCTTATTCTTTTTTTTTTCTTTCACTTTCTTCTTTTTTTCTTCTCCACCACAGGAAGAGGAAGAAAGAAAGGAAGAATAAGAAGGAAGAACAAACATGGTG
This sequence comes from Eleutherodactylus coqui, assembly GCF_035609145.1. Lineage (NCBI taxonomy): Eukaryota > Metazoa > Chordata > Amphibia > Anura > Eleutherodactylidae > Eleutherodactylus > Eleutherodactylus coqui. Next base: position 180,205,801 of record NC_089840.1, on the reverse strand, counting down.
GCTCAGTCATTTGCTCTGTTGCCTTGCTGGAGTTCTAGGTTTAAATCTATCCAGTTGCAACATTTAGATGGTGTTTTCATGTTCCCTTTGTGTTTATTCTTCCTCAACTTCTCCACTGAAGCAAAGTGCACAGGTATGGTGATTCAGCTGTTAACACTGTTGCCTTACAGAGCTGGAGTTGTAGGTTTAAATCTGACCAAGTGGAACATCTGATGGGAGGTCAGTTCTCTTTGTGTTTTTTCTTGCTGTTGTTCTTCTATTGCAGAGCAGAATAAATAAGTATGGTGACTAAGTTGTTAGCACTGCTGCTTTGCAGTGCTGGAGTTGTACTTTTAAATCTGGAGAAGGGCCAGATTCATAGAAAACACACGCACATATGCGTATTGATTTCAATGGGTGTCAGAATTGGCATTTCCGATTCATAATATATAATAACTATTCAACACTAGGTTTTTCCTCAACTTAAAATTCAAGCATTGGCCTGAGTAGTGACCATTTATAACCAGTGATTGTCTGTAGCAGTCACTTGTCCTAGCCATCAGCAACCAGGAATGACAGGGTGGTTGTAAAAACAATTTTAAGTTGTGAGAAAACCCTTTTCAGGGCTCCTGCACACAGCAGAGATGTACTGTCTACAGAGAGCCTTACGGCAATGTGCAATGGTGGTAGCCAATATTTAGAGAACTTTATTGCAGAATGCAGTGGCCATAGCTGGTATGCACAGCTAAGGATTAGATATGAGCGAACGTACTCGGATAGGCACTACTCATCCGAGTAATGTGCCTTATCCGAGTACCGCTGTACTCGTGCTCAAAGATTCGGGGCGCTCCGCTGCTGACAGGTGAGTCGGAGCGGGGAGCGGGGCAGAGCGGCCGGGAGAGAAGGAGAGAAAGATCTCCCCTCCGTTCCTCCCCGCTCTCCCCTGCAGCTCCCCACTCCGCAGCGCGTCCCGAATCTTTGAGCACGAGCACAGCGGTACTCGGATAAGGCACATTACTCGGACGAGTAGTGCTTATCCGAGTACGTTCGCTCATCTCTACTAAGGATGCTTCTGCAGAGAATATCCTACATTCAGAATCTGATGGAACATACCGTAATCTTTATTTTAAAATTTTCCATCAAAAATAGAAAACTTCACAGGATATACAAGTGAATTGAATAGTGTACTAAAAAGTAAAATAGTGAGGTGCTCCCCAGTGCAATATGTATACAAAGGTAGTAGCATAAATACAGGTGTACCGATAAAGTCACCTGGCGATGTTGTGCTCCGGGAATGAGACCAATGTGAACTTCAGTAATCGATTATTAGTAGAGATAAGCGAGCATACCCGCTAAGGACAATTGCTCGATCGAGAATTGTCCTTAGTGAGTATCTCCCCGCTCGGAAGAAAAGGTTCAGCTGCAAGCGCAGGTGACAGGTGAGTTGCGGCAGTCAGCAGGGGGGAGCGAGGGGGGAGTCAGGGAGAGAGAGATCTCCCCTCCGTTCCTCCCCGCTCTCCCCCGCAGCTCCCTGCCTGCCACCAGCAGCCGAATCTTTGCTCCCGAGCGAGCAGGCACTCGCTAAGGGCAATGCTCGATCGAGCAATTGCCCTTAGCGAGTATGCTCGCTCATCACTAATTATTAGTCATATTTCCTGCTCTGCAATCTTGGACACCCCCTAGAACATTGCTAGGACCAGTGTCTGGTAAAGAGTTAACTCAATTGTAATCTATTAGATGGCCCATTGGATCAATGCTTGCTTCTCCTGTAATAATCTATACAGGATGACAATGGACAACATACAGATAGAAAAAAAAAATCCTTTTAACAGAACACATGCATATAGGACGAGTTTTAATCCCGGCACAAAAATCATCTTCAGATAGAAAAATAAATAGGCAAATATACCAATGTAAAGCATAAAGTTATGCCACCAAGGTAAAATGTTATGATAGATATGAGCAATATTAAAAGGCACAGACTAGACAATACATAAAAAACCTTTCCATACAAATTCATAGTTGTTCATATTATGTTTTTGCTGTACAAATGTTATACATTTGAATATTAAAAAAAAAGGAATACAAATGTATCCTTGGCATATCCACAGACTTGGATGGGCCAAATGACATCTAAAGCATATACTTTTTACCTGCTTTACAATGTGTCAGTATACATTTCTTTAAGAGAACAGAACAACATACTCCAGTATACTTTTCTGTCCATCAAAAAACTATACACAAAGTAATTTTTGTTTTTACATTGAAGTGAATGGAAAGCCTACAGTATGCAAACATAATGCTTTAGGTTTTCATACATTAAACATATCCATTTTAATTCATAGTATCATAGTATGTTATTCCGAAAAAAGACATAAGTCCATCCAGTTCAGCCTATTACCCCCCAATGTTGATCCAGAGGTAGACGGGAAAAAAAACAAAAAACAATGAGGTAAAAGGCAATTTTCCCATTTTAAGGGAAAAAATTCCATCCTGACTCCAATCTGGCACTCGGGATAATCCCTGGATCAAAAACCCCTGAAGTTAATAATGATTATAATTTATAATATTGTATCACTCAAGAAAAACACCCAGGCCCCTCTTGTACACTTTTATTGAGTTTGCAATCACCACATCCTCGGGCAGAAAGTTCCATAGTCTCACTGCTTTTACAGTAAAGAACCCCCTTCTATGTGTAGAAACCTTCTGACCTCTAGATGTAGAGGATGCCCCCTTGTTGCAGTAATATTCCTGAGTATTAACAGATCATGGGAGAGATCTACGTATTATCCCCTTATGTATTTATACACAGGTATTAAGTTGCCTCTAAGCCGTCTTTATTCTAAAGTGAATAACCTAAATTTTGATAAATTCTCTAGGTATTGTAGTTCACCCATTCCATTTATTATTTTTGTTGCCCGCCTTAGTACCCACTTAAGCTCTGATATATTCTTCTTGAGTACAGGTGCCCAAAACTGTCCACAATATTCCATGTGTGGATTGACCAGTGACTTATGAAGAGGAAGAACAATGTTCTCATCATGTGCCACTAAACCTATTTTGATGCGCCCCATTATCCTATTTGCCTTGGCAGCAGCTGCCTGACACTGGTTAAGCTCAGTGTTAAATCTCATTTGCCATTTTTCTGCCGAAGAACCCAAACTTATCCAGATCCTCTTGCAATCTCCTTGCACCCTCTCTTGTGTTAATATCGTAGGTTTGTGTCATCTGCAAATATTGATATTTTACTGAGCAATCCTTCTACCAGGTCGTTAATAAATATATTACAAAGAATAGAGCCCTTTAGAAAAAAAATAAAGAAGCTTCCCTTAAACCTCCCCTAGGACCCTCCCACTACTTCTTGTGTTTCAACCAACTTTATTGAGATAAAGGGTTCATGATATCATTAAAAAAATGTATGTTTTTCTCAACCTTTTTAGGATAAACCCTTTATTGAGATAAAGAGTTCATAGTCATAAAATAGGATATGCATTGTATACATACAAAAGTTGTAATGAGGCAGGTAAAGGTTTCCTCTTCGATGCGTTCAAAGATGTTGATGAACAAGTTCATGATACCATTAAAAAATGTATGCTTTTCTCAACCTTTTTAGGGTAAACAGCATGTTAAACTGTAGAAACAAACTGTGAAGTAAACAAGGCTTTAAACTACATAAGAAGGAAGGTAGAGGTCAGTTAAGTTCATGGCTCAGGCTGTATGATAATCCTGTTGAAATGCGTGAACAAGACCTTCACCTTGCAAGGAGGCCTATCACTTTACTGTGAAATATTATACTCTTCCCTCAATTAAAAATCTGATGCATTTCATAAATATGCTAGCTAATATACCCAGCTTTGCCCGAGTTACTTTGGTATATGAGTTTACCTGTTGTTCACATGGAAAATTTTATGAAGTCATAGTTACTTCAGAGGAGCCGAGGAATAAAATATGTGTACACATAGAGGAGCGTAAGATTCTCCTCAGACTTCAATTACTGATGTCTCTCTGCAGAATGTGCCACCCCCCAACTCTCCTCACTTTTTACCCTTAAAGGTAACACCCTTTTTTATTCAAATTTACCCCCAGACGGGAGGTTGCATCTCCTTCTTAGCCTTAAAGGCAGGCTTCATCATTGCAGTCCATGGCCGCTTCCTTATGTACTTTACAGCCTTTTAGTATCTGCACACAGAGGTCAGTTAGATTCTCCTCAGTATATACAAATAGAGGTGTGATAGATTATCTTCAGTATATACAAATAGAGGCGCAGTAGATTCTTCTCAGTATATACACATAAAAGTCAGTTATATTCTTGTCAGTATATACACTTAGATGTGAGGGCTTAGTCACATGGGCATTTGTATGCACGTCTGTCAGTTGCGTTTGCGGTCCACATCTATATAGAACCAATGCTTTTCAATGACAGCGATCACATGTGCAAATTTTACATGCGCACAAGCGCATGCGGTGAAAAAGACATAATGATTCGCAGAACGCGGCTATCTGCATTCTGCGGTTCCATGTTGTGCAAAAACACATGATTTGAAAATGCCTGCGATTTTTATTTTTTTAACCACGCTACACTGTACTCCCGTCATGGAGCATGATTAGATGCACGTCGAAAAAGTTCCGGACGCTCAAAGATTCATGCGCATTTTGATGCACACTGCGTATATACTCAGCTCTGATGGGCATTTTACCGGCGCGGATAAACGCTGCTATGTTCGGATTTTTCGCCGTGACGCCCATTTCAGTCATGCAATTTTTTTTAACGCATCAGTTATGCGCACAGAAATCCGTGCATCAAAACGCCTGTCTGAGCCCTCAGCATATATACAGAGAGGTGAGGTAGATTCTCCTCAGTATATACATGTAGGGGTCAGTTATATTCTACTCAGTATATACACATAGAGGTAGATTCTCCTCAGTTTACAAATCATTTGCCTTGGCTTTATGATTTCTGAGAAAAGAACTATCTCATGTGTCACGGATTGCTGCAAAGTTTTTCACGCATAGAATTGAATATTGAAGTCGCGACTCCTTTACTTTTCCTATTTAGTACATAAAGAATCGTCATGGCAAATTTCACATTCGTGGGATACAGATCTGGGTTACATTACATAGGCGGTCACTTACTTTTGCACTTAGAACTGAATAATCAAGTTGCGACCCCTTTTCATTTCCTATTTAGGACCTAAAAAATGGTTCTGCCAAATTTCAAGTTTGTGCAGTACAGATGCCTGTTATTAGTTATATTGCATAGGGGTCACTTACTTTTGCACTTAGAATTGAACAATCAAATTGTGACTCCTTTACCTTTCCTATAATCAACCTGAAGAATGCTCGTGCCAAATTTCAAGTTTGTATGAAACCGGAGAGTTAGAGAATTAGATTAGTTACATTACATAGGGGGGGGGGGGGGGGGGGTCACTTACTTTTGCACTTAGCATTCAATAATCAAGTTTTGATCCCTTCACTTTTACTATTTAAGGCCTAAAGAATGGTTGTTCCAAATTTAGCATTTGACCGACACCAGAAAGTTAGAGAATTAGTTACTAATCCATGAGTCAGTCAGTCAGTGAGGGCTTTCTCCATTATGTATAATGAGCAAGATATATATATATATATTGCTCATTACTGAGGAAATATTCTTTGCCCCTATGGGACAAATTAGTCGTTTTGATTAACACACTTTTCAGCTCGCCGTTGAACATGCGCAGTACTAAGTCTTTTTTATTTGTTTTTTTTCCTCGCACTGTCGCTAGGAGATGACACAGAATCCGTGACGTGTCTGCAATATTTATTGCGGAAGGGCTGCTGGTCGGGTAGCTTCCATTGACTTCAATGGAAGCTGCCCGTGTGGAGCCCGCATGAAAATGGAGCATGCTGCGATAGATAGATAGATACGAGAGAGAGAGAAATAAGAAAGATATTAGATAGATAGACAGACAGCATGCTAATATATAAGCAGTGAATATACTAATTATTTTAAATGACTTACTACCATGGCAGTCAAACTACTAATGACCACTTGTCAGTTAGTATGTGAGTGCTTCTGATGCTCTGGTGATGTGTGGAAACCAGGATGGATGTAGATGTAGCAGAGGTGTGTGTGTGTGTGTGATGTGTGTTAATCAGGATGTAGCAGAGCTGTGTGTGTCATGTGTGTAAGTCAGGATGGATATAGAAGCGTTGTGTGGGATGTGTGTGAATCAGGATGCAGCAGAGCTTTGTGTCATGTGCTGTGTGTGTAATGTGTGGGGTATGGATGAATGTATTAGAGCTGTGTGTGATGTGTGGGGATCGTAATCCATGTGCCATGTAGCAGAGCTGTGTGTGCGAATCAGGTTGTAGCAGAGCTATATGTGTCATGTGCTGTATGCGTGATGTGTGGAGTCAGGATGGATGTAGCAGAGCTGTGTGTGTAATGTGTGGAGTTAAAATGGATGTAGTAAAGCTGTGTGTGATGTGCTGTGTGTGTAATGTGTGGGGCAAGATGGATGTACTAGAGCTCTGTGCATAATGTGCTGTGTGTGATGTGTGAAGTCAGCATGCATGTAGTAGAGTTGTGTGTATAATGTGTGGGAATCAAGATGGATGTAGTAGATTTGTGTGCGTAATGTGTGGGGATCATAATGGATGTACAATGCAGCAGAGCTGTGTATGTAATATGCTGTGAATGCAATGTGTGGGAGTCAAGATGATGTAGTAGAACTGTATGTGGCATGTAGTAGAGCTGTGTGTGTAATGTGTTGTATGTGCAATGTTTGGGAATAAGGATAAATATATAGTAGAGCTGTGTCTGTAATGTGTGGGAATCATGATGGATGTAGTAGAGCTGTGTGTCTGATGTGTGGGGATCATAATGGATGTACAATGTAGCACAGCTGTGTGGGGCATTGCACCACCAGAAACAGGGGCGCGGATGCCTGGCCGGCGATGTGCTGGTGGCTCACTGCACCGTGTGCGCGCGCACCGGTGAGTGCAGCTGCTGTGCATTAGCTTCCTTTTTATATTGTCTGTTGGGAGTTGGCTTCTTCCTCTCTCCGCCCCTGGGCGAAGGCTTTTATTTATAAGTCTGGCAGTGAATTGCAATCACTGCCAGTTATTGGGTTCCCTCAGTGAGCTAGCTAGCCTGCCTCTGTCAGTCTCCTGCTCTTATCAGCTTGTTTGCTATTTCTGTCAGGTTATACCATCTGCCTCAGGTCTGCTTTGTATTTTTGTGATTATTACATCTGCCTTTTCTGTCATTATTCTACACTTTCCATCAGGTACGCCAGCGTCCCTTCTCGGTCCCTAGTGAGAGTAGGTACCACAGCCCAGTTGCCTGCCTGGGGTTAGCTACGAGTGGAGGCAAGTAGGAAGGGACAGGGGTTGCAGGTGAGATCAGGGCAACATGGGCTGGCATATCAAGGGCAGTATACCTTAACACAATAACTGGCCCTTAAAGTTGCCCAGCGGGTTTTATTTTTTTTTGCTCTCCAATGGAGGCCATGAGTGCCCTCCAAGTCGGTTGCAGGGTTTAGTTGGTGTGATCCAGGACCTGTCTGGTCGTATGGTGGCCCAGGAGCAGCGGGAGTTTGTGCATGTTTCTGCCCACCCTTCTATTCCTGAGCCCAAGTGTCCTCTTCCTGAGATATTTTCAGGGGAGAGGAGCAAGTTTTTTGTTTTCCAGCATGCATGTAGATGGTGCTTTTGGATGCAACCTCGTTCATCCGGCTCAGAGTCCCAGAAAGTGGGATTGATTATGTCCTAACTTCGGGGTCCCCCCAGACATGGGCCTACTCCTTACCTAAGAGTTCGCTTTGCCTGCAGTCAGTTAATTTATTTTTTCGGGAACTTGGAGGTATTTTTGATGAGCTGGACCATGCAGGGTTGGCAGTCTCTCATCTCATGTCTCTATGTCAGGGGCAGCAGTGGGTAGAGGACTATTGCACTAAATTTAGACAGTATGCAGGTGAAACCTCTTGGATTGATGGCGCCCTTAAAGACGTGTTTTTGTTGGGGCTGTCTGACACTGTCAAGGATCTGCTCACTTCCCATCCCGTACCCGTAACACTCAATGATGCGATGGAATTGGCAGTCAAAGCTGACAGGAGGCTGAGATCTAGAAAAGAGGAACGTCAGGCCTGCAAGGCTAGGGAATCCAGCAGACCTGCTCCCACTTCTCCCATGCCACTTTCTGGTGCCAAGCCTATGGAAGTGGACCAGCTAAGTCCCGAGGAACGGTGATGGTTCCGGATGGCTCAGCATCTCTGTCTCTATTGTGGGAAAGCCAGACATTGGGTAGCGACCTGTTCTCAGAAGCAGATGCAACATCAGCCTGAACCGACGGAGGAACTTCAGAACCTAGGCGACTGTCGGGAGGGTCGCCTAGGATCACAGGTACTCCCTAAGTTGTTGGTCCCTTGTCAGATTGGCTTCTGGAATTTTACTCGGTCAGGTCAGGCTTTTATTGATTCGGGTGCTTGATTAATTTAAATTGTCAGACCTCTGATAACTGAATTCTCAGCGTTAAAGATCCCCATACGCTTCACTAGTATTGATTCTACCCCTCTGTCTGCAGGTGTTGTACAATTGAGGACTCCCATTTTACAGTTCACTGTGGGTGTTCTCCATTCAGAGAATCTGTCGTTCCTCGTAATGGAACGGATGTCTGTTGATGTAGTGCTTGGTATGCCCTGGTTGGTACTGCACATTGATTGGTCCACTCGGGAATTGACACATTGGGGGTTGTCCTGTCATAGTCACTTAACTACTATACCTTTGTGTTCAGCAGATGCCGTTCTTATTCCAGAGTATTTGTCTGATTTTCATGACATATTTTCCAAGAACCTGTCTGAGACTTTGCCTCCCCATAGGAAGTGGGACTGTGGCATTGATGTGATCCCCGACAGTCCCATCCCTAAGAGAGCCATTTTCAATTTGTCGGGGCATGAGCATGAATCCCTTAAAGGGGTTGTCCCGCGCCGAAACGTTTTTTTTTTTTTTTTTTTACCCCCCCCCCCCCCGTTCGGCGCGAGACAACCCCGATGCAGGGGTTAAAAAAACAAACCGCTCAGCGCTTCCCTGAATCCCGGCGGTCCGGCGTCTTCATACTTACCTGCTGAAGATGGCCGCCGGGGTCTGCTCCCTCCGTGGACCGCAGCTCTTCTGTGCGGTCCATTGCCGATTCCAGCCTCCTGATTGGCTGGAATCGGCACGTGACGGGGCGGAGCTACACGGAGCCGGCATTCTGCACGAGCGGCTCCATTGAAGAGAGCAGAAGACCCGGACTGCGCAAGCGCGGCTAATTTGGCCATCGGAGGGCGAAAATTAGTCGGCTCCATGGGAACGAGGACGCTAGCAACGGAGCAGGTAAGTAAAAAACTTTTTATAACTTCTGTATGGCTCATAATTAATGCACAATGTACATTACAAAGTGCATTAATATGGCCATACAGAAGTGTATAGACCCACTTGCTGCCGCGGGACAACCCCTTTAATTCCTATATCTCAGAGTCTCTGGGCAAACAAGATATGAGGCCATCCACGTCCCCTCCGGGGCCAGTCTCTTCTTTGTAGAGAAGAAGGACGGGACTTTGAGGCCTTGTGTGGATTATCAGGCTTTGAATAAAATTACAGTGAAGAACCAGTGCTCATTGTTCCTGATTCCTGACTTATTGAATCACGTGGTAGGGGCCCACTGGTTTTCCAAATTGGACTCAAGAGGGGCTCACAATTCAATTTGCATCCGAGTGGGAGATGAGTGGAAGACTGCGTTCAACACCCCGTTAGGACATTTAGAATTTCTGGTCATTCCCTTCGGGCTTTGTAATGCCCCCGCTGTGTTTCAGGGATTTATGAATGTGGTCTTCCACGACTTCCTGGGGGTATTCTTGGTCATATATCTCGATGACATTCTGGTCTACTCCCCAGACTGGGATTCTCATGTGCGGCACCTGAGGCTGGTTCTTACCCGTTTGCGTGAGTACCAACTTTTTGTCAAGTTGGAGAAATGCAATTTTGGCACTAAACAAGTGTCTTTCCTGGGTTATGTGATTTCACCCACGGAGAATCAGATGGAGTCTGATAAAGTGGCAGCAATCTCCCAATGCGTCAGACCACATAACCTGAAAGCTCTCCAGCGGTTTTTAGGTTTTGCAAATTTTTACTGTAAATTTATTAAGAATTATTCTGTTATTGCGCAGCCACTGACAGATATGACCAAGAAGGGGGCTGACTTGATAAGATGGTCGTCGGAGGCCCTAGAGGCTTTCAGTCATCTCAAGAGGGCATTTACTGCGGCCCCGGCACTAGTACAGCCTGACGCGCGGCGACCGTTCTTCATTGAGGTCGATGCGTCTGAGGTAGGGGCGGGGCTGTACTGTCTCAGGAAATCAGCGGGAGATCTGGGTATAGCCCATGTGTGTTCTTCTCGCAGAAGTTCAGTTCGGCGGAATGTAACTACAACATGGGTAATTGTGAGTTATTGGCGATTAAGTGGGCTCTAGAAGAGTGGCGTCACCATCTTGAGGGGGCAAGGCATCCCATTACCATATATACTGATCATAAAAACTTGGTATATCTCACAGGTCATCCAGAGGTTCAGGGGACTCTGGATCTTTGTTCTAGACACTACTGGTGGCCAGGCATGTCTCGGGAGATCCGCGACTTTGTTAAGGGATGCTCTGTCTGTGCACGCAGTAAAAGTCGTCGTCGGCGTCCGGAGGGTCCCCTGAGACCGTTACTGGTGCCGTCTTGTCTGTGGTAGATTTTATCACCAATCTGACTGAGTCTCAGAAATTCACCACGATCCTGGTAGTTGTGGACTGCTTCTCAAAAATGGCACATTTCGTGGCACTAAAGAAGCTACCCTCTGCTATAGAGTTTGCCAAGATTTTTGTAAAACAAATCATTCATCTACATGGGGTTCCTGGGAACATTGTATCTGACCGTGGGGCTCAGTTTGTTGCTCAATTCTGTCGAGCCTTCTGTAGGAACCTGGAAACGTCACTTTCTTTCTCGTCAGCATTCCACCCGCAAACTAATGGTCAGACTGATCGGAAGAACCAGGATTTAGTGCAATTTTTATGGTTGTTTGCTAGCGAAAAGGCTCATCAGTGGGCAGAATTCCTGCTGCTGGCACAGTTTGCGCTAAACAACCGTACTTGTTCCTCCACTGGGGTGTTGCCATTCCGTTGCGTATAACGTCGCATCTTGACGTTAACCCCTTAGACAAGGTTTTAGGTATATCCAGTGTCTCTTAACATATAACTGGAAAGGTTGTGGCTTCATATTTAGAAGGGGTTAGAGTAGGTATGCCTCTGCTATTTCCTGTGTGGAGTGTAGCAAAGGGTTTTTCAAGCTTCTTTTACATTTTTGATGAAGGTTCGGTCAGTATCTTTTCTTCAATAAGGAGCTTATTAGCTTGCTTTCCTTGTTATCATGTGCATAAAACGTCTGCTTACTTCTTTGGTAAGGTCTATTTATGAATTTATGTTTAGAAGTTTATTGCACAGAGAGACTAAATCTTGTGCCGTTTTTTTCCATAAAATGTTTATGGATTCAATCATATTCTGCTATTTTGGTGTAGCAGAGAGGATATTTCTTTAGATCTCAATTTTTTGATATGGCAGCCCAAGGCAATTAGCTTGCCTTTTATTACACTTTTATGCGCCTCCCATACATATGGGAAGAGTCACAAGAGAGGATATTTTCTTGAAAGAAAATTTGCAGTTTGTCAGATAATAAAAACAAGTTCCTATCATTGTCCATTAGACTCTAATTTAGTTTCCATACTGAACTTGAAGTAGTAGAGAATGAATACCGTAACTGCTTCGACAAAAATGAGGAATGAGCAGATAGTGTAATTGACCCAAAAGAAGCTTTCCTGACATATGGAAGCATAGAATCAGTAATAATCCAAATGTTGGCAGGAGGAATATACTTGAGAAAAGAAGAAACCGTTTTTAGTTGTAGCTGCCAAATATTTACTGAATATAGAGTTTCTAGGGAATGGTTGATTCTGCAAGTGGTAAATTCTAGTGCAGAATTTAAAGGGGTTTTCTGATTTTTTTTTTAACAGCAGATAATTGTGAAAGAATTAAGAAAGAATAAAGAAAGCTATACTCACCTGCTCTGCCCCCTGCTGCACAGTACATATTAAAAGAAAAACACAATCAGAAACCCCATTTAAAGTGGTGTTCAAATCGTTTCAAAGCTATTAATATACCTGAAAAAATATGAGCATTTCTAAGGTCTTGAAGAGCCAAAGAGACAGAGCGCATTGCTATTTTAATAGCAAGAAAAAGATAATTAACCAAAGAAGACAGACAATTAGAACCCTCAGAAGTGTAGGTCTGCCCTGCTGAGAAATTGCCAAGAAAACCAAGTTGGCAGTCAATACAGTTCCCTATACCATCAAAGGGCATTTGGATAATGGAGCAAACCGACAGGAAGAGGTCTGGCAGACTAAAGACCACTACAAAATCAGATAATAAGTTTTTGAGAGTCAACAGTTTGCGTAATTGGCACCTCACACCACAATATCTTCAAGCACAGCTTAGGTTGGGTTCACAGGAACGTAATTGTACAATGTATTATGCACAAGAAACTTGCATAAGTAATACGCAGTAAATGGAGCCTATTGATTTCAGTGGGATTTTTTCACATAAGGATATGTTAAGCGCACATTTTGTTCATGCAAAAAAAATTAGACAGCATGCTGTATTTTTTTGCGCATTTGAGAGCTGAGTAGCCTCTACTGTGACTAATCAAGCAGGAGCTTTAAACATGTGCTGTACTTTTACTATCAGCCAGTAGAGGCACCAGCCCTCTTAGCCTAAGTCCATTTAGAGATCATAAAACTCATAAGGCCTCCTTCCCACGAGCGTGACGGGCTCCGCCGCGTAATATTACGCAGTGAAGCCCGTCACGGCGCCCCCCAGAGCCCCTATACTTACCTGCGGGAGATAGCGTGAAAACGCTTCCCCGCCCACCGCCGTCGCGTCGTGTGACACGCCCACCGCGTCACGTGACGCGGCCGGCAGTGTCACGTGACGCGCCGGCCGCGTCAAATGACGCTGCGGCGGTAGGCGGGGAAGCGTTTTTTCACGCTATCTCCCGCTGGTTACAGCGGGAGATAGCGTGAACGGACGGCTTCCATTGACTGCAATGGAAGCCGTCAGCGCGTACAGCCCGTCCTCACCCGCAGCAAATAGAGCATGCTGCGGGTGAGGACGGGAGAAATCGCGGTGCGTAATTCCGCGGTGGAATTACGCATCGTGAGCATTGTGCTATTAGGTTCAATAGAACCTAATAGCAGGGGGCCACGCAGCGGATTTTTGCCGCGAATTTACGCGGCGTAAATCCGTTCGTGGGAAGGAGGCCTAAGACTAATTAAAGATTTACTCTTCAAGGTCGCCCTGTTATTTTTTTATACATATTAATATACTTGGTCATTTACTTATTGAGGAAAAGGATCCAATATCACGTTTATGAGTGGCAAAAGTATGTAACATACATAGTAACACAGTATGTTAGGCTGAATGAAGACAATGTCCATCTAGTTCAGCCTGTTACAACCCCTTCCCCCCTATTATTGGTCCAACAAAACCAAACAATTAACCAATTTAACTCATTTGGAGGGAAAAAAATCATTCCTGACTCCATGATGGGAGCCAGAGTAATTGCTGGATCAACGTTTGAGATCAATAACCCAGCTGGACACCTAATGTCTATATCCTGTAATATCATAGTGCTCTAGAAAGACATCTAGTCCCCTCCTAAATTCCTCTATGGATTTTGCCATCACCATGTCCTCAGGCAGAGAGTTCCACAGTCTCACTGCTCTTACAATAAAGCACCCCCTTCTATGTTGGTGATGAAACCTGCTTTCTTCTAGACATAGAGAATGCCCTCTTGTTACCATCACAGTCCTGGGTATAAACAGATCATGGGAGAGATCCTTGTATTGTCCCCTAAGTTATTTGATAGCCCCTTAGCCATTTTTTTCCAGGGTAAATAATCCCAATATTGATAGCCTCTTTAGGTATTCCAGTCCTTCCATTCAGTTTATTAATGTAGTTGCCCTTCTTTGTACCCCCTCAAGCACTGCAACATCTTTCCTGAGCACTGGTGTCCAGAACTAGACACAGTATTCCATATGAGGCCTGACAAGTGCCTTATATAGTGGAAAAATAATGTTCTCGGGCCTATACCTCTTTTAATGCACCTTAAGTCTTTATTTGCCTTTGCAACAGCTGATTGGCATTAATTGCTCCAGTTAAATCTACAATCCACTAGTACCCCCTGGTCTTTTTCCATATCACTTTTTCCCTAGCAGTATGGGGATTTAGTGTCTATTGGTGACATCTGTTTCTCCTGCCCAGGTGCATAACTTTACATTTATTAATATTAAACTTCATTTGCCATTTTTTTACCCAAGCTCCCAGTTTATCTAGGTCCTTTTGTAGCCGTACATTGTTCTCCGTTGTATTAATTATCTTGTATAATTTTGTATCATCTGCAAACATTAATATTTTACTGAACAGTCCCTCTATCAGGTCATTGATAAATATATTGAACAGAATGGGGCCTAGTACTGAACACTGTGGTACCCCACTAGCAACGGTGGCCCAATCGGAGTACGAACCATTGATTACCACCCTCTGTTTTCTATCTCGGAGCCAGTTCTTTAGCCAGATACGCACGTTTTCGCCCAGATGGAGCTGTCTCATTTTATATATCAGCCTATTATGTTGCACGGTGTCAAGTGCTTTTGAGAAATCCAGATATACAGATCAATAGACTCTTGCAGGTCCAGCCTAGAACTTATTTCATCATAGAAGCCGATCAAATTGATCTGACATGATCGAGTCCTCATGAATCCATGCTGATGAGGGGTTATACCATTGTTTTCCTTGAGGTATTTTAGGATGGCGTCTCTCAGAAACCCCTCAAATATTTTTCCAATTATTGAAGTAAGACTTACAGCCCTATAGTTACAAGTCTCTCTTTTAGACCCCTTTTTGTATATTGGAACCACACTGGCAATGTGCCAATACAGTGGTACAACCCCAGTCTCAATAATGTCCATAAATATAAGAAATAGCGGTCTAGCTATCACGTCACCTAGTTCCCTTAGAACTCTTGGGTGTATTCCATCTGGACCCCACAATTTATCGATTTTAATCCTCTTTTACCAGCTCTGCACCTCCTCCTGTGTTAGGAATGCAATATTTAGCAGTGGGTTCATTATATTCCCCTGCATCTCGTGTGACATTTCTTTTTCATTCATAAATACACTTGAAAAGAAACTATTTAATAGATTTGCCTTCCCCCCATCATCTATGGTTTCTCCTGCATTATTTGTTAGAGGGCCAGTGCTTTCAGTGCAAATCCTTTTATGGCTTACATAATTGAATAATAGTTTAGGGTTATTTTTGCTCTCTTTGGTGACCACTCTTTTTGCCTCTTCCTTAAGGCCCATTTAGACACAACGATTATCATACAATTTTCAATTTTCTGCAGAACAACAGTTTTCCGTTCTGTGTGAAAACCATTGTTCCGCAGAACAGCTGATAAGCAGCACCACATGCTGTGTCTGCTGTCCATGGTGTTGAATTCTCCATGGGGAGCTAGAGATTATATTGTTTTCTTTTAGCAGCCCTTGGCTGAACAATGGAGCTAATTACAGAGCTCAGACATCCTGCTGAGTTCTGCAACAGCTCCAAGAAGCTCATTTGCATGCAAATGAAGTTGATGAAGTAGTAATAGCAATTAAGGTTCATTTACATGGGATGAATGTCAGGCAAATGATGCCTGACACTTGTCCCAGTGTTTCCTTGCTCCTGTGCTGCCAGCAGAGAGGCCAGCAGTGGGGCGGGTAGTGCAGGAGATTTCTGTGCAGCATAAATGATGAGCTTATCGCTCATCGTTCATTGTAAATAGTGGCTTTCAATACTGAACGGCCACTGGATTAAGTAAATGGAGAGGGGCAGTGGAGCAAGAAATCTCCTGCACTGCCCCACCCCCGTGCTGGCTGATGTGTGAGCAAGCCAGCTCTGCTACCTCCCATGTAACAGCATGGGAGTGAGGAAACACTGGTGTGAGTATCAGGCATTCTTCCCGTGTAAATGGACCTCTACTGCCTATTGAGAATTTAATGCAAAATGATCGCAGATCTTTCCATCTTGTGAAAGATTATCTGTGTGTGTAAATGGGTTTTAGCAGTTTTGATCTTTTCTTTACATATTTTGTTTTTCCCCCTGTATGATTTTAGTGCTTCTTCGCTGCCATCGTGTTTTAATAGTTTAAATGCTTTTTTTTGTTTATTGACCCCCTTACAGTCTTGTCGAGCCACATTGGTTTCCTTCTACTTGTAGTTATTTTGTTTTAAAGGGTATGAACTGTTCACATGAGCTCACTAGGATATTTTTAAACTTCTCCCATTTGTTGTCTATACTGTTATTTATGAGGATGTTGTCCCAATTAATGTTAGCGATAGTAGTTCTGAGCTGCTCAAATTTTGCTTTACTAAAGTTTAGTTTTTTGTCGCTCCCTGATAAGGCTTCATATTGAATGACAGCTGGAAATTAATTATATTGTGGTGACTATTTCCCCGAGATTCTGTCTTGTTTTGTTAGTTAATAGGTCCAGAGTGGCCCTCCCTCTAGTTGGCTCCCGCACAAGTTGGGTAAGGTAGTTGTCTTTAGTTGTTCTCAAGAACTTATCACTCTTGTGAGATTTGCAGGTTTCGTCTTCCCATATTATATCCGAATAATTAAAGTGCCCCATAATAATTACTTCATTGCAGTTTGACACCTCTTCTACTTGCCTTAATAATAAGATTTCAGTTTTTTCTGTTGCTTTTGGTGGTCTATAGTAAACCCCTATCAGTATTTTGTTATTTTTTTTCTCCCTTATTTCTACCCACAGAGATTCCACGTGTTCATCTCCTACACTTATATCTTCTTGCAGCCTCAGCATTAAGTAGGATTTAACATACAGACATACCCCTCCCCCTTTCTGTTCCCCACGGTCTCTTCTGAAGAAATTGTAATCCTGTTAATTCACCGCCCAATTGCATTTTTCAAACCATGTTTCCGTTATTCCCACTATATCATAATTTTCATCAGTCATTCTCGCTTCAAGCTCACCCAGTTTACCGATCAGACGTCTTGCATTTGTTGCCATAGAATTTATATGGTTGTTGTTGTTCTTTATATTCATTGTGCTACTCATGGTACTATTAGCTGTTCTGTCAGTACTAACTGTACTAACCCCACCCCCTGCTCGACCCCCATTCTCCTTACTTGGTCTAGGTTGCTATCTACATTGTCTACTCCCCTGCTTCTCTTTTTCCCTCCCCCAGTCCCTAGTTTAAATACTCCTCCAGCCTTCCAGCCATCTTCTCTCCCAGCACAGGTGCACCCTCTCCATTAAGATGCAGCCCATCCCTATGGTAGAGCCTGTAGCTTACAGCAAGGTCAGCCAAGTTCTCTAGGAACCCAAACCCCTTCTTCTTACACCAACTCCAGAGCCACTTATTTACCTCCCTAAGATCCTGCTGCCTTTCTAGTGTGGCTTGTGGTGCTGGTAGTATTTTTCGAGAACACTACCTTGGAGGTCCTCGCCTTAAGGTTACATTCTAGGTCCCTGAAATATTTTTGAGGGCCCTCCATTGACCTCTAATTTGTTTATTGGTGCCAATGTGCACCATGACTGCTGGATCCATCAGCCCCTTCCAGTAATCTGTCAATCTGATCCGCAATGTGTCGAAGTCGAGTGCCAGGAAGACAACACACTGTTCAACTATCCCGGTCTTTGTGGCAGATTACCCTATTTATCCCCCTTATAATTTAATTCCCCACCACTAGGACCTGTCTAACTTGCCCTGTGCTTTCCTTCCCCTTCTCACTGGAGCAGTAATCTCTCTGGCGTTCAGAAGGTATGTCGTGCTGTAGTGGTGATGGCTCTGTAATGCATCCCCCTCATCTGCCAACTTTGCAAACTTGTTGGGGTGTGCCAGTTCAGGACTAGCCTCCCTGGCTCTCTTCCTTTTACCCCTTCTAGCTGTCACCCAACTAACTGCCTGCTCCCCCTGCTCTTCCGAACCATCATCTGCCCCCGCCTCTACCCCAGTGAGTGCCTGCACAGTGAGAAGTGTGTTGTCAGTGGCTCTCAGTCTTGCCAGTTACTCATTTAAATTCAGGATTTGGGCTTCCAAATGTGCAACAAGCACGCATCTTGCGCAACAATATGCACCCTCGATTGGCTGATCAAGGACCGCATACATTGCATAAGTAGCACACTGGACAGCATTGTCAAGCATGAAGCTCATCCTGATGGGGATCTACAATTTATTTATGGGAGTAGTGAAGATTGACTAGTTCACACTCCAAACACGCCTCTGCCTGTGTGAACCTTTAGCATTTGCAGATAATTTAAAGGTGTTTTTTATACAGTCATATACATTGTGTATAAATGGAGGGAATTCAAGACAGTTATTACTCATCCCAGGAGTGGTGGATCAACAAAGCTCACACCAAGAGCAAGGAGTGTAACAGTCTGTGAGGTCACGCAGTTGCTCAGATGTTAGCACTGCTACCTTGCAGTGCTGGAGTTCTATGTTCAAATCTGACAAAGGGCAACATCTATATGGAGTTTTTTAATGGTCATGCAGATACTGTCCTTAATGAGATTTGACTCTAGGTCCACAACAAGGTAATAGTGCTAATCACCAAGCTACATTCATTGAAGAACCACCACAACATTTGGCTGCATTAGGGACCTTCTAGAGCCTAAATTAAAGAACCCAATTTTTACTGCCATTGATTTTAATAAAAATCGTGTTGACCCAATTCATGATTATTTTTGGAAAATGTTGTTGGTTACTCCTGACCTGAATATCCCAATATTCCCATAAACGGGCAGTGAAGTAGCTGTGCATGATGGATGGGGGTGAAAAGGGGGAGAAGCATGGAACCAGGTAAGAAGAGCACAGAGATCTATGGAGTGAAGAGTGGATTGCAAGCACCTATGGAGGAATTGCAACATGACTGCACTGTTAGAGCAGAAACAACAGAAAGGGCAGGGATAGCTGTAATAGACTATGAGGCTCTCTCACCCACAAAAACTATCATTGTTCACCAAAAACACTTTCCCTAAGCTTTTCTTTAGTTTATTTTACTTCTCATTAATGTGTGCTTAAGGAAAGGCTTGCTGGAGGATGCCACTGCTGTTTTAAAGCTGATTATCCGGCTTCAGCACCATCAAGAATGTTATGGTCAGCCAGGTGGCCACAATAAATACAGCGGTTCAACAATATTATTGCATATCCGTGAGCCAGGTGACGGTCAGCTTTTTAACCCCTTAACAACCTTGTAGAGCCTTGTGTTTTAAGGCAGCAGAATGCAGTCTAAGCTCTCACTAACAACCTGGAGGTTACAGGTTCAGTCCCCACATAGTTCAGGTAGCCTGTTCAAGGTTGACCCAGCCTTCCATCCTCCTGAGGTTTGTAAAAGGAGTACCCAGCACTGCAGAACAAGTTGGCGCTATACAAAAGCAAGTACCCTTCCCCCCTAGTAACCAAGCCTGTTTATGCCTTAATGACCTGGCCAAATTTTGGAAATCTGACATGTGTCACTTTAACATAGAATAACTCCTTAAAGGTTTTGCATATCCCAGTAATTGAGAATTTTTTTTGCCACATATTATACTTCATTTAGGTGGTAAAAATAGACTGATACAATTTGTGTATATTTATTAAAAGTGTCGAAATTGGGAACATTTTGAAATTTTTTTTATTTTTTTTATTTTCAACTGCAATATGTCAAATATCTTGTACTGTACTAATTTTTAATGAGATATATTTCCATTTGTTTTCTTTATTGTGGAAGCACATTTCAAAAACCTTAGTTTAGGAGACGTACAAATTTAACATTGATTATTAACATTTTGAGGAACATTTTGTTTTCCTATAACAAGTAAAGATTGCAAATACTTATAGGTGTCAGAATGATAGATACGCTCACAAATGGCCCATTTTAAAATCTACACCCCTTAATATATTTTCTGAAGAGTGTGATGAGTATTTTGACCCCACAGTTTTTATTTTCAGAAATTAATGCAATTTAGAGGAGAAATAAATAAAATTTCATATTTTTGCAAGTATGTCACTTTAAAGACATTTATTTTTTTTCTATAGTGCACATGAAAATGAGAATTTGCATCCCAAAAGGGATACCCCTGTTTGTCCTGTGTTCAGAAACATACCCATTGTGGTCCTAATCTTATGTCCGTATGCACAGCGGGGGCCCAAGCCAAAAGGAGCAGCTGGTGGCTTTCAGAACAGAAATTTAGCTTGAAGCTGCTTCAGGTCACATTGCACAATTACAGAGCCCTTAAAAGGGGTTGTCCCGCGCCGAAACGGGTTTTTTTTTTTTTTCAACAGCCCCCCCGTTCGGCACGAGACAAACCCGATGCAGGGACTTTAAAAAAAAACCGCACAGCGCTTACCTGAATCCCCGCGCTCCGGTGACTTCTTACTTACCGGTTGAAGATGGCCGCCGGGATCTTCTCCCTCGGTGGACCGCAGGGCTTCTGTGCGGTCCATTGCCGATTCCAGCCTCCTGATTGGCTGGAATCGGCACGTGACGGGACGGAGCTACAAGGAGCCGCTCTCCGGCACGAGCGGCCCCATTCAGAAAAGCAGAAGACCGGACTGCGCAAGCGCGTCTAATCTGGCGATTAGACGCTGAAAATTAGACGGCACCATGGAGACGAGGACGCTAGCAACGGAACAGGTAAGGGAATAACTTCTGATAACTTCTGTATGGCTCATAATTAATGCACAATGTACATTACAAAGTGCATTAATATGGCCATACAGAAGTGTATAGACCCACTTGCTTTCGCGGGACAACCCCTTTAAGCTGCCAAAATGATACAAAACTACCATTTTAAAAAGTAGATCCTTTAACACATTAATCTAGGGGTGTACTGCGTATTTTCACCCCACAGTTTTTGAATGAATCTTAGCAAAGAAGGTGGACAAAAATTATGATTATCATTTGTTTGGCAATTGTGTCACTTTAAAAAGTTTTTTAACAGCACACATATGAATGAAGACATACACCCCAAAATAGATACCCTTGTTTGTCCTGTGTTCAGAAGCAAACCCATTGTAGTCCCAATCTGCTTACTGGAGGCATGGCTAGGCCTGTAATGGAGGAAATACCCTTCGGCTTTCATGGTACAACAGAATAAATTCCAGGCCCCATTGCCCACTTGTAGAGCCATCAAGCTGCCAAAAAATAAAACACCTCCCATAAATGAACCCATTTTGAAATCTAGACCCTTTAGCCCATTTATCAGGGTGTGTACTGAGCATTATGACCCCACAGTTTTTTTTTCCAAAATTACTATTAAGTAGGTGAAAAATAATTTTTTTATTTTTTTTTCAAAAATGTCACTTTCATGACAGTTTTTTGTTTTGCTTTAGGCAGAGGAAACTGGGGAGACGCACCCCAAATTTTATAGCACTATTTCTTCTGTGCTCAGCAATAACCCCATTTTGCTTGTAGGAAACATAGCTAAGTCTATAATGCAGGGAAGAACTATTGGGTTTCAGGGCACAACTGAATAAATTCCAGGCCCCATTGCACACTTGTGCAGAAAAAAATTACTCCCTATAAAGAATATCCCCCTCCTTTTTGGCATTTCCTAAATCTTAGCTAAAAGTAATGCGTGGTATGTCTCAAAACAGGGGTAATTAAGTGGGGCGTGGTCTGGATGGAGACCAGAGCAGAAACAGGACTCTGAACTCCGTAAGAAATGGCCCTGTAAAGCAACAAAAAGCTACCTGAAGAGGGGACCCGAACAAGAAGAGGACCTCAGAAACTCCCTTGAGTGATGGCTGCGAGAAGAAGAGTGACCGCAGTGGCTCACATCTTACTTCACTGCCTGCACGAGTGGAGAAGGGAGTGAAGAACAGGCTGCCAGCGTCCAAGAGGAGAGGAGAGCTGTCAGAGTGGCGGGTCGGGAGGACACTCTGAAGACAAGTAAGAGATCTTCTCTCGATCCCTCGCCCTCGGGACTCCATGGTGTGAGCACAGCAGGGAGAAGGGGCTCAGAACACAGCAGAGAGGTGCGGGCAGGGACTACCAAGATGGCGCCTGCTGCCTCTGTTGTTAATAAAATTCCCACTCTCCAGTCTCAGCACCCACAACACCCAATAGTGGGGACTGTAACACAAGGGCTCATGCAAACCCCCCAGGGCTCAGAAAGTCTGGAAAGAGACTCTGATGCAGCCTCTGACAATAATTACTCTGAAGATTCAATACTAAGTACTGTATAAGCTGCTCAGAACATGCAGCCTTAGAGCTGTTTATAAATTAAATGATTCTGGCCTTGAGTGGGTCCTCCAAAGAGAACTATCATCTATCTCAACCTCATTAAACACTTGTGTGGTGGAACTAGGAAGTAGAGTAGATCACCTGGAAAATAAAATGCAAAAAATCACGACATCACACAACGATCTTATTAATGCGCATTATAATGAGGCAGAAGGATTAGAAGCATTAAAATGTAAAGTGGCGGATATAGAAGACAAGAACAGGTGCAACAATTTAAAAATCAGAAAAATTGCTGAATCAACTCCCCAATCCGATTTAAAAGAATATATCCAGCAGCTCATAAAACACCTGTTACTCAAAACATCTCCAGAGGAAAGAATAATTGATAGAGCGCACAGATTGCCACGCCCAAAATCAGTGCCAGACTATCTGCCCAGAGATGTAATAGTGAGGATTCACTTTTTCCATATTAAAGAAGCCATGCTGTACACAATCAGAAATAATGCAACTCTTTCAGTACCATACGAACAAATAAAACTGTTTACAGATCTCTCCCAGATGACTATTCAAACTAGGAAAAAAAATTGCAATATCACTCTAGCGCTGCGTGACAACAAAATCCCTTATAAATGGGGATTTCCACCTAAATTGATCATAACTAAACATGACAAAGTTAATTTTATTCAAAACTCAGAAGGACAACTCTTGAAAAAAAGGAACATTCCACTGGAAAACCTGAGCGCTCCGGCACGCCTGGACCAAGAATGGGTCCGAATCCCTAATCATTGAATTTAAGAATAATGGACATCCTTATACTGTTCTTCATGATCACTGTTCTTCCTTCATGAGGAGTCTCCTGTTGAAACTGCTAGGGTCTCCTTCTTCACAGTTTGCTTTCAATAAGGGCCAGACTCTTGCAACGGCTGGACTTTTTTCCCCGTCAAGAAAGAATGATGTCCTTTCTGATGACTACCTTCTGGTCAAAGAAGTACATTGCAGTTTGTTAACCCTCACCTGGTTAGGTGATTACCCTCCTTCCCTCTGGTCTTCCCTATCTCGATGGTATATACTCACAACTTACACTTCCCTTAAAATATCGGAACTTAACCTGGAAAAGGAAATAAAGAAGTTTGCTTCTCGCCAGTTTGTCTGGACCAACCTGGAACTAGCATATAAAAACAAGGGTAATTCAGGAGGCCTGTTTGGATGGGCATGTTGGGCAATAGAACTGGGTATGCCTCCTCCTTCCATTGCTTGCTACAAACCTGACACTTTTTGGGGGGTATTTCTTGACCTCAGTGGCAGGGATGGAGTATAAAAAGTGGCACTCCGTGAACCTTTGTATCTCCTAAGGCTCGTAAGCTTGCTGAGGTGAGGTGGTCTCAAGCAGAAGGCGCTCAACAAGCTGCTCTTGGAACTGCAGGAAAGTGAGTTTTTGTAAATTATGTAGGCATTACAGGTAGTGATCTGAATAAGGCCTAGCTAGCAGGGTGCCACAGGGCTCAGTATTAGGCCTCATTCTGTTCAGTATATTTATCAGTGACCTGATAGAGGGGCTGCAAAGTAAAATATCAATATTTGCAGATGACACAAAATTATACAATATAATCAATGCAAAGGAGGACCATATACGGCTACAAACGGACCTAGATAAGCTCTGGGTTTGGGCAGAAAAATGGCAAATGAATTTCAATGTTGCTAAATGTAAGGTTATGCACATGGGCAGGAGAAACGGATATCACCAATATACAGTTAATGGGGTACTGCTAGGGAAAAGAAAAGTGATATGGAAAAAGACCTGGGGGTACTAGTGGACTGTAGATTTAACTGGAGTAACCAACGCCAGACAGCTGCTGCAAAAGCTAATAAAGTCTTGGGGTGCATTAAAAGAGGTATAGCGGCGAGGGCCGAGAACATTATTCTACCGGTATATAAGGCACTTATTAGGCCTCACATGGAATACTGCGTACAGTTCAGGAAAGATGTTAAAGTGCTTGAGGGGGTTCAAAGAAGGGAAACTAAACTAAAACAATGGAATGAGAGGACTGGAATACCAGAGAGGTTATCAAAATTGGGATTATTTACCCTGGATAAAAGATGGCTAAGGGGTGATCAAATAAATATGTATAAATACATGAGGGGACAATACAAGGATCTCTTCCAGGATCTGTTTATACCCAGGACTGCGACTGTAACAAGAGGGTATCCACTATGTCTAGAAGAAAGCAGGTTTCATCGCCAACACAGAAAAGGGTTCTGTACTGTAAGAGCAGTGAGACTGTGGAACTCTCTGCCTGAGGATGTGGTAATGGCAAAATCCATAGAGGAGTTTAAAAGGGGACTTGATGTCTTTCTAGAGCGGAAGGATATTACAGGATATAAATCTTAGGTCAATTGTTAATCCGGGTATACAGGCAGGTAGGAACTATTAGGGGTTGATCCAGGGATTAGTCTGATTGCCATTAGGGAGTCGGGAAGGAATTTTCCCCCAAATGGGCTAATTGGCTCCTGCCTCTTGGGTTTTTTTTGCCTTCCTCTGGATCAACAACATAGGAGGATAAACAAACTAAACTAGATGGACATTGTCTTCATTCAGCCTTACATACTATGTTACTATGTTACTATGTAAGGCTGGGCTCACACGGACATATGCGGAATCCGTGTGTGAAAGCCTAAAGCAGATTCCAGCTGTGAGTCCTGCTGTAAACCCGCATACATGGGACTTTGCGGAAGCCAGGTGGGTAGTTTCATTTCCCCTCATGGATTAGAACTGTGAGGGGAGGTGAAACTTTAACTTTTTTAAACTATTTTTTAACTTTTATTCGAATGCCATTATCTAATAGATAATGCTGATCAATGACAGCTCCAGGCTCTCGGCTACCTCTGCTAGGTGAAGGCAGCGAGCTGTCACACTCCCCGACCCCAGAGCTTTATTCTATAGGGCCGACGTGTTTTTATGCCCAGAATAAAGCCCAGACACCCATGACATGAAAACATGTATGAGTGGTTACTAAGGGGTTAAGGCAGACTTCACACGAGTGTATTCATATTAGCGCGTGCATGAACACTGCGGTTTTGTGGTGCAAATGTTGCTTTTTTTGTGCATGCATTGGCATATTTTACTGTACTTTTTGCATGCACAAGGCATGCGCATTTCCGTGCACCAAAAAAAACAAGCACCAATGCTCTCAGCAATTGAAATGGGTTCAAGATGTGTCTAATGAATTCCAGATATGTTCTTTTTCCTGTGCAATTACACACTGTTTTACACATCTCCTAGCGTATTGTCAATTGCCCATTGACTTCTACAGGGAAGTTTGGTGCAGAAATGCGCAAGAAAAATATGTGCATGTGAACGAACCTAAGTTTTATTCATGGCGTAATGTGGTGCAAATTTTACTTGTGCAAATACACTCGTGTGAAGCCGACCTAACTCTCAGGCTGGGTTCACACAGGGCGGATTTGCCATGGAAATTCTGTGCAGAATTTCGCTGCAGCAGGTCTGCCTGCGGCCGCTAGTCCCGGGATTAGTCAGCCATGTAGATGAGATTTGTCAAAAATCTCATCCACATGGGACAGCCAACCCGTCACGACAAAGCCGGCACTGCAGCGCGGATTTCTATTTTCTTTTCCGTTGCGGCCGCGCTGCTCTCTATGGAGGAGCCGGTCACTATGGAAAAACATGCGCCAAGCTGCTCCAAAACTCATGGCTAAGTGCTGCGGGTTTTAAAGCTGTGCTCTCCCAGCGAAAATCTTGCGGTTTTTTGCTGCAGTCAAACCGCAAGATTTCCGCCGAGAATACTTCCCATGGGAACCCAGCCTTACATTCCCTACCCTGGATTTGTTGATATCGCTTATTCATCTCTTTACTTATTGCTTTGCCAATGCTAATGCCCATTTTCTCTTGCCAATAAAGGTTCTTTGAATTAGAATTAATTTAATATAAAATAGATTAGAGATTTTGGTTGCTATTTTTTTCAGAGCACAGCTAACGCACTTGCAGAATTTCCTGGGTCCAGAGGCAATGGTAGTTGTCCAGTTTTATTAATTAGAAATATATATAATTTTTTGTTAGTGTAAACTGAAAAAGCTCGACAGCTACTTACTTGTGGGATGCATTAGAATTCTGGTTTTAGAAGCCACCCACCACGTTATCCTGCTCCTGCTGCTCTGACAGCTGAAGATAAAAGTCTGCTTGACATAACTGATCTGTGAGACTTGTTCACCATCTCAGATATCTGACTGTGAAGAAACAATCATTCTACATTAAGTTTGATCGGAGTAGGGACAGGGAATAACACATTGCTTTGGGGTATTTTGTAACAGATATTTTAAAATACATTTTTACAATGTTTAATGCATGCTGATGTTTTGTTTGCAGTCTGATATACTCTATAAGTGTAAAGCTGTTTGTAAGTAAATTAAATATATTAATCTCTAGATATTTGCACAAAATATCACTGCTTACATTAATAAAAAAAATTGTTAACCAACAGTTATCCATGCAAAAGTAGTTTATATATTAAATATTCTATATAAGATTCCATGTTCTATACACTGAAAATCCCAATAAAATCCACTTCAACAGATAACCCCTAATACAACAAAAATAATACCACAATATCCTAACAGTGCAATATTAGAAGGGATAGTAACATAATATGTAAAGCTTAAATAAGTTACATGTGTATCCAGTTCAGTCTATTATTCTGGAATGTTGATCCAGAACAGGGCAAAAAAAACCATGAGGTGTTTCTACCTCATGGTTTTTTTTGCCCTGTTCTGGATCAATTTTTCTCAATTTAGGGGAAAGAAAACTGCTTCCCGACTCCAAGGCTAGTAGTCAGAATAATCCCTGGATTAACAACCCTTCTGAAGTAATCAGTTACTATAACATGTAATATTGTTGTACTCAATAAAGGCATTCAGTACACTCTTGTATTCTTTTAGCGATATCGCCATCACCATGTCCTCAGGCAGAGAGTTCAATGAGTGCAATGTAGTGCAGAGAGAAAGCAGAAATGTTACTTCCGCTATTCGACCCAGTGATCATGAGACTGCTGGTTGACCCCTGGCACAGCAGAGCTGCAAGGTATTAGCAGACTCTGATCACCTCAGTTAGTGACTATTGCTTCTATGGATACCACAGTTAGGGCTCCCACCCACTGGCGATATTTTCTGCGATGCGATTCTAAAGTTATAGTCTCGCATCGCAGTGCGAGAAAAAAATCGTCATGACGCCGGGATATCGGCATCACGCTGACATATCGCCAGTCTTTTCAATGGGGCCAGCGGCAGCAGCGCTAGCCCCATTGAAAAGAGATGGAGAATGCCGGGGACTTCTGCCACAGCTGTAACAGCTGTGACAGCTGTGGCAGGAGTTTCCTTCATCCGGGCGGGGACTGCGGGGATGAAGGAATCCTCTGCCACAGCTGTCACAGCTGTCACAGCTGTGGCAGAAGTCCCTGGCATTCTATTCCATTGCTTTTAATGGGATCAGCACTGCTGCTGATCCCATTGAAAGCACTGCTTTGGCAAGCCCCATTGAATGATTATTGGGGAGGGGCTTGAAATATAAGCCCTTCCCTGATAATCTGCCAAAAGTGGGAAAAAATATTTTAAAAATTATACTCACCTCTCCTGTGCTCAGCCGCGTCCTACTGCTGGCTCTCGGGCACTGCTATGAAGCTCTTTCAGCAGTCGGGGATTTAAAAATACCTGCCTCCTGAAGGGGCTGTGCAGATTGGCTGAGGGCTCAGCCAATCACACATAGCCCTTAGCTTTTCATTCATGAATAGCTATATCTTAGCTATATCTTAGTGCCGATCCCATTGAAAGCAATAGAATAGAATGCCGTGGACTTCTGCCAACGGGGTCTCCATTCCTTCTACGAGTTGGAGCACGCTCTTGAGCTTTTGTTATGCCAGAGTTCTCTTTTCAGCATCCGTCTTGGTGCTAATCCAGTCTTGTATTTCTGTATGCACCCGTTTGTTAAGCTATTCTTTTGCATCTTTAGTAGACATTGTTCCTCCTCAGTAAAACGCTGTTTACGCATCTTCTGTTTCTTCTCTCAGTTGTAATCGCTGTAAACTTCTCTAACTCATCATAGACATCGGTATGAGAAAAAAAAACAACTGATTTATAGCTTCCAATTCTTCCAGGATTTCGCTCTCTTGCTCTTCAACAGAGCCCCTGCATGTAGGGTTCTCATCCATTTTATTTTCCATATCTGACACCTGCATCTGAAATGTTGAAATCTGCTCTGACTGGTTTCTCTTAGTTTCTGCATCTTCCTCTAAGTGCTTGAGGAACACATTTTTCTCTCCTTTGTCTTCAAGTGTGCACTAAGACCAAGCTTTTGGCACATCTACTCTTGCACCAGCTTCTGAGACTCTTCAATCTCAGCTTGCAGCTCCGCCTGCAGTCTGTTAGTTTTCTCAGACAGCTCTGTCTAAACTGTCACTTCCAGTGATTTTTACTTGTAGCTCTTGAAGCTGCATTTCTACTGCATTTCTCTTGCATTCAGACTCACACACTTCTTCAACTAACACCTTCACTTTTTGGGTCAGCTCAGTACACTCACTTTCCAATGCCCACTTGGCCTTTTCCAAGGTTACTTTCTCCTTACCAGTTTTCTCCAACCATTTGGACAGTTCACACATAACTAGAGCATTATTCTGTTCAAACTCCTGGATTTCAGCTTCATATTCTTCAGCTTCCTCATCTAAACTCATCTAGGCTCATCAGCCTCTCATGCAGGGCTTCCTGGTTTTCCTTGTAACCCAGTATGTCTTTCAAGAGCTCTGCTTGCTTCTCAACCTATCTGCAAGCAGCTTTCTCCATTTCCAGGTTTTCAATGAGCCAACTTATCTGGAACTCTAATTCACCATTTTTCTTTGTTAGCTGCATTTTCAACAATGCAGTTTGATTCTGCAAATCTGTAGTTTGATTACATGCATCTGTAGAATCCCTTTCTAACTTGCAACACATTATCTCCAAATCTTGGGTTTTTATTTGCAGTTCCATACAGTCCTGTTCACAGTGCCCAGATTTTGCTTCCAGACATACTCTGCAATCAGCTTCATCTTTAGCTAATCTCCTAAGGCGCTCATTCGCCTTTAAAACAGCTGCACTTTCTGCCTGCATCTGAGCAACATCTTTGAGAGCATCGCCTCTTTCTCTGTGGAGTATCTATCTGCTCCTTTATGAGTTTCATTGAGCTCTTTAGCTCTTCTCCAAGTAGACACAAGTTAGCCTTTTCTTTTTCTAACTGTGTATCATATTTCTTATTTGCTGCTTGACAGGCTTCCTTGAGAACATTTGCATATGCAAGTCCTAAGCAAGTGTTCCCTGTCTGTCTCACTTCAGACCTCAGGGTCTGCACTGACTGCACTTTCTGGTTTGCTAGAAGCAGTTTTCCTTTTCTTCTACTACTAGAGACATATCTGTGCTAAATCTCCTCTAGGCATTGGCTGAATTCTCTGTAGCAGCCTGTTCACAATCTGAGTTTATTTTGGAAACATTTTTACACATTCTATGCATAAAAAACATCCCATAATCACCCACATGATATTTCATGGTTAATGGAAAAATGTCTCTGCAATACATCTTTAGAAAAATAATCCTTAGACATTTCGTCATCAAATGTCCATGTACATCCTGTACGAAAAACATTTTATCAGTCCTTTCAGGTCTCTTTGTCTTCAAGGACTCCAACATACGCCAGTGGGGCTTTACTGGCCACTTTGCCAGTGGCATTCCATATATGCACAAGTCCACTTGTAAACACCCCTAGCATGGCTCTTTTTGGTTGCCTCCCGCAACCACCACCATTTTTACTACACAGTCAAATGTAGAAAAACATAACAGCAACAAGTCCAACAACTTACCTCACAGGCATAGTCCTCAGTCTGGATCTTTCTTGCCTTCAAGGCAACCGCAGTTTCAGCCTCCTGGACCATTAATCGCAGCTTGCAGCTTTTGTTGCTACACACAGCAACCGTATATTCGGTATCTTGGCCCACTAAACTGTATCTAGCAGACTTTTGTCACCTCTAGGCAACCACATCCAGCCTCCTGGCTCTTTACACACCACCCGCAGCACTGCTCACAGAAACCGCACATCCATTTTACACGTGGCCTGCACTTTGCAGCTTTGTGCGCCATTCCACTTGTGCCAGCACATCCTCCACCACATATGGCAAGGGGATTATTCACCTGTGGATCGCTTGCCTTTCCATTTAGGAAATGGCACACCTCATGTGTAAGCAGGCTCAGAAGACTTGCAATGTATAAAATCTGGCACCTGCCAGTTTTTATTGCACACGTCAACCAACAGCATACACAGTAAACAAAAGTCCATATACCAGGGTTCACAAACCCTCAAGGTCACTGTCACAAACCCCACCCTAGGTATCTGTAGGGCATCCTCCTCCATCAGACTAGCAACAGTTCCCAAACAGGTCCACACAGGACCTCACTGGTCCAACTTAGACCTCAGGCTAGCAGCCCATCAGCTCCAGTGAGTTAGTACTCTCCCCTCTGAGTCTAGCAGCATATGCTCCTTTTATAGTAGTTCCTGCCCCACCCATAGGACTTAGCCGTTTCTTTGCAGTACCAGAAGTCCTGTATAAAGCCTTGTACAGGCCCTTCTGTGTACTGCATATCTACAGGCAGTAAAACGACCACATGGGTAAAAGCCCTAAAAAAGTGTCTGGTCCTTTAGGACCAAAACACCCTGGTCCTTAAGGGTTTAATATAACAACCCTCATAAGGTCCATGTTGTGTCCTTGGCTGCAAAAGTGCTCAGCCACAGGTAAGTTGGTCTTTTCTTTTAATTGTGTGGGGAAAAAGAGCTCATCCTTGCTTTAAGTTTAGGTCCTGCTGTTTCTCTAACATAAACATCGCCAACAGGACATTAATTTCTTTGACTCAGGTTCACAACATTAGATGTAGAGCATGTAAATGTCCTAGGAATCTGCTGCATGTTGGGGATCTGTATCTTATCATGAATGGGTGTGAGTGAGAGCTGCCTCTGATTGGTGAGGCTGTGACCAATCAGAGGCAGCTCATTCAGCAGGCGGGGATTTTAAATCTCCGGCTGCTAAATACTACTCAGAGCAGTTCAGAAGAACTGCAGCGGAAAGGTGAGTATACATTTTTTTTTTAGTTTTACACATTTTAGGATGATTTTCAGGTAAGGGCTTATATTTTTAAGCCCTTCCCGAAAATTCATCCCGCGCTCGCCGGCAGCCCATTGCTTTCAATGGAGCCGGCTGTATTACCGGCTCCATTGAATTCAATGGGCTAACATCGTTCTTCTCTGCCACAGCTGTTACAGCTGTGGCAGAGGAGAACGATCTTTATGCTGACATAAATTTTTATTTTTATTTTTACACATCTTAGGATGATTTTCAGGTAAGGGCTTATATTTTTAATCCCTTCCCGAAAATTCATCCCACGCTCGCCGGCAGCCCATTGCTTTCAATGGAGCCGGCTGTATTGCCGGCTCCATTGAATTCAATGGGCTAACATCGTTCTTCTCTGCCACAGCTGTTACAGCTGTGGCAGAGGAGAACGATCTTAATGCTGACATAATTTTTTTTTTTTTTTTACACATTTTAGGATGATTTTCAGGTAAGGGCTTATAGTTTTAAGCCCTTCCCGAAAATTCATCCCGCGCTCGCCGGCAGCCCATTGCTTTCAATAGAGCCAGCTGTATTGCCGGCTCCATTGAATTCAATGGGCTAACATCGTTCTTCTCTGCTACAGCTAATACAGCTGTGGCAGAGGAGAATGATCTTTATGCTGACATAAATTTTTTTTTTATTTTTACACATCTTAGGATGATTTTCAGGTAAGGGCTTATATTTTTAAGCCCTTCCCGAAAATTCATCCCGTGCTTGCCGGCAACCCATTGCTTTCAATGGAGCCGGCTGTATTACCGGCTCCATTGAATTCAATGGGCTAGCATCGTTCTTCTCTGCCACTGCTGTTACAGCTGTGGCAGAGGAGAACGATCTTTATGCTGACAGTGCGGGGGGGGGGGGGGGGGGGTCTCACTCTTACCACTATTGTGGCTTAATAGTAGACCTCGGAGCCCAAAATGCAACCCTGCATGTTGCTCCTCGCCTGCCCTATCAATTTCTGTGTTTTTTACATTACTTTGGTGATTTGCTAAGATTTTCACAAATGAAAACCTTAGCGGAGCACCAGTCATATACAAAAATGCTCGAGTCACCCATTGACTTCAATGGGGTTCATTACTCAAAACGAACTCTCGAGCATCACTGAAAGTTCGACTCGAGTAACGAGCACTCGAGGATTTTGGTGCTCGCTCATCTCTAATGTATATGTTTGTCCTTCTATACCTTTTTACTTAATTAGAATAAAAGTTATATTTTAGGATTCTTTAAGGTCCAACCAAGTAAGCTTCTCGATATATACAATTCTTGGACTTACACTGCCGCTGTGAAATTAACATCTGTATAGAGTTTTTCAAAATCCATGCAGATATTGTTCTTGATTAGATTTGAACCTAGGACCCCAGCACTGCAAGACAACAGTGCTAACCACTAAACCACACCCATTGAAGAGTAGTGCCACTTCCGCCAGGCTGGAAATTGACCAGATTTCATTACCTGTCTGATCACAATGAGCAATGCTATTCCTTAGACATCATTCCCTTTCATCTTTCTATAAAGGTCTATGGCTTATCCTGACGTAGCATTATTTAAATGGTTGTGCTTTTCTCTCAGTTGTTTATTTGTCACTATCTGATGAAGCAGCCTATGAGCTCTGAAAGCTTACAAAGTAAAATTTTTCTGGTTAGCCAATATAGATATCACCTCTGTAATGCATTTGTCTTTTTTATACAAGAGTATTTAACATCACATAATTCCATGCTTTGTTATTTCATTCCAAGTTTCTAGTCAAGTAAAAATAAAAGTGTGGAATATACAAGTGCAGCTTGCTCTGTCTTTTAGTTTGGTAGTTCACAGATTGTGTGGTTATCTGGGGACATTAGCTATAAAGAAAGATCTTCATGAATTATAGTCTGTGCCATACAGATATGCGGGCTGTCCCCACTTGTCTTCTGCATCCAGCTTTTCTCTGCACGGAGTGCCCGGCTGTTATATAGCCGGGCGGTCTGAGGGGAGGATGCAGAAGACAAGCAGCGTGTCCCCATTTGTCTTCTGCATCCAGCTGTTCTCTGCTTGGTGCGGCCGGCTGTTATACAGCCAAGCACTCCGAGCGGGGTATGGAGAACAGAGCTGGACCGCTCTGTTCTTCATATCCAGCCTGTCATCAGGGAGTGGGATACAGCTGAAACAATAGTATCAGGGGGTTGGACCTGATGACCCTGGAGGTCCCTTCCAACTCTACCATTTTATGATTCTATGATTCTATCAGCTGTATCCTGCTGTGAATCCCTGATAAGGCTCATCGTTGTCTTTCAGCATGCTGAAAGACAACGATGAGCGACGGCTTAACGAAATCTGCACGATGTCAGTGCAGTTACACACAATGATTATTGCTCAAAAGACGGCTTTTGAGCGAATTTTGAGTGATAATAGTTGTGTCTAAATGGGCCTTTGCCCTCTTGCTGCTGATTGTTATACTTGTCATTTCAAAACTCCCATTTACTGACAAAACCCTCACCCCAATGACATTAGTTACAGATATTACAGAGTTCCCTCAAAGCATCTAGGAACACTGAGAAGTAAAGCTCCAAGCTTACATACTCAGAAAGTTACAGTAGAGTACTGATATTCCACCTACTTTCCCCTAAACTGTAGTGAATAGAGCACACAGACAGAATTGAAATAAAGCTGATGAGAACAGCCAATTTTAAATGAGTAAGGAACTTTGTTACAAACTGGGGCAAATTTTTACAAGTTTTTTAAATTGAGTGCTGAAGATATGCTGTAGCCACTCCCTAGTAATTATGTTATTTTACACATGTATATTGAATTTTCACAATGTCAAAGATGATGCAACAGGGTAATACTGTGGTCTACAGAACAACCCTGATGAATTTCATCTTGCGGTTGAATATCCACTAACATAACCCACTAATAAAATTCATTAGCAAGTGGCAAATGAACAACATAATTAACAACATTAATGGAAAATGTGTTTTACGTTTTAAGGGAGGTGGAGGCACTGAGAGTTTATAAATGTGCAGTAATTATTTTACAGTTTAGTTTGTACATGAAATTGGCATTTAAATTGAATTCAAGGCAACAGGAGATAAGGATATAATAAGGTAAAGATAGCAGCAAGAATTAAATTGAAAGGTCAGGGCTTCATAAAACTGATAATTCAAAGGGATTAGCCAATATCCAATCAAAATTACTAAATGAGTAAGATCAGATATTGGGCTCCTTCACAAATTTTATTAACTTATTCAAATTTATGGTTTGGTATTGGTATGCACTACTTTAGTGACTTGAAATCCGAAGATGAAAAAGTTTTTAATATACAACTTTGAAACACTCACAGAATATAAATGTAGACAATTATAACCGAAAAGCCTGTAGAAATGAAACCAAATTAATTTAAGTTTCAGTTGAATAACATAAGTGTGCCCATTGTATTAATGTCAATTTAATCATATGCCGTTTCACTAGTTTTGGCAAATTTTTAACATATTTAATTAATTTACAATGCTTTTTCATCTGCCCAGTGTTTGCATAGTTTGCATTTTCATGCATAAGACAAATGAACACTACTAAGCGGTATATACAAATAGACTGTTTTATGATTGCTTATACTGTAAAAATATACCACACCTTTTGTATACTTATTTGGAGTTTTAACTTGGTTTAAGGCATTTTCCTTTTAGTTCAAGCATTAGTTAGGCCAGTTTCAGACTACTGTATTTTAGCTCTGTATTTTGGGGTCTGCGATATGAAGCTAATTTAAATCTATGTATCTATTGACATGGCTGTATTTTTAACGGCAGTTTTTTGAAAATGCAGCATAACATATTTTTTGCGTTTTTGCCTCCGTATTACTATTCTTATCTATTGGACAAATACTGATCAGCATTTAACCATTAGCAAAAATATATACAGAGAAAAATACTGATGTAAATGCTGATGACATACAGTTGTAAGGTTATGTGGAACATGTCTTTAATACGAATTGATATTATGGACATGTTTCCATTTGCTTATATAAAACCGGCCATAATGTATTTCTGGAATCTCGACAAACTGAGAATTCTAGAAATGTGAAGCAAACTTTTAAACCTACAACTTTTTTTATTTTTTTTGTGAGTTTTGTGTTTATTTCTAGAGATGAGCGAGCATACTCGTCCGAGCTTGATGCTCGTTCGAGTATTAGGGTGCTCGAGATGCTCGTTACTCGAGACGAGCACCACGCGGTACTCGTCTCGATTAAACGAGCACTGACCATTGAATTCAATGGAGCCGGCAATACAGCCGGCTCCATTGAAAGCAATGGGCTGCCGGCGAGCCCGGGATGAATTGTCGGGAAGGGCTTAAATATATAAGCCCTTCCCTGCAATTCATCCAGAAATGTGTAAAAATAAAAAAAATATATACTCACCTTGTCCCGGCAGAACGATGTTAGCCCATTGAATTCAATAGAGCCGGCAATACAGCCGGCTCCATTGAAAGCAATGGGCTGCCAGCGAGCGCGGGATGAATTGTCGGGAAGGGCTTAAATATATAAGCCCTTCCCTGCAATTAATCCAGAAATGTGTAAAAATAAAAAAAAAATATATACTCACCTGGTCCCGGCAGACGGAGTTCAGTGCGGCCGGCAGCAGTCCTCCTGAACTGCTCTGAACAGCTGTGAGTAGTATTCAGCAGCCGGGGATTTAAAATCCCCACCTGCTGAATGAGCTGCCTCTAATTGGTCACAGCCTGACCAATCAGAGGCAGATCTCACTCACACACCCATTCATGAATTCATGAATGGGTGAGTGACTGCTGCCTCTCATTGGCTCAGCGCAGGGACAAATCTGTTATAGCTGTGGCAGAGGAGAACGATCTTTATGCTGACAGTGCGGGGGAGGGGTCTCACTCTTGCCACTATTGTGGCTTAATAGTGGGACCTGGGAACTTGAGATGCAGCCCAACATGTAGCCCCTTGCCTGCCCTATCCGTTTCTGTGTCGTTCGCATCACTTTCTTGAATTTCCCAGGTTTTCACAAATGACAACCTTAGCGAGCATCGGCGATATACAAAAATGCTCGAGTCGCCCATTGACTTCAATGGGGTTCGTTACTCGAAACGAACTCTCGAGCATCACTGAAAGTTCGACTCGAGTAACGAGCACTCGAGCATTTTGGTGCTCGCTCATCTCTATTTATTTCTTGTAGTTGTAAAACATGATTTCTTCCCAATTGATATTGTCGAAGGTTGTTCAAAGGAACAATTAGATAGGTGGAAAACGCTATTATCAAATATGAAGTACAGCATTTTTCAAGATATTTTGTGATCTTCTTTATTTGTATCACCTGTGATTACCAACAAGCTCATACAAATTTATATAATACATCAATATTATCTCCAGTCAGATTACAAAGCATGGGAACAATGTCATCCAGTGAATGTATTAGATGTGCACACAAATTTTAGATTTTAGACACTTGATATGGAACTGTCCAGTCATATAAAGTTTCTCTAAATGGGTCAGAAATTTCCTCTTTCAGGTTCCTGTTATCTATATGGGGAAGCCTAATTACTCTGTTCAATTTATTACATTGTTTATAAGAGCAGGGGGTGCTCAGAAACATTTGACAATGTAGAGCATGCAATTCTCTATTAACTCTATACCTCCACAGTCATTATCTACATTTTGTCATCTTTCAAGGGCTAGTCACATCATGTAACCATTTGAGTTGTAACCTATGGCTTCTAAGTTATATTCTTGATCTATTAAAAGTATTTATTGAGCTAACACAATATGCTGTCCAAAGTTTATTTGGTACTTTGTATACTTTTGAAAGCTTTGAAATGTGTTTTACTATAGAACATTTCCCCTTAAAATACTATTTTATTATAATATTTGGAAATAAAGGGACAGTGTTACTAATACTGTCTAATAGAGATGAGCGAGCACGCTCGTATAAAGCAGTTACTCAAGCGAGCATCGCTCTTCTCAAGTAACTGCATTCTCGTCTGAGCAGGCTCGGGGGGGGGGCAGCGGGGGTGAGCGGGGGGCGGCGGGGTGTAGGGGGGGAGAGAGAGAGAAATCTCTCTCACTCTCCCCCCTGCCGCCCCCCCCCCCCTGAGCCTGCTCGTACAAGAAAACAGTTCCTTGAGAAGAGCGATGCTCGCTTAAGTAACTGCCTTGTCTGAGCGTGCTCGCTCATCTCTACTGTCTTATAGTTAGATAGTGCAAACCTAGACTAGGCAGTCTTAAAATGCACTACATATATTACAGTGGCTCTGCTGAGTGATAACTGTTGTGTATCTTTATACTGTGCAGTCCAACTTTTTTACCATCTATTTGTTGGTTTAGTTTATGCCAAAAGTCACATCAAAATTTAGCACAATTTTTGTCCCACAATGTCCCATTTATGTTAAGACACCTTTTCACATGCAGACATTGTCCCTGGTCTGTTATATACAGTGCCTATATTGGCTGTTTTTGACCCTACACATCCCTAGTATTTGTATATTCCTTTGCTCCATGAACTGTCCCTTGTATGTGTATTCCCTGCTTTACACCCATGGCTTGAACTCAGACTTTGCCTTCATTTGTTCCTTCTCATTCGCAGCAACTGATTGATCTTCTGGACCTGACCCATGGTTCTATATGACTATGCAAGCTTGCTCTGCACAAAGCTACAGAAATGCTGTTTTGCAGAATCTGAGCCTGGACACATTACACTGGACAACACTGAAATTATTACTGACTTAAAAAGGTCCTAATCTGTAGGATCTTATTGTTCTGAACATGAATATGACCATTAAAAATTTTTATTGGCTCTCATTTTGAAGATACTTCATATAGTTCATTTTCTGTGTTTCACTGTGTAAATTTATCCAGTAGGACTGTAACAACATCCTAACAATTACACTTGGAGTTTGAGTCAGACAGCAGTTGTGTGCTTACAGGACTTGTGATGATGTCACCATCATGTGATCAGTCACTGCCTCTGAGCTCATTACCTCAGACCTAACCCCAAAATAACCAGTACACCATGTTAACTCCCACATTACTATTGTACATATCAACACCTAATCACTATTGAACTATATAAAGCCCAGTCAGTAAGGTTGAGCATTTAGAATACTTCAGACTTCCTGGGATACAGTTTAAGCTACTGTTACATGAAACTGTTATTGTTTTATCCATTAAGTTACAATACAGAACACTAATGCCTTGAAAGGGCATTAATACCGTGGACAATATTTGCTATATTTGTGGGGAAGTGATATTTGCCAACCAGAAGAAAAGTATCAATTCTCAAGTGAAGAAGGCATATCATCTTTACTTCAGATGCAAGATTGGCGACTAAGACAAGTCTTGGACCCCGCATTCCATCTGCATGGAGACCAGTTCCATGGGAAATAATAATAATAATCTTTATTTGTATAGCAGCACCAATATATTCCGCAGCGCTTGCATAGACAGGGGAAATACAGAAAGACAAAAAATACAAAAATTACAGAACCACGGTTACATAGTAATCAGTTGATGGAAACAATAGGGGTGAGGGTCCTGCTCCAACGAGCTTACATACTACAAGTATTGGGCTGTTACAGAAGGTAAAGTGCTGGAGATGTGCACAGTATGGCGAGGTGGAGAGTGAGGGATGCTATACATAGACAATGGTCAGACATTTGGCAGTGTGACGGCAGAAATGGTATGACTGCAGAAGCGGTTTATGATGGCTAGTCAATAGGTCAGGGAGTATGTTATCAGGCGGAGTACAGAGGGCATTGTTTAGGGAATGCGGTATGCCTCCCTGAAGAGGTGCGTTTTTTTAGAGCACGCCTGAAGTTCTGCGAGTTCTGGATTGCTCAGCTAGCCTTTGGTAGTGCATTCCAGAGGACCGGTGCTGCTCTGGAGAAGTCTTGGAGGCGGGAATGAGAAGTTCGAATTAAAGGGGCGCTTAGTCTGGTTTCGTTAGCAGAGCGGAGAGCCCGGGTTGAGTGATGGATTGAGATGAGGGAGGCAATATAGGGGGACGCTGTGCTGTGGAGGGCTTTGTGGATGAAGGTAGCGAGTTTAAATTGAATTCTATATTTAGCGGGCAGCCAGTGCAGTGACCGGCACAGGGCAGAGGTGTCTGAGTAGCGGCTGGACAGAAAGATGAGCCTGGCTGCTGCATTAAGGATGGATTAGAGAGGGTAGAGTCTGGTGCAGGGGAGGCCGATCAGCAACGAGTTGCAATAATCAATCCGAGAGTGGATGAGGGCAACAGTAAGCATTTTTAGCGTGTCCACAGTGACAAAAGAGCGGATTCTTGCAATGTTCTTGAGGTGCAGCTGACATGTTCGGGCGAGAGATTGGATGTAGGGGGTAAATTATAGAATCGAATATGACCCCAAGGCAGAGGGCATGTTGTCTAGGAGTTATGGTGGCGCCATACACTGAGATGGAGATGTCAGGATGAGGTCGGTTAGTGGAGGGCGGAAATACCAGTAGGTCAGTTTTAGAGAGGTTTAGTTTTAGGTGGAGAGGGGACATAGTGTTAGAGACAGTGGACAGACAGTCGGTGATGTTTTGGAGGAAAGGTGCAGAGATGTCATGGGAAGAGGTGTATAGCTGGGTGTCATCAGCATACAGGTGGTATTGGAGGCCAAATCTCCTGATTGTTTGTCCAATAGGGGCTGTGTAGATAGAGAAAAGGAGAGGGCTAAGAACCTAGCCATTGGGGACCCCAACAGCAAGGGGAAGAGGAGGGGAGGTAGAACCAGCAAAGGAGATGCTGAAAGAGCGGTCAGATAGGTAGGAGGAGAACCATGATAGAGCAGTGTCCTTTAGGCCGATAGAGTGAAGCATACTGAGGAGAAGTTTGTGGTTAACCGTGTCAGATGCTGCGGAAAGGTCGAGGAGGATCAGTAGGGAGTAATCGCCCCTCGATTTGGCTGTCAGTAGGTCATTGGATACCCTTGTAAGGACTTTTCTGTCGAGTGTTGAGGTCGGAAGCCAGACTATAGGAGCACTGTCTAGGAGAGAGTGCTCTGATAGATAGTTTGCAAGGAGTAAATCAGGTGTTCTAGTAGTTTAGAGATGAAGGGGAGATTAGAGATGGGTCGGTAGTTGGCAGCATCAGTCGCGTCCAGAGTTGGCTTCTTTAGCAGTGGGGATATGATGGCATGTTTGAAAGAAGAGGGAAAGATGCCAGAGGTCAGAGAGAGGTTAAATATAGTGGTGAAATGGGAGATGACCACTGGGGAGAGGGTTCGGAGGAGGTGTGAGGGGAAGGGGTAGCTAGTGCAGGTAGTGGGGCGAGCAGAGAAGAGCAATTTGGAGACTTCTTCCTCTGTTGCTGGTCTGATTACAGAACGTGAGCAGGAGCTAGATGCAGTGCTTACAAGACTAGGGTCAAGGCTAGTCTGGGATTGGGAAATTATTTCCTGACGGATGTCATCAATTTTCTTCTTGAAGTAAGCAGTCAACTCTACAGCACAGAGATCCATCACAGAGGGCTGCGGTTTAGGGCTGAGAAGGGATTGAAAAGTATCAAAGAGCCGGTTAGGGTTGTGTGATAGTGAGGAGACTAGAGAGGTGAAGTAGACTTGTTTGGCATGGTGGAGGGTGAGGTTGTAGGTTCCAAGCATGAATTTGTAGTGGAGGAAGTTTGTGACTTCCTCCACAGCCGTTCAGAGCGCTGCCAGATAAAGCGTGTTTGAGGCATGAACCAGGGTTGACGCATTCTACATCAGATGGCTCGGGTCATGGGGGGTGCCGCTTCATCCAGGACATGTTTGAGAGCGGTGTTGTAGTGAGCGGCAGCCAGGTTGGGGCAGGCGAAGAGAGAGATAGGGGACAGAGAGGACTGTAGGGATTCAGCAAAGTCCTGGGTGTGAATAACCTTAAGGTTCCTATAGGTAGGTAGGTAGGTAGGTAGGTAGGTGGGTCTGGAAAGCTATTAGGGAGCGTGACAGAGAAAGAGAGGAGGTTATGATTTGAGAGCGGGAGAGGGGAGTTAGTGAAGTTGGAAGCAGAGCAGAGACGGAGGAAGACCAGATCAAGAGTGTTGCCATGCCTGTGAGTGGAAGAGGCTGTGAGTTGAGAGAGACCAAGGTGAGTGATAGAAGCTGAGAGGCAGATGGGGAGATTGGGTCATTAGTGGGGATGTTAAAAACAGGCGAGGAGCACCTGGGGGGCGGTAGATAACTTCTACTCGCATGGACAGCGGACGGAAAAGCCGTAGCATATGTACTTCAAATGATGGAAAAGTGAGTGGGGGTGCAGGGGGGATGACCTGGTAGGTACATTTCGGGGAGAGAAGAGCACCTACTCCTCTGCCATGCCTGTCATCTGGTCTCGGGGTATGGGAGAACTGCAGACCATTGTAAGACAGTGCAGCAGGGGAGGCTGCGTCAGACTGCTGTATCCACGTTTCTGTGAGAGCAAGCAGATTTAAAGATTTAGCAGTAAAAAAAAGTCGTGGATGGTGGGGAGTTTATTACATGCTGACTGGCAGTTCCAGAGCGCACATTTAAAGGAGTCAGGGGGGGTATGCATGGGCTAGCAGTTGGGCTTGGGGATTTTATTAGTGAGTCAGGTAGGGGGCGATAGCTAGGAGCAGTGGAGGGTGGGCCAGGATTGGGAGAGATATTCCCAGTAGCTAGTAGCAGCAGAATAGAGAGGGTTCGCAGATGGTTAGGAGATTTATGAGGACGACTGTTATGTTTGTTAGTGGCATTGGGGGTTTGAGGCTAAGCAAGAAGGTAAAGAGTGCATGCGAGCTGTGCATAAGTGAGGACAGGAGAGAGGGGCTAATGTAAATAGAGTGCCCCAGAGGTGGGCACAAGAAAGAAGTTCTGAAACTGAGAGCAAGGATGAGAACAGAGGTAACAGTATTAGCGATAGCTTTGAAGTGTAAAGTATTTAGGCAGAGTTTGAGGCCTACCTGTCTCCTACCCTGTTGAACTGCAATAGTCAAACTGCATCATACTTCATACTGCATCATACTTCATCCATACAGAATGTTTTTCTTATGAGAGTGGGGTAGCTAAGCAAGGGAATTGCACTACTTATGGAAGGAATGGACTCACAGACAAAATGTAGCAGTTGGAGAGAGGAATATCCAGCACCAAGATCTGGTCATGGCTCACAAAATCCTTTTACCCATTCACATCAAACTAGGTTTGATGATGAACTTCATGAAAGCCATGGACAAGACTTCACCAGCTTTCCGATACCTTCATGAAAAATTCCCTCAGTGAGGCAAAGATTAAAGAGGGAGGTTTTGTGGGTACTCAGATTCTAGAGCTCTTCAAAGATGAGTTGTTCAACAACTTGCTACAGGGTGATGCGAAACAAGCATGGAATGCTTTTCGCCTAGCGTCTCAAAACTTTCTCGAGAATGTTAGGGCAGAAAACTATAAGGAACAAGTACAAGACATGCTGATGCAATTTCAGAAACTTGGCTGCAATATGTTTCTAAAGATCCATTTCCCTCATTCCCATCTGTATTTCTTTCCAGACAACTGTGGTATGGTTAGTGATGAGCATGGTGAATATTTTCATCAATATATTGCAACAATCGAACAAAGATACCAGGGAAAATGGTCCACTATCATGCTGGCTGACTACTATTACAACTCTTATGGACACTTCACAGAGATGCTCCCGAACAGCTGTACAGGCAAAGAAATCTAAGACATAGTTTATGACTTGATTTTTTACAGGTATTAACCATAGGCCTATTACTACGGGCATGCATTTCGTGCTGCAAACAATTATTGCAGATTACAAAAAACAAGAGCAAATTTTGCATTTTGACTGTCATATTTGTGTTGAGCACATAAAAATTAATAATAAAGGACTAATTTTATTTCAGTAACATGGCTTTTGTAAAAATTTGTTGACCAGTGTTATCTTTACTAAAGTTTTAAGATAGATCCGAATAAGGTGCCTGCTGTCTTTCGCTGACCTTGTCCTACAGGTTTAAATCAGCTGTAAGGGTTGGGGGGGATTTACCAACTGCTACTAGTAATTTATCTACAGCTTCTTCTTTTCAGGTATCTCTTTTCATTGCTCTCACATGTCATTTTTGACCCCAGGTGCCAGTTAGCACTTTTGATCAACTCAAAGCCTGCTTTGTATCTACACTAGTTCTCTCTCACATGGACTTTTTCAGACCTTTCTTTGTTGAAGTAGATGCATCTTCAGTGGGTGTAAGAGCTATATTGTCTCAAAAATCATGGTTGGTCTGCCTTTTTCTCCAAAAGGGTCTCTCCAGCAGAACAAAATTATTCTATTGGAGACCATTAACTGCTGGCAGTGAAATCTGCTGATAAGGCATAGTGATATCTGCTGGACAGGGCTGAACAGCACTAGTTATATAAATCATAAAAACCTGATAATTCATGTACTTTATCTTCACATACAAACCAGCTAAGAAAAACCTTGTGGCTGATGCCTTGTCTTGCTTCTTTGATGCATCGGATTCCTGCCTGAAAGATCCTGCACATATTGAAAATCCTCGGTGTATCCTAACCTGGGTGGGAATTTCTTTTTTCCATCTTCCTAATGAACTTATCTACATAACACTTGCCCTGTAACACTAGATTTTTTGGTGGGCTAATTCTTCTAAGTTAATAGCTCAGCCTAAAAAAATGCACAAGATACATTTCCTTGCACAATACTGTTGGTGATCCTATTGGAGAAAATATACTATGGACATTATATATGCCTGCCTTACATTTGCATAAGTTACATTTTGTGTCAGGCTTCCACTGGTCTTCTGCAGCCACCATACATTCTCATGCAACATTGGACTGACATCTACATGGACTTAATAACTTATTAACTGGTGACTCAGGGTAATTCATTTATTTTTGTAGTCGTAAGCAGGTTTTTAAAGATAGCACATGTTGTTCCTCAGCAGGATTTACCATCCAGTTCTTAGTTGGCTAAAATATTCTTTTGAAAAATCTTTCCATGTCCTTTATTGCTATATAGTTTTGGAATGATGAGTTCAACTCCTGTCCAAGTTCTGGCTGTCCATGTGTAGACTTCTGACTATTTTTCTAGATTTTTCC
This sequence comes from Eleutherodactylus coqui, assembly GCF_035609145.1. NCBI lineage: Eukaryota > Metazoa > Chordata > Amphibia > Anura > Eleutherodactylidae > Eleutherodactylus > Eleutherodactylus coqui. The sequence goes on along the minus strand of NC_089840.1, from coordinate 180,161,277 downwards.
CCATTATTCAATCTTCTCTTTACCAATGGTCAGATTGAATAGACCAATCACATAAAGCATAAATAAACAAGTCCACAACATACTTACTATTGCCCTGTTTTTTGCAAGATTTTAAACACAGATGTGCTTAGCAAAAATCTTTGTGCTTGTCAAAATGTCACATGACAGAAAGACTCATAGCATAAAAGGTAACTCAACAGCCTGTTACTAAAGAACTGGCTGAGAACCGTATACATGCTGTTATGGTATTGGAAGAACTGTGAGAAAAGCTGGGAAAAAGTAACAAAGAATTATTTGGTACAACTCTTGCTTGGAATTCAAGGCCATGACCTAAAAATATATAACTGTACCTCTGTTTACCTTTGTATTTTCTATTTCAAATTAAACATAAAATGTCAGGTGTCATTTTTTTATTCTGATAACTATACAATCGGATGTATACTGTCACTCTCTACATGTTCTGAATGAACCAATCAACCCGTAAAGCTCTGGCTCGGTGACTCAGAGATATTCACAGAGTTGTCCCTAAGCCACTCCTGTGTTGTCTTGGCTGTGTGCTTAGGGTCAATGTCCTGTTGGAAGGTAAACCTGCTGTCCAGTCTGAGGCTCCTTACACTCTGGATCATGTTTCGATTAAGAATATCTCTGTACTATGCTCCATTCAGCATTAATGTACATTAATCTTAATCAGTCTTCCTGTCCAAGCCAATGAAAAACATTCCCAGAGCATGATACTGCAACCACCATGCTTTACTGTAGTGATGATGGTATTCGGCAGGTGATGAGCCGTGCCTGGTTTTATTCAGGCATAATGCTTAGAATTGAGGCCATAAAGTTTAATTTTGGTTTCATCAGAGCAGAGAATCTTGTTTCTTACAGTCTGAGAGTCCTTTAGGTGCTTTTTGGCAAACTCCATGATATACTGTCCCCTTGTAGAAATAGCCATAATGCCTCCCTGTAATAATACATAGGCATAATGTTCCCCTGTAGTTATAAATAGCCTGTAGCCATAATATCCTCTACAGTAATAGCAACAATGTCACCCATAGTAAAAGCCATACTGTCCCTTATAGTAGCCATAATGCCCCCTTTAGAAATAGCTATACTGTCCCCTGTAGTATCCATAATATCCCACTGTAGTAATAAATAGCCATACTGTCCCCTGTAGTAATAAATAGGCATAGTATCATCTTTGGTAATAGCCATACTGCCCCCTGTAGTAGTCATAATGCCCCCTGTAGAAAAAAAAATTGCATAATGACCCCTTTAGTAGTAGCTATGCTATCCCATATCATAGTTATACTGTACTCTTCAGTAAAAGCCATAATATCGCTTTTAATAATAGCCATAATGTCCTTCTGTAATAATAGCCATAATGTTCCCTTCAGTAATAGCAATAATGTCCACTTCAGTAGTAGTTATAATGCCCCCTATAGTAACTAATAGCCATATTTTTCTTCCATAGTAATAAGTAGCCATAATGTCCCCTTGTAGTAATAAATAGCTATATTGTCCTTCTGTAAAAATAAATAAGCAAAATGTCCCATTTATTAATAGCTACACTGTCCTCTGCAGTATCCATAATGTCCTGTTTAGTAAAAGCTGAAACATCCCCTCTAGGAATAAATAAATGTCATCATCACATCAACACATCGAACTCGCTGGGAATAATACATGACAATCACATTACAAAGATAAGCGTTTGACTAATGGTAAATTGAAATCAATCTAAGAATGTTTTGTCAACTTTGACCCTTGCCAGCTGCTTAGTTTTTGAGCTATGCCTTTTGCTCACTGTGCTTGAGTAACTCATTATATAGATAAAATAAAACTCAGGGTAATACACATCATTACATTTCAATTTGAAGCATCATGTTTTGTCTATTAATATAACTTTATTTGATAAGATCTTATGAAGGTACTCAAGCAGTTCCTACATTTAGAAATTAAAACAACTGAAATTGTCTTTTTTGATTTCCTCTTGCAATATGCTCAGACACTCATTAAAAGAAACAGTATGGCCTTCAGTTTAACTACCTATGAGATAATTAACTTTGCAGATTTACTTAGGTGAAAAGGTTGGATGAGCATCTAGATCAGAATCAGAGAGGAAGCAGAATAAAACACTGCGCTCTGACGAGAATTACCTGGGCATGTCCCATGTTAAATGGTTTGTTTTAAATGTTTTCCCCTTTGGCATGCTGTTATTTAGATTCCTTTTGGCATCCTTGAACTTATTTTGTCAGGTAATTAATTAAAGGAGCATCTAATTAACCCAACACTGAACTTACGTAAAATCATTAGCCGCTGCAGAAAACCCTATGGGTGCTGTTTCTTTCATATTTGAAGAGGAAGTGAATAGGGAAGATTACATTTTTTTAAATCAAAGAACATATATTGTAGTTATTTGAATCTCAAACGTATTGACAAACATGCTTTGCCAATGAATACTATATTGATTTAGCATTAAGCTTAAATATTAACAATACAAAAAAATGTGTATTTATCAACAAATGGACTGTCTTTCTATACCAGCCCTCTCATCCATGGGGTAAAAAAAAATAAAAATACTCAACTCTCCTCTGTTTTAATGTTGCTCCATTTGCAGCACTCTTGTTTTCTGTTTCACAATGCACTTAGTTTTTATCTGCGCAGTAGTCAATGTACAGACCTTTTTAAGGCCCCCTGGTTTTTTGGGATCACCCAGAATTTTCATTAGCTGGCCTAACCTATTTCACTGTGGGTGCTCCCAGCATGGGGATGTAAGGGGTTGCACTGAAACACTACTCCTAACTGTAGACAGTGACTCAGACGCTCTGACCATGGCTTGGGTGCCACATGGTAAAACCCTACACCCTCCTTTCCAGTATCTGGCCAGGAGGGGGAGCAGAGAGTTGAAACACAGCTGGTGATTGAGAAGCTCGCTGAAGCACCAAACCTGTTAGCGCTGCATCGCTGTTTAAAGATGTTCCCCTCCACTAGCCAAAATCACACAACGAGGGAGGAGAGGCAGTCAGAAAGGTGCACAGTGGCATGTTATTGAATCCTTATGTGAGGCAAGGAGGAGGTTCTGTCCCCTCCCTGACATGGCAGTAGCATTGCTAGAGCATCACTGCCAAAGAGACGGCCCATTGATTGGGGAGAAAAAGAGGGCTGAAGCCCATTTCCCTTAGGGAGCAAGCCAAAAAGTTCTCAGCACTTTAGGTGACAAATATATAAAGCAATTTAAGTTGCATCACTGGGAAAGTGAAGCAGCAGCTTGAGTTTTAAAGTGGCGATATCCAGTGAAGAGGGGCTATGCAGCAAGTAGTTTAGTATGTTGGGGAACTGCCCCATGGAAAGAAAGTTACCACCAAAGGGCCCTGACAAATTGAGGGCTGAAAATGGGAGATTGATCAGACTCCTTGGGTGATGTGCCCTGCAGCATGTGGAAGGAGAGTATCTCCTTCTTCGCAGTGCCTGCAATGGACACTTTCAGACATCTGTAAGCTAGCAACAGTGCTGATGAAGAAAGAAGTGGAAGTGAGTTGCCATAAAGGTGTCCATCAGGTGTGAGTGTACTGCTATACATGGGACTGAGCAGTGTAAAATCCCTTGCCCGGATGTGGGATGAGGACACCCTGGGACTATAATATTGTTATTATAGCTATGGTTCCAAAGTTATAGATTAAAAAAGGCCTTATAAGGGTTACTCGTGTCTGTTGTGGTCTAATACTTTTACAATCTAAAGTATGTTATAAAGTGATGTATATAACAAAAGATGTAATGGCACAGTAAGGCACATGAATAAGAGCGATGGTACAGATTCGAGTAATGTGTGATTATCTCCATCAAGTTAAAACACTATTAAAACAAGGACAGCGCTCAAAGGTGCATAAATATAAATAAAATTTAAATTCTCCAAACTAGAAGGACTCACCTGGTATGACCTGTCAACCCCTAAAATGCAGGCTGTCACACCTGAGCCCAAGTTTGCTCCAAACTATAAATCCATCAAATCGCCAGAGTGGACTCGTCACTCAGGGATGCAGAAAAATTGTTCTCTGTATTTATTCCGTATTCTTCCGGCATGTGCTTGAAAAAGAAGATTCCCTCTCCTCCGAAACATGTTGCACCCATGTTTCTATATCTCCAGTTGGAATAAATTGGCGTCATGTAACCTCTGCGGGCCTGGATCCTAAGATGCGGCTATGAGACTATACTTTGGCACACATGGATTTAAAGGGGTCTTTGCATTTGAAGGCCCCCTATGAAGTATTTTCTATTTTATGCTGATTTTAAAATGACTTCTACTCTGTTCCTGCTGTTTGACCCCTGGAGTGCTGGGATTTATTTTGTTTGTGGTTTTGCATGTCTATGTCATGTTAAGCATTTGTGTGTAAGGATGTTGATCCTACGGAGAGTTTGAGGACAAGGCCTATGCTAAATATGATGCAACAGATATGCCACAGTCCCCAAAAATTGGAAAAGAATCAGGATATTCATGTAAATAGTCATGTGCCTTGCTGCCGCCAAGAGGAGATGAGAAGGAAATGTATGAAACAGCGGAAACATGCAGGTTGCAGAAAAGTATATTTTGTATTGCGGATAAAATTTTAATACTGTCGTTGATGTTGAGTTATGATTTGTTAAAGTACATGAACCCTCTTATGGAGTGTAAATATGCTTATTCAATTGCTTTTCAGTAAAATTACTTTTGGAAAAAAATTGCCACCTTCCGCTATATCTGACATTGTCGAGCCATCACCTAACCTGCCACCAGGCATTACCATCCACCCATTACAGGGATGCAGTCACACATTCAGCTGTGTACATTTTTTTCTTAGTTAGCTACTTATTGGCAGCTGTTTATAGTTAGGGACTCGCAAAACAATGAGGACCCTTGACATGGGTTGTGAGCTTGTACTAAATTGGCCACCACCCACTGGATGAAATAACTGTGTGACTCCATTAGAACTTTGTCCCCAGGAGCAGAAGGTGGCCAATGTAGTAAACCAAAACCTTGTTTATTTGCCCCACACAGGGTCCATGTTCAAAATGAGAGGTGTCACTTCAAGTGTCTAGTTATGTTCCTGTCATTCAAGTGGCCCCCCCGGTGTACCTTTTGCTTCTTGTTTGCTGCAAATGTTCTCCTGCCCCATTTGGTCATGATTGTGGTAGTTCCAGCTCTTTTAAGCTTGTGAAAATACACTTCTTACCTACAAACCTTTTTTTTGGTGTCTCTATATTCATTGGGCTTCGCCCCAAACCCCAACACATTTTTAAACATTACAAAGTATAGCCATTGTTAAATGTCATTTTGTTGTTATTGCTACAGGGATGTCAGTTAAAAACAAGTGTGTGTTGTCTGTATAGGTTTTATTCCCCGGAGCAGGAGGGCCATTCTGGCAACACACAATTTTTGGGGTCCTGCTTAAATGGCCAACTAGGAATGCGTAGCTAGTTTGGTTAGCCTGTTCATTTTTTGGTGTGTGAAACTGCTGGGTGGCCCCATTTCCACTTCCATGTAGGCTTCTCATCAATCTGCATGGTTCTTCGGATTCCTCTCCCAAATCTAGGATAAAGGTAATTTGAGTGGCCACTAGACAGTAAATGGATGTCATTATGTGTTTGCTACAGCTTAACCAACTAAATGTTGATTGTGTTTGTTTAACAGATCTTGCCCACCTTCTTTACTCTTCAGTGTTCTCCATGTGATGCTAAATTGGCTTGTTCTAAGCGCGCTAAAATGGGCACCCCTGCCTCCCCAGGATTTCAGAAACACAAGGCTGCACAACAGTTGACAGCATGCGGACCCCCTCTTTTCTCTTGTTAACATTCTGCCAGCTTCTTGAAGTAACTTGCCTTGGACACATGCAATCTATGTGTGTTGTTTGGCCTTATTTCCTGGTCATTATTTGTGTGTATTGTTGTCTGTGGGTAAAATTGGAGTGCTGCTCTATTCTTGCACCCAAAATTAAGGCTACCTTACATGGGATATAGGCGTAGCCAATTTTCAAAAAGAATAAACAATGTTGACAGAAGTGAAATTGAAATCAATGCAGAATGTAATGTTGATGAACAAATGAGCTGCAGTCGCTAATATTCCATAACCATAACAGCTCTTCCCTAGCAGACTTTAAACTCAGCCCATATTTACCAAGGGCATATATGTGTGAGGCGGCTGATTGGGTGGTGACTTAGATATTATTTTTCAAAATTTTGGAATACACCTCTTATAGACAAGTGACCAACAAGCTTGTGGTGCAAAGCTGTTTGGTGTTGGAATAGTTGTTACCTTGTGACAATATTCTCCCCTACAACAGGGTGACTACACCTGGTGTTTATTGCCCTAATCCGTTGCCTGGCAAAACTAACAGGATTCCCTTGTTAAAATGTCTTGTGTTGTGCCGAATGCACAGAGGTGAATTAAATAAAAATGAGATGCAACTTTGGAACAGTAATTTTTTTAAATAAAATAAACTATTTGTTGAAAAATATATATAAACAAGGCCAACAAAGCACGTGTGCAATAAATAAAGTTAAAACCTCTGAAACAGCAGGAAAAACAGCTTCTCTTAGAATAGACACAGGACCAGCCCGAAATGATGGCAATGCAGGGCCTTATTTGCACCATAACAGCCACATGTCACAGATATGTAGCAAGATCCATGGGGCAATGGCGTAGACTGTGCGGACCTGGGGACATGGTGGAGCAACCTCTCTTCTGTCGTTGGGAATTATGTACTCCCCACTAATGGAAGTTGGCCAGACGCTCCTGGAGCCCATCCAAGCCACTCTGCAGGGCAGACATATGCAGGTGGCAATGACGGATCTCCTGGAAGTACCAGGTCACCCTCTCCTCAGGGGAATGACCTTGCATTAATATCAATTGGGATTTTCAGAAACAAAATAAACACATCTCTAAATTTTTTGGTTTAAAGAATTGCCCTCTGCTATTTTTTTACTTGCACATGCATTTCCCAGTCCAGCCCACCCAAAGGCATTGGCTAAAGCTCGCCCAGCTTGGTGCAGGAAGGACACAGAATAACCCATGCCTAGCCCACACACCCGTGATAAGGAATCCTTTGACCAAGTTGAGTGCGCTTTTTGCACCAAATTGGCTGGTATTAGAACACTATGTGAAACTATTACATTGCATTGCTTTAGTTTGAGGTTGAAAAGAACCTCAGCTTTAATTATGGACAGCTACCCATACATGGATGTTACATACAGCAACCGATTGGCATCCTGGAGGGGCTGCTTGGGGATATAAATAGCTTTGGCCAAACTTACTAGCTCCTAAAAGGCATCTAGCTATTGCTCACTCACTGCATGTTGCTAAACAATTCCTTCTACAAATATCTTCTGGCTTAGAACTATAATCTAGGACACTTGTCAAATCTCAAGAGGCACACAAACTGCAAATGAGCTGGGGTCTATGCTATGTGTTCTTCCTCAGTTGGACATACTAGAATAGTATTTGCAACTTCACCTACTCTTTCTACATAGCCAGTTTGGATGGCCCCAGTCTCTCACATCTGCTTATCAATTACCTGTCACGGGGTGGGATGGATCCCAAAGTGGTGTTTTAACCATAGACTGGGGTGACCTCAGAGGAGCCGCCCTCACAGGGGAACCCTTCTGCTCCGAGAAAATTTGCACTGCGGAGTCTTCTGCTGCAAAGGAAAAAAAAGGCCAGAGTTAACCAGAAAATGCAAGAAAGCATCAAACAAGAGCAGACAGAATTTTTGGCAATATCTCAAACTTACTGGGAGGCTCTTCCATATCGCCTTGTGGTGGAGGTGTGGCCTAGCAGGCCAGCCTCAAAGTTGAGGGGCCTGCCTGCCCTGGTTCCGCCCTGTGACAGTGTGACTTCTGTTGTGACATTAGATAACAAAAGGCAATTGTCATCATTCACGCAAAAGCTTGATGCTTGTAATAACATGTCGAACTCATGGTTAAATAATAGCCACATCTAGGGACACACAGTAGCAGACAGCCATCATGTTTTGGCCTTGACCTACATTTCCAAAGTGTGTACCAAAAATATCTACTTATCAGGCTGTTACAAAAAATAAACCCTCCTAATACTTCAACACTGTGGTTCCTCCCAAAGCCAGGGGAAGCTACATCACTAATGGGGGTGATCTGCACAGCGGCCATGGTGGCATACATGTGACACTCGTCAGACATACACCTATAATATTTGGCCAATATACACTCCATGTCTCCATAGGAGAACAATCAACTCCTTACCCTGGAGTCAGCTTTTACGGGTAAGGCGCATCGTGAGTGCGGACAAAGTTGATGAGAGATTAGAACAAATGTGTTCTGAATTCTTGGATAGAGGGTACCCCTGAAAATTAATAGGGCCTTTGTCCGAAAAAGCTCGGCTGTTCCCACGTGATCAGTTATTGACTCCAAAATGTAGAGAGGAAGTGGAAAAACCTTGCATTCCTTTTGTTTCAACATACAGTCATGTAAGTGACCAAGTAGCAAGGATCATAAGAAAACATTGGCCCTTACTATCTAGGGGACATAATAATATCTCTGAGTTTCATTCCTCGCCTTTAATATCCTATCATCGTGATAGAAATCTTAAAGATTAATTGGTTCATTATTACTTACCTGATGTGAGCCCTTGTAGTCAAGGAGTTTTGGTTCCAACAAAAAAGGGGAATTTCCCTTGTCTCAGCTGCACTTGTTGCAGCAATGTGAGGAGGGGGAACACGTTTAATCACCCGAGAACGGGGAAAACCTTTCATATTAGGCACAGATATACTTGTAAATCTTCATGCGTGGTATATTTAATTTCATGCCCGTGTGGCCTATACTATGTGGGTGAAACTATTCAAGAGATCCGCTCAAGGATCACCAAACATAAGAGCACCATCAGAACTAAAAATACCAAATTATCTATTCCCAAACATTTTTTAACAGCTGGGCATAGTATTAGCCAATTGAAATTCAGGGTTATAGATCACGTTCCTGAAAATATTAGAGGGGGAGATCGCGTAAAAATGTTAAAAAGGAAAGAAGCTAGCTGGATTTTCCACCTCGATACTTTATCGCCATCTGGCATTAATCTGGACTATAATATGTTTTCATTTTAATAAAGTAATTTGCTGTTTCTGCCTTTACATCTCCTTTTATATTTGTAACATATGTTTGTTTATTTTATAGGTGTGCAACAGAATTCCGTGTGGTGTAACTTGATGTCTGATTATCATTATCAAGTTGATCTATGGATACTTGGATATAACACATAAATACTAGTTTGGTTTTTTGATATTATTTGTATATGTAACTACATATGCAATTGTGTAGTCGGAAACTCCTGTATCCGCAATAGATCCGATAAAATTTACCCAGTGTTGAATTATCTTTTCTTCTGTCCTCATATGTATACTTCTCATAGGTTCCCATAAACTAGGGATAGGTAACGTTTGTTAGCAGCCCCCCCTGCCCCTTTTTGCAGTTATTGGGTTTGTGGATATTTGGTAGCCATATTGAAAAAATTTTCTTTTTTTAATTTTTCCATCTGGCCTTTTAAGAGTTGATATTAATAATAGGAATACACTTTTTTGCTATATGATATGCGGTATGGCTAGTTTTTAGAGATGAGCGAACGTACTCGTTACGAGTACTTACGCACCCGAGTACCGCCATTTTCGAGTACTGCAGTACTCGGGCGTAAAGATTCGGGGGGCGCCGTGGCGGCACGGGGGGTAGCAGTGGGGAGTGGGGGGGAGAGGGAGAGAGAGAGGGCTCCCCCCTGTTCCCCGCTGCTCCCCCCCGCACCGCCGCGCCTCTCCCCGCCCCCCGGCGCCCCCCGAATCTTTACGCCCGAGTACTGAAGTACTCGAAAATGGCGGTACTCGGGTGCGTAAGTACTCGTTACGAGTACGTTCGCTCATCTCTACTAGTTTTATTTCTTCATACATAGCGGCTGCATTATTACAATTTGCACAGTCCACTCTGCCTTTATATCGTTAGCACCGCCAGGTGGCGGCACCTCGCACCTGCGCGGTCTGTGTATTCTGTATACGGCAGAAGGTTGTTAAAGCCATAGGAGCTTGGCGGACTCCCCGCATGCGCCGTGTACGCAACCAGCGTGGACGTCATATTACAAACACCGAGGGACATGCTGTTCCAGAGCATGCGCGGTATAGTGATTACGGCCCTGACTGACGTCTCACACATTGTGAGAGCGGCGAATCCCGCTCTGGCCTATATGGCCATCTCTAGCAAATGTTTTTGTATTCAACACATATACAGTAATGGCATCTGGATGCTAGCATTCCTTATGGATGGGCCAGCTCATGTTTTCATGTTTCATGTTTTGTAATTAGTGTATATGTTGGTGATTGGTAAGGGGGGTATGTATATATATATATATATATATATATATATATATATATATATATATATATATATATATATATATATATATATATATATATATATATATAGGATACCCTTTTGCATTAGATTGACAAAGACCTATTTATAGGGTCGAAACGTTGCCATTCATAGTGATGATGTGGTTTTCATCGGGCATTCCTATGGACAGGAATTGCACAACATTTGCCAGAGGCATGTTGTAAGGCCAACCAAAGGGCCTTATGGTGGTGAGAATAGTCAGGGGCTGCACACACTTGCAGGATAATTTTGCCTGGCCAAAAGGGGTTACAAATAGAGATGAGCGAGCATACCCATCCGAGCTTGATGCTTGTTCGAGTATTAGGGTGCTCGAGATGCTCGTTACTCGAGACGAGCACCACGTGGTACTCGTCTCGATTAAACGAGCACTGACCATTGAATTCAATGGAGCCGGCAATACAGCCAGCTCCATTGAAAGCAATGGTCTGCCGGCGAGCGCGGGATGAATTTTCGGGAAGGGCTTAAAAATATAAGCCCTTACCTGAAAATCATCCTAAAATGTGTAAAAAAAAAAAAAAAATATATATATATATATATATATATATATATATATATATATACTCACCTTTCCACTGCAGCCGGAGTTCAGCCGCGTCTTGCCGGCAGTTCTCCTGAACTGCTGTGAGTAGTATTCAGCAGCCGGGGATTTAAAATCCCCGCCTGCTGAATGAGCTGCCTTTGATTGGTCACAGCCTCACCAATCAGAGGCAGCTCTCACTCACACCCATTCATGAATTCGTGAATGGGTGAGTGAGTGCTGCCTCTGATTGGCTCAGCGCAGGGACCAATCAGGGGCAGCTCTCAGTGCTTGCCGGCAGCCCATTGCTTTCAATGGAGCCGGCTGTATTGCCGGCTCCATTGAATTCAATGGGCTAACATCGTTCTTCTCTGCCACAGCTGTTACAGCTGTTACAGTGGTGTCTCACTCTTGCCCCTATTGTGGCTTAATAGTGAGACCTCGGAGCCCGAAATGCAGCACTGCATGTTGCTCCTCGCCTGCCCTATCCATTTCTGTGTTTTTTGCATGACTGGTGATTTACTAAGATTTTCACAAATGAAAACCTTAGCGGAGCACCAATCATATACAAAAATGCTTGAGTCGCCCATTGACTTCAATGGGGTTCGTTACTCGAAACGAACTCTCAAGCATCACTGAAAGTTCGACTCAAGTAACGAGCACTCGAGCATTTTGGTGCTCGCTCATCTCTAGTTACAAAGCAATCTGAGGTGCTTAAATGATAGACTACCTATTTCAAGGCCAGAGGGGATAAAAACACTGCTAGAGCCTGCACGATACATACTGGATAGCTTGACAATTACTGTGTGCTAACTAGTCTTTTTCCAGACCACCATGCCACTTTATCTAAAATGTGTAATTCTTTAATATAAATATAGGACAAGCTTCATTATGGGCATCAGAAAGTTAAGCAGGTAAGCAAATTTGTACCAATGCCTGTTTGAACTGCCCGGCTGGCTTTGTCTGGTCATCTCTCTTCAGAAATGGTCTCGGATGTTCCGCCAGGCTGTTCTTTTTGACTATGACAGGGAAGCAAGAAAGAAAAAGCAATGGAAAAAGCACTCATTAATATCAAGAAAAGTATAGCTAAATACAAGCGTGTGTACAAATATCATGACTCATATCTAAAAGCCCTACAAATGGCAGTAAGGTACAATGAAATGGTATGCAGGTGTTTGAGGCCAGTAGCCCTAGAAAACAGAGGGTACAGGAAATAGCGCTGCATACAGGGCCACACGAGTGCACGTACAAAGGGTGCCAAATGCAGCCACACAAAAGACATTGAAAACCCTTTTTGGTGCAACAGAGGTCATTTGTAGATATAATAATATTGCAACAGCACAAACATAGTGTGAACATGGCAAAATAATGTTTCCAATAAATACTCGCTATTTGTATGACATGTACTGGGACTAAAAGCTTACCAGCGCCGCCTGTACGGCATTCTGGACACCTCCTCCCACAACTGACCCTTCTGGCCGCGGTTCTTGTAGGCACGTTTCCCAAAGTGGCGGTCTGTTCTGCACAGTGGTGATAAGGGCTTTTTTGTCCATGTTTAGAATATGATTTTGAATGGAGGTAAATAGCCTCTGAAGCTAAGACTCCAAGTATAAATGTCTGCCATACTTGAACCGCACTGCAGTGAAGGTTTTTATAGTGGATGCCCATAGAGGCAAAGCTGCACCCATAATTAATTTTAAAAACTTGTGAAACAATCGTGCTTCAGCCCGATTTGCATGGGGGAGTGCGAAAATTGACATATCCAAACAAAGGGGAGCGTTGTAAGCAGGTGTGGAAACACCTGATGAATATATCTACAAAATACACATTGGATGATGAAAAAAATGAGGTGACGGCTTGGAAAATGAAATCTAACACAACAAGTTTGTACAATGTGTACTGTTCTTTATTTATTCTAAAAGCCCAAATACAAATTATGGGTGAAAAAACTCAGAAACCGCAATGTGCCTTTCAGGCGAACAAAACTGCCGCTCAAACGCACATGTCTATGAGCTTTCTGCATGAGTAGCGCTGCCAATAGTATGCTTAATTACAGCTCCATTCACATGGGCCTGTTTAGGGGCAATTCCACCTGCCACAAAAAGGTCATTCGAAACAGCTTGTATGTATTTGCAAGAGCTCCTGTAAAATAGCTATTAAACACATGCGTTTCACCCTAGAAATTTTTGGACAGCGGATTAATTGCAAACGTCACAGGCCGACTGAATGGAGGCTCTAAAGAGGACACAAAGGTGTTTGGCTTCTGATCTCAATCCCCCATCCCTGTTTAAACTTGAGATCACATGGCAGTCTATGGGCTCGTTCACATGATCAGAGTCACGTGCTGCATGTTCTAACTCCAGCTCTCATAGGAGTCAATGGGAACTACTGCGCTTTTGCGAATCAAACATAGTTCAGGTCCAATCTTTACTCACAGCACGGACTTATAGTGGTGCATTATTGTCATGCTATCTTATCTATTGCAGGTGCGATTATTTTGCGCCTCTAAAAAATGTACATGTGAACACTTTCATAGGAAAGCATTGTTCTAATAGACGCAATCATTTTGCGTGCCTATTCGTGTGCAAAAAAAACGCTCGGTTGACCAAGGCCTAAGGGCGCCTACCCACTTGCGTTGCCGATTTTCGCGCGTGAAAAACGCGGCGTTTTTCGCTGCGTTTTTTGCGCGTTTTTTTGCAGCCCTCCATTGACAATCATGAGTGCATTAAGAGAAAAATAAGGAGACATATGCAACTGACAGTTCCTATGTGAAAAAAACCCACGAAACGGAAAAAAAAACCCAGATGGACAAGAACACATTCTATACTAATTGCTCTTGAGAAAAAACGCAAAACATCACAGGAAAAAAAATCGCAAGTGGATAGGCACCCTCAGAGAGAAAATTTCTTCTCTCTTTGATGGAAGGTGATAACATGAAGAATAGTCTATGCCATGCCTGAGAATCACTGATCTCTGCTGCTGGCTTGTTCCCATTCCCTCTCTCCTCTGCACCACTGACTGAAGAGTGACAGCTGTAAATTCAGTATTCCTGATTCCACTTCAAACAACTGTTGCTCTGGTTCTATTAGAGCTTAGCTTTCAAATGACACCAAGGGTATGTTGACAGCACTGATAAAACTGGAGCTACAGCCATTAAAAGTAAAATAAACTCCATTTGTTCAAAACTGTAAGGTCCTTTTCCTGCAGAATGAACAGAGTGAGTACTAAATTTTAGGGGGGTCAATATTTTACTAAGTTAATATTTACTCAATGTTATTTGTTTGTTGCAGTTGGTCAAACAATAAAATAATGTATGTTTGCTTTTCACCATGTGTATAGAATTTAATATGGTTTGTGTGCAAGGGATCTTCATATGACTGTATTTTGGATCTGTATCACACAGATTCCAAATATTGTCAGCATGCATTTTATTTCTACTATGCTTAACCATCAGACATTTTTTCTTTGTTTTATTCCTTCTCACTTTATTTTTCTGTCAACAGAGGCATATGAGGGCTTATCTTTTGTAGGACTAGTTGTATTTTTAAATAGTATAATTTATTGTACCATATAAGGGTGGCTTCACACGAGCGTATTTCTGTGCCTACATAGGTGTGCTCCTATGTACATGCAAAATCACACGTGTATGAAGGTCCGTGCGTTGCCTTCAATGCCGGCGGCTCCATTGAAGGCAATGGTCTGTTGGCACCCCTGAATTGTTTCTCAGGGAAGGGCTTTACATATAAGCCCTTAACTGTCCGCCACTGACGTGTCCCCATGGGAATGAAGAACACATGAATTCATGAATAGGTGAGTGCTGCCTCTGATTGACTGAGTGCAGGGACCAATCAGAGGCAGCTCTCATTCAATAGCTGAGAGCTGCCTCTGATTAGTCACAGTGCTCAGCCAATCAGAGGCAGCCCATTCAGCAGACGGGGATTTTAAATCCCCGCCTGCTCAATACTCCTCAGAGCAGTGCAGGAGAAGAGCACGCGGATGCACCCACAAAAACACGCTTGTGTGAATCCACCCTCAGGCCTCGTTCAGATGAGCGTTTTATTGGGCACAAATAGTCGTGCAAAAAGATCATGTCTAGTAGAACTAATGCTTTCCTATTGAATCGTTCACATGAATGATTTTAGATGCGCAAAATACTTGCACCTGCAAAAGATAGGACATGTGTGGCTACAATGCACGAATCTAAGGTGCGTGCTGCGTGAAAAGATAGGACCTGACCTATCTTTAGTATGTGTTCTGCAGGAGTTTCCATTGACTGCTATGGGAGCTGGATTAACAAGCAGCATGCACCACAGATCGTGTGAAAGAGCAAATTAAGTGTGAATGCAGATCGCGATATTTATCACATCTCAAATGCAGCAAAGAAACTGGTTGTCATTTGCCAATAGCTATAACATAGACACTACTTTTCCAGATACTGTGCCTATCATGGACTGTAGACCTTTATGCCTGTGATACCCCCATACCCAAGGATTCATGTGCCTATGCCCTCCAGCACATGATGATGACTTTTAAGCTTCAAAAACAGTGCTTTATAGATTAGTTTAGCACAGTTCAGGTAAGATTATGCTTTCTTCTATGGTGTTGCTGTTGTAGCTCTATCTTTGTGTATGGAAGATGTTCTGATTAGTGGAGCAGTAGACAAAAGTCCATACTGATAGCTGTTCCACCAATTAAAATTCCCCTTGCCTTGCAAAGGAGAGAAAGGAGCATCATGTGTCCTTTTCTCACTCTGTTTACCATGTGTTGCATGTTCCCTCATCACCAGAAAGACACTGGTTTTATTCATGAGTTTAGCAGAAGGCTCCTACGAGGATTGTAAGAAGAAATTTTTTATTTTTATTTTTACCATTTTCTGTTACTTTCCTCAGCAAGGCATTACCCTTTACCTCCAAAACTTAGTGATAAAGGCAGTCCTGAGTAGTCGGGCAGAACACTTATTTACACTAACCACTCCTCTTAGGCCTCATGTCCATGGGCTTAAAATCCGCAACGTTTCTCATGCACGCGGATCCGCGCCCCATAGGGGTTCATTGGACACCCGCGGGTAGTTAAATACCTGCGGATGTCATTTTTCCCGTCAGGCACAGATCCGCGTGTGGGAAAAAAAATGGACATGCTCCATTTTAGTGCGGCTCTTCTGAGGGGACGGCTCCCGCAAGCTTCTGTTAAGGCTGCATTCCCACGAACGTATATCGGCTCGGTTTTCACGCCGAGCCGATATACGTTGTCCTCATTTGCAGGGGGGGGGGGAGGATGGAAGAGCCAGGAGCAGGAACTGAGCTCCCGCCCACTCTCTGCCTCCTCTCCGCCCCTCTGCACTATTTGCAATGAAAGGAGGTGGGGCAGGGGCGGGGCTAAGTTCCGAGAATTAGCCCCGCCGCCGTCCCGCCTCTCCCCATTGCAAATAGTGCAGAAGGGGGAGAGGAGGCAGAGAGGGGGGGGGGGGTGGGAGCTCAGTTCCTGCTCCTGGCTCTTCCATCCTCCCCCCCTGCAGATGAGGACAACGTATATCGGCTCGGCGTGAAAACCGAGCCGATATACGTTCGTGTGAATGCAGCCCAAAGACTATGGAAGCCATCCCGATCCGCGGGAGACCCGTACCAGAATTAAACTCACCTGCTCCGGATGATGCGGTTCTTCCCTTCTTCGCAGCCGGATCTTCTTTCTTCGGCCCGGCGGATGTGCCCGGCGCCGGCGTGCCGAGCACATCCGCCGGCCCAAAGAAAGATGATCCGGCGCGAGGGAAGGAAGATCCGCATCGTCGGGAGCAGGTGAGTTTATTCTGATTTTTTAGGCCTCATGTCCGTGGGGCAGGAGGGACCCGCTACGGATTCTATATGAAGAATCCGCGGCGGGCCCGATTTTCCCCATGGACATGAGGCCTTAATAATTTGGAGATATGGGAGTCTCTGTCATCACAGCCATGCAATCCTCTCTATCTTCTGCTCTGCACTGATTTGTAGAAAGGGTCGCAGGTGAGATCTACTTTCTATGTGTGTCACAGCCCCATCATTTTTAATAACCAGGCCATTTGAAAACAGTTTTTCAGGAATTTACTCTCAAAGTATGGCTGAACATAATGTATTATAAGATAAACAATACTAAGATTACATTTGGTTTGAATGGATAGAAGCTTTCTCCAGTTTCCATAAGCTTAAACTTGACCAGCACTAAATAAAAAGTTATTGCTTATCTTATGCTAGGAGTAAATCTATTAAGAAATCAAAGTTCTAATGGTCAGATTTCCTGCTCAATATCCAGCTTTAATTAATGATAGTATGTTGATC
Organism: Eleutherodactylus coqui; assembly: GCF_035609145.1. NCBI lineage: Eukaryota > Metazoa > Chordata > Amphibia > Anura > Eleutherodactylidae > Eleutherodactylus > Eleutherodactylus coqui. The sequence continues at coordinate 180,144,027 of NC_089840.1, read as the reverse complement.
AGCACTCACTTAGTACATTTTCGTGGACAAATCATTGAGAATATAGGAATAGAGTATTCTGACAGCAACATCTAAATTAGCAGCTGTCATAACTAGTAGCAGTAACCATATTCTAAAATATTCACATGTTTATATTACTAAAACATTTCTACATTTTTGCTAGCAGTGCTTGTATAAACTATAGCTGTAGCAGACATGCATCTCACTTTTTGAATTCCTGAGAGCCTAGAATTGACAGTACATCTAGAGATATCTTTATTTCTCTGCCAATAGCTTATTGCTGTTTTACTGACTCAAGAATCTGGATTGATACTTGTACGTTTCTAAACTCACTGTCCTTGAAATTTCAAGCTGAGCTACTGACATCTGCATTGTTTCTCAATCTCAGCATGTTTGCAACAACAAAAGAGAAAATATTTTTTCTTAAAGCTACAGTACTTTTAGTTCATATAGGCCAAGCCATTGTTAACCTTTAAGGCCATATAAATGTTTTTGCTTTGCCTCCCCACATTATAAGAAGTATAATTTTTTAAAATATATTTTTGCTGGCAAAGCTTTAGAAATGTTATTTTAAGGATGAGTTCTATGCTTTTTTAGCATATATATCAGTTAGCGGATTAATTTTTTATAAATGTTTTTAATGGAATGCACAAAAAAATGCAATTCTGCATCCTATTAACTTTTGATGATTTAATTTAAACTATAAAACACTGGAATATTTGTGGATTTCTGATATATTACTGTCTTTGCATTTAATATTTAATTTTAAGAAGTTTAAAATATGTTTTAGGATCCTTATACATGGGAAAAACATCTTTCCATAACAAGCACAAAATAACTACGAGCTGAAATGTTAGGGCAAGACCTATCTTTCCGCTTTTTTTTTCCAAACTCGAGCACACTAGCACGAAGTTTGAAAAGTCAGAGAATAAAAAATAAAAACCCGTCCATGCGTGACTACGCTCCATAGTGGCAGATGTAGTTCCGCATATGGCTGTCTGGTTTTGCCCTTAGCAGGAATTGTTAGTCAACAACGCCATTTAGATGGGACAAGCTGTCGGCAAATGATGTCTGCCAGCGCATCCCATTGATGCTTGCTCCTGTGCTGTTACACATGAGCTGGTATCTCTGGCAATGCTGAAAGCGCTGCTGGCATAAAGGTGGGGCAGCCGAGGAGCATTCTCCCCCAGCTTGCCTCCATTCACTTAAAACAGTCATTCAGAATGACTGCTGTTCACACTGAACGGCTTGTCGTTCCAGTTTCTGCATGCAAAAAGTGAACGACTGAACAACTCTTGTTCAGTCATTCAGTAGCTGCATGCATTTACAAGTATCATTCTAATTACCATGGCAGCGCGGGAAGTTGAACATCTCTGAATTATAATTGTCCCACTTAAATGACCCTCTAGTTTGTTTTATTAGGCATTGAGCTGTCAATATAAAATGTTTTCAGTGAAACAAAGGAAGACATCTATCTTTGTTTAATCTACTTAGAAGCAGCAATCTCCACTGTTTATGGCATATGTATAAGGGATTAAATCAGTGTTATCTGGATTTTCTAAAACTACACGTGCAACTGTGGCAATAGTGACAACTTCCAGACTTTTTTTGAAGCCATCTGTGAGGTTAATGAAAGTGTCTTCAGGTATTTTTTTCTACTCTTCCATTACAATTTTCTCTAGTTCTTGAATGTTTGCAGGGTTCCTTTCTCAAATAGCAGTTTTCAATTATCTACAAAAATTTTCAATTGGATTGAGATCAGGATTTATTTCTGGCCAGTTTAAAACAGCCCACTATTTCCATCTTAACCATTGTTGCGTACTTTTTGATGTATGTTTTGGGTCATTTTCCTGCTGTAAGATCCATTTTGTTTGACTCAGACCTAGTTTTCTTTTTGGGAGCTTGTTAAAATGTTCTGATAATCCTCTGATTTCAATGTTCCTGTAACATGTTCAAGGTCTCTAGTCCCAGAGGCACCAAAGCAGCTCCACAACATTATAGATCCTCCAGCATGTTTAATTTTAGGTAGGGTGCACTTTTCTTTATAGTCCTCATTTTGCTCTCTATAAGAATAAAGAGCCCTGATTTGACTCCAACTGTCCATAGAACATTTTCTTAGAAGGACTATGATTTGTCTATGTAACTTTTAGCAAATTACAGTCACTCATTTTTATGATTTTCTTCAAAGGGGTTGTGTAGTTATAAACTATTGATAGCCTATCTTCCGGGTAGGCCACCAATAGTAGATTGGCAGGGGTCCACAGCTCAGGATCCTACTGATCACCAGTGTGCTTGTGTTTTCAACTGATTTTTGCAGTAAGCACACAGCTTCATTCCCTCCATTGTGCTGGCCTGGTATTACAGGAAAAATTTCAATTAAAGTGAATGGGGACTTTATCTGCAATACCAAACCTGGTCACTGCGGTGATAATTAAATTGTGTGCTTTCTACAAAACTATGCTCAGTGCATAACCAAGCAAACAGCTTATCAGAGGGGATCACAGTTCGCAGATTTCTGCCAATCTACTATTGGTGGCATATCCTAAGAATAACTCATCAATATTTTACAAAAGACAGCCCCTTTAAGCAGTAGCGTTCTCTTTGACTTTCACTCATAGGACCATTTTGTTCAGTGTGCATCAAATGGTATGGTTTAAAACCACTTCAGATGTCTGCAGCTGAACCTGAAGTTTCCTTGGGTATTGTATATGGCTGACACATTTCAAATCAATTTTTGTAGGCTTCTCTTAATAATTTTCTTCTATTCACCATGTCCTAAATGGTTCTTGAATGTTTGTCTTTTTCTTTGTTTGTAATGTTAGTATAGGGACCCAAAAGAGAGCAAGGACCCTTGAGGTGGGTTGCAAGCTTGCGTATTTTGCGCAAAATATTAAGTAAAACCTTGTATTTATCATTACTTTTGGAGCAATCAGTTTGGCTTTAAATGCTGTAGGAGCCAAGGGTGACAGCGCCAGTGTGATTCACTCTAAGGGTGCAGTCAGACGAGCAATTTCTTTTAGCGTATGTATAGGCGCGATTTAAAATCAGCTCTAATAGAACCAATGCTTTCCAATGAAAGCAGTCGTGTGTCCGATTTTAACATGCGCTAAAAAATCGCACCTGCAAAAGATAGAACATATGAGTGCAAATACACTCGGTCATGCGATTCTTTTTCTACACGCGATGTGCAATTTTTCTATATGCTCAGAATTTGAAGTGCTGTCACAGCTGTGGCAGAGGACCAAAATGTTACCCATTGCTTTCAATAGGGCCGGAGCTGCTGCCGCCCCATTGAGATAAATGGGATGAAGGCAACCCCCTCAGAGATGATTTTCGGGGGTGGAGGGGGCTGGAAATAAAAGGCCTACCCCAAAAATCATCCCTAGCTATAGAAAATTTAAAAAAATTAACTGATCTAGAAGCACTCTCTGGTTCTTCTCCCTGGTCCCTGGCAGTGTTCTTCTGTATTCTGGTAGCTGGGGATTGAAAAATTCCCCCCTTCAGAAAGTGCTGCCTTTGCTGAGCACTGTGACCAATCAAAGGCAGCGTCCAGCCATTCATTGAATGAAAATGTTCAGCCAATCAGAAGAAGTACTTTCTGGAGGCGGGGATTTTTCAATCCCCGGCCACCAAAATACAGAAGACTACTGCCAGGGATGGGGTCAAGAGCCAGACAGCACTTCTAAGTGAGTTAACCTTTTTTTTTCTAAGCTAGGGATGATTGTCATGTTAGGGCTAATATTTCAAGCCTCCCCCACCGCCTCGAAAAACATCGCTGCAGGGGTTGCCTTCATCCCATTGAAAACAATGGGATAGCATCGCTCTCCTCTGCCACAGCTGTGACACCAGTGGCAGGGGATTCTTTCATCTCCACGGGGAATCCCATCCTTACCGGACACTGTGACAGTGCTGTCACAGTGTTCAGTAGTCAGGGAACCTTCATAGAGCAGCTGCGCTTTTCTAAGAATAGCTGCTCCAGTGAATGGGCACAGTTTAATGCAGTTTTTCCGCTCATGCGAGCAGCAGGGTTTTTTGCGCACATAGGCGCGCAAAAAAACACGCTTGTCTGACCAAGCCCTAAAAGTGCAGGCAACCCATTGTATTGTATGTGGCATAATTAATAGGTTGTAAGCCTGTATGGTGCACTACATGTATCAGTTGGTCTGCTACCCTTGGTGTGCTTTATCTATTTGTAAGTATAATACTAAGCAGCCACTCCCTTCAATATTATGACCCGGTGTACGGAATATGTTTCCAATATCTATTGTTATGTTAGTCCTTTTAGAAAGTGTGGTTAGAAATCAGATTTTTGCATTAGGTGACAAGTGCAGCAAGCCCAGGTAACAATCATCCTGTGAGGTGGACATGTTTAAGAAAGAAAACAATTGTGTAGGATAAAAAGCTGGGAGTGACGTGCAACCCAATAATCAACATGCAATATGCAGGAGTATCAGTCAAATGTCTTGTTTTTATTTAAAATAGAAATGTCATTTTAAAAGAAAGTGTTCCAAAGCAACAAAATGGTTCTTTTTCAGTTATGTTGGGGGCACACTACACAGATGTATATAGGGGACCTTCAATTCTGAAAGTTGGTTATGAACTTGGGAGATAAATGGGAATGGTTAACGATGAAAATCTAATTAGGATCCCTAAGGATTTTAAATACATAATATGGGTGGTGGGCTGGACAAAGGGGGATATAGATTGGAATTAAATTAAAAATCTGAAAACAAATCTTGCTATTTGTATAGCACCAACTTATTGCACAGTGCTGGGTACGCATTTTACCAACCTCAGAAGGATGGGTCAACCTTGAGCTGGCTACCTGAACCACATGGGAATTGAACCCGCAACCTTCAGGACTGCATTTCTGCTGCCTTAACACTCTGTGCCAAACAAGGCTCTGAGTGAGGTGACCCCTGAGTATGGCAGAGTTTAAAATTAAACACCTGAAAATGTATCTAGTGAATTGGATAAGCAAATAATAAGTTGTCTGCATGTACAGCTGCAATTTGACAGAAAAGGGGGATATTAATACCTTTCATTTTAGGATGTTCATAGGTAGTATAAGGGTTTCCATGCATAACACAAACAATTTAGGGAAACGCGAGCACCCTTGTGCCGCTAGAGATCTTGAAGGGAAAGCAAAAAGTGTTATTTACTTTGACTTTGGCAAATGGCATACTGTACAATGATGAAATTTAAGAGATGAATTGGCCCAGGAAGTTAATTTGCTTAATATTTCTCTCATGAAAAGCCAATCAACTCAAAAGCCTTCTCAGTAATTGTGCCGACAAGGACAAGTGGGAGGTTTCTGATCCAGACATATTGAATAACAGTTATAACCCTGATTGATTTGTCCTTACCTTCTTGAGAAGGTACAAATCTTGAATGTCCTATTTTTATCAAAAAAGGGAGTAACGTCTCCCAGCTGCATATAATCTTTGCCCATAGCTGTAGGTCGCAGTTTAACAGTGATATAGGCCTGTAGCTACCGCATAAAATAGGGTATTTCCTTTATATTGGAATCAAATAAGAAGAAATAAGAAGCAGAGTTTTCAGTCCACCTCCTTGACAATGTTATCATTTTCAAGTCTAGTTTTGTTCTGTCTCCATGAGTAACATATTTTATGCAAGTCATCCAGGGAAAACGATCATGAATCGGGCATGATTGGATACTGTAATTGAACCAATATTGGCTCATCCAACACATATAATGTATTTCTGAGACATTGTAGTATAATTCAGTCTCTGATAAGAGCTGTGTGAATGCGAGTAAAAAGAGTAGTCTTTACACGCAGGGTTCAAAAGCCGCCATGTGTCCACGGGGGCTGACTCAGACAACATCTTTTTTAATCTATGCCAATTAGAGAAAGAGACAGCTGAGCGTATGGTGGATGAATCCTGTAATGGTTTCAACGTAAGATGCAGCTCACCTCCAAATAAGACAAGACCATCAGCAAATAGTTTAAGCTTCTGTAAAATATCCTGCAACCAAGGGGTTTTTTTAACATTGGGAGCATACAAGTTAGCTAATGTGACAGTGACATTGCCCAGAGTGCCCTTTAGAAAAGCATGTCAGATAATTGAGCTTTCATAGTGAACGGGAGGCCTTTCCTCAATACAATACTAACCCCGCGTGATGTGTGAGTACCATTACAGCTGTGACACCATCTGTCAAAGTATAAGTAAAACAGACTGAGGATTCTATGCTCCTTAAAATGCATCTCTTGAAAAAAAACAATAGATGAGTTGTCCTTTTGTAGAAGGATCTAGATCTTTTAGCGTTTTGATAAAAAATTTAGCCCTATGATATTAAAGGAATGAATAGTAATATTCTGCAATGCCATCATAGACTTTTATAGATACAAAGAATATGGAAATTGCACTCTGTGCTAGCCCATGTCTATAATAACCAAACAGAACTAAAACAAGTACAGGAGTTAAAACATTATCCTCACTACTAACTGACCATTATAAGGTTTATCAGCGCAGGGACCAATCAGGGGCAGCTCTCAGCTGTCATTCAATAGCTAAGAGCTGCCCCTGATTGGTCCTTGCGCTGTGCCAATCAGAGGCAGCACTCACTCACCCATTCATGAATTCATGAATGGGTAAGTGAGAGCTGCCTCTGATTGGTGAGGGCTGTGACCAATCAGAGGCAGCCCATTCAGCAGGCGGTGATTTTAAATCCCCGGCTGCTGAATACTACCCAGAGCAGTTCAGGAGAACTGCCGGCCGGCTGCGGCTGAACTCCGGTTGCACCGACAAGGTGAGTATATATATATTTTTTTTTTTACACATTTTTGGATGATTTTCAGGGAAGGGCTTATATTTTTCCCGAAAATTATGTATTGCCGGCTCCATTGAATTGCAATGGGTTGGACAGTGCTCCTGTGATCGGGGCCTTTTCCCCGAAAACGCTGCTAGCTGCAGATTTTTTGGGCGATTTTTCGGCCCCGGTCACGTAATTTGCGGATGCGCATCCGACATGCGATCCGCAAATCGCGGCAAAAACGGTCATCTGACCGATGGCCTTAGTGTGGAATTCGACTACAAATCAGCTGTATTTCCACAACTGATTTCAGCAGCCACAGAGCTTCCCTAACTTCCAAATTCTTCGAGCTGTCAGCACTTTCTTCGCCCGATAGCCTCTTGTGAGTGCAGTCAAGTGATTCCACTTCCGTATGATGATGCGCATTTTGACTCTGTTTTGGATGCAAAACTGCTACAGAATTTACCATGGAGTTTTTCACTGCAGAAATTCCGCAGCATTTCCGCCATCTCTGAATATGCCCTGAAACATGTTTATTCGCTAATGTTGGCTTTTGTTTACACCAGCAAGTTATTTTTATTGTTATTTGTAAAGTCAATGGTTTTGTTACACATGAAGACTCTTTTATAACAATATATCGTATTCTTCTCCATCGTTCATAGATTTTATTAATTTACATAGTAGCAGGTGTTCATACTATTTTGGTAGAAGACATTTAAATTGTAGTTAAAATTGGTGACCTTACCCAAGTAAACATGTTTGTTTTTCCATTATTAAAGAAAAATGTGTATTTCTATGTCTCCAGTCTCCTGTTTTAAACCAGCAACCAATGTGCCAAAAGGAAGAAACCTCAAATTCATATGCTTTCGATTTTTAAGTTGCTCATATTTTTAGTAAGGGATAACCGAGGAGCGAGAAACTTGGTCTTTTCAATCCCATTGCAAAAACAAAGTTAAAGCTCAAAAAGCCTTGTCAAATGTAAAACAACCAGGCATGCTGGGACTATAAGATTTTTAATTCACTTCAATTATTCTCACACTCATGGATATCTTAACAACACCTATGCCGTATAAACGTGTGCTATTCTTTATTAAATAAACTAATGTTTGTCAAATAAATTTATCAGAAAATTAAAAATTCAGTTAAAAGCTATTCATTCTCCTGGCAAAGAAAAAACTTGAACCTCATCGCCTAAGATCAAATTTTACAAACGTAGAGAAAAGGAGCCGCACCACCAGTACTCCAAAATATAATGTTTTATTCAATCCATATAAAATGGGGCAGCAACGTATACATGACATATGTTGAGGAACGGTACATCTATGTATCATGGCACTGGTCTAATGTACACATGTGGGCCCGATATATTGATGATATTTTTATTATTTGGAGTGGTACAGAAAGTGAACTACAGTTATTCCATGAGGAGATTAACAACTTGCTACCATCCTTGAAATTCACATTATCTATGTCATTCAGGGAGATGCAGTTTTTGGACATCCTCGTATATAAAGAAGGGGGACGCTTGAAAACTGACCTGTTTGTAAAGGAGACAGATAGTAATAGCATGTTGCTATACACTAGTTGTCATCCTCCACGAATGCGAGACTCCTTACGGTGGAGCCAGTTATTGTGCATGCGACGGATCGTGAATGAGGACAGGATTGATGGGCGTCTTCAAGAGATGTGTTTGAAGTTTGAAGGACGTGGTTATCCAAATAAGTTGATCTCACGGTTACGAACAGAGACACGTGCAATTGATCGAGTGACACTTTTAACCCCTGGAAACAGAGAGAATACAAAAGAGCGCATTCCATTGATCTCAAGCTTTGGCCCAATGAGTGGGCAGGGGGCACACATCATCCGCAAACACTGGCCGATTTTGGCACAATGCCATACGGATGTTAAGGAATTTAAAGAGCCTCTTTATTATGGCCTATCGGAGGGGTGTGTAACTTCAGGGACAAGTTAGTTCATACTATGTCTACTGGTACACCACGTACTACACAAAGGGTCCTTGCGCCATTAAAGATGGGTAATTTCTGTTGTCTGAATGGTAGTAGTTGTCACAATATGGTAAAAGGGGATAGCTTTACACACCCCAGAACGGGCAAGAAATACCCGGTTAGATCTCATTTCACCTGCAGTACATCACACGTCGTTTACGTCATTTCATGCCCATGTGCAATGTTATATGTAGGTGAAACAATTTTGGAGTGCAGGACCAGGCTATCAAAACATAAAAACACTATACGTACGGGCAAGACCGATGTACCTGTAGCATGACATTTTGTTGAGAAGGGACATGCCATAAGCCAGCTGCGGTTCCAGATTATTGATGCGGTACCCCCTTTATATAGGGGTGGTGATAGAGAAAAAAAACTCAAATATCTAAAATGCAAATGGATCTTCGAACTGAATACGCTCCATCCGCTAGGTCTGAACTTAGAGTATAATCCTCTGCCGTTTGTATAGACTCACTAGTCTTTTTTCAGTTATGTTATTTCTTGATTTTAATTGCATTTTTATATGTTTTTGACAGAATCCCTGTGACGTGATATCGGGAGATGGGTAGTGACGGTTTACCATGGATTTAATGAGGAAGACATGATTACATCTTGATGAGACGCCATATCAATTTGCTATGCTCTTTGATAGCTGTCCTATGTTGCTAATCACTATAACAAAAAAAATTTTTTGCATGAGACGTGAACGTGATGCTTTTTTATATATACATTGGAATTTTTTCATTAGAATTTACCCAATATATCTAATGCAACATATTGAGGTGCTAATATTAAAAGATCTGCCTCCTTTGTCTCATAATGACCCTGGCTTTGTATAGATTAACTACGTTCTATGGAGTTTCCATGGTTATGAAAGGCTGCTGCATAGAAGCTTTTGGATGGCTGACAGTGGGCACGCCTTGATGCATGTGACTTATGTCATGTGTGGTCCATGGAAATTGGTGCCGTGGTGATGCCTTTGTATTGCGAGATACACTATCGTAATCTCGCGCGATTGTAGTGAAGAGGGACGCGCCCGTAGTGCAGAGATATTGGGCAGGTTATGCAGGGATAGACATGCACACTGTAGGCTGTGGTTGGTGATGTTAATTAACCATCGCGAGAGGCTTAGTAATCTCGCGCATGCGCACTAGGCACGGGATCTCCCGTATTGCACCATAATGCATGCAGTAGGCACTCCCGACATCACACTTGTCACAGGGACTCAACGATTGCACCTTGCTACAGGTGAGCTCCTGTCATTTTAATGATGTGTTAATTGTTTGTTATATCTGATTGGTGTATGTCTTATATAAAGTCTATGATGTTTGTAGTGTTGGTCAGCTTGAAAAAGACTCCGTTGGAATTGAAACGTTGCTGCCCCATTTTATATGGATTGAATAAAACATTATATTTTGGAGTACTGGTGGTGCTGCTCCTTTTCTCTATGTTTGTCCAACAGTGTGGTTCCAGGAGTAGTGACCAGTGGAGCTTGCACACAGTACCCGCACCTCACACCTGATGGTGATTTCTAACTGAGTGCTGCTGCTTCCTTATCTTTTGAGTAAGATCAAATTTTAAAGCCCCCTGGTGGCTACAAAAGTGTTTCCTCGGGTCCCTATATTTTGTTTATGTCCCCTTTATAATATGGCAAGATGATACTATCTCTCTCCTTACCATTAAAGGGGTTGTCCCGCGCCGAAACGGGTTGTTTTTTTTTTCAACCCCCCCCCGTTCGGCGCGAGACAACCCCGATGCAGGGACTTTAAAAAAAAACAGCACAGCGCTTACCTGAATCCCCGCGCTCCGGTGACTTCTTACTTACCGGTTGAAGATGGCCGCCGGGGTCTTCTCCCTCCGTGGACCGCAGCTCTTCTGTGCGGTCCATTGCCGATTCCAGCCTCCTGATTGGCTGGAATCGGCACGTGACGGGGCGGAGCTACACGGAGCTACACAGAGCCCCATTGAGAAGAGAAGAAGACCCGGACTGCGCAAGCGCGTCTAATTTGGCCATTAGACAGCGAAAATTAGACGGCAACCATGGAGACGAGGACGCCAGCAACGGAACAGGTAAGTGAAAAACTTTTTATAACTTCTGTATGGCTCATAATTAATGCACAATGTACATTACAAAGTGCATTATTATGGCCATACAGAAGTGTATAGACCCACTTGCTGCCGCGGGACAACCCCTTTAAGGAATACCTTTTAACAAGAACACTGCAGGGTGTGTTGTACTAAACTCCTAACAATTACTGCCAAATTCTTTCAGAGGCCAATGGACAATGAAAGAAATACATGCCCAACCTTAAAAGTGCTGATGAATCACTGCTTATCTTTGGCTACTGTAGGCTAAAGGCCTTTTTACACGCATCAATCAAAATCCATCCAAACGGACGAAAATGAGCTATAATTATTACATTTAAACACGGGCAATGTGCACTTTTTGTTTGAATGATGAATTTTACGTGACTTAAAGTTAAAATCCATCCTTCAGCTGCTGAAAGACTGAGCAAATGCATTCCATTTAAATGCATTTCCCTCATCTTTCAATAGACTGCATGCTGTTCTCTCTAGGACATGTTTCCACTAGCCAGGAGGAGAACAATGAAATCTGTCAGCAGCTGTTTGCACAGCTAGGAGTTTGCTTAAACACGGGTTTTGCTGAACAAACAGCTGCTGGAGGCCCTTTTACACGCAAATGGAGATGACAAAGTGTTAATCACCATTAAAACCATTAACACTTTATTCAAATGCATTGCTAAATCTTTCAAGAAAGATTATCTTTGCGTGTAAAAGGACTGTTAGTCAGAATAGCCTGTGCAGGGTCTTAAAGTACAGACAGCATAAAAGGCTCATCCAAAAACTTTTCCCTCCCAAGCCTTTCTCCTGCACCACATACATCATTTGCATAATTATTAGGGCTAGTTAGTATATATTTTTCGATTAACAAAGTAAAGTATTTACTAATAAGTGCTTATAGAGGTTGCACCTGTGGTAATCAGCTAATGTTACCGGCAGTGATTTATTGAATTATTGCTCAAGAAAGCCCCTCCCAGGTATACATTGAGCTTTTGTGCAGTCTATTCAAATAAATATCCAACCTTGTAAAACAAAAACTGGCTTGGTCCTCCAAAAAGGCTCTCAGTTCTGGCTTAGGGTGGCTTCACACAATCATGTTTTTGTGCGTGCATAGGTGCGTAGATAGGTGTGCACCCATGTATGTGCAAAAACTCGCATGGATGCAGGTCCGTGCATTGTTTTCAACGGAGCCGCGGCTGCTGCCAGTGGCTCCATTGAAAACAATGGTCTGCCGGCACCCCTGCATTCTTTTTCAGGGAAGGGCTTTACATATAAGCCCTTCCCCAAAAAAGAAAAAATTTAGTGTAAAAAATAAATACATAAATAAAAAATATACTTACCTCTCCGCCGCTGCCGTGACCCCAGCAGGGATGAAGAACACATCTGCCGCATGCAGCAGATGTTTCCTTCATTCCCGCTAGTTAAAAGAATTCCCTGCTGCTACATCTGCCACATCTGTGACAGATGCAGCAGAGGAATTCTTCAATTCACACATGTCAGCTTCGGAAGAGGATTCTGCTGCTTGCAGCCCCTTCAATTGATTTCAGGTAAGGGCTTTAAATATAAGCCCTTCCCTGAAAATCAAGTAAAAGTGGTTTAAAAAACAAAAAAAATAGATACTCACCTCCCTTCAGCTGCTGGGGCTCAGCCGCATCTTCTCCTGCTGTCCCCTGCACTGTGGTGCTGATCTATCAGCAGGCGTTGATTTAAAATCCCCACCTGCTAAAAGAGCTGAATGTGATTGGCTGAGGTGCTCATCCAATCACAGGTAGCTTTATCGCCGAATCAATGACGGGTGAGAGCTGCCTGTGATTGGCTAAGCACCTCAGCCAATCACATTCAGCTCTTTCAGCAGGCGGTGATTTTAAATCCCCACCTGCTCATAGATCAGCACCACCGTGCAGGGGACAGCAGGAGAAGATCCAGCTGAACCCCGGTAGCTGAAGGGAGGTGAGTATCTATTTTTTTTTTGTTTTTTAAACCACTTTTACTTGATTTTCAGGGAAAGGCTTATATTTAAAGCCCTTCCATAAAATCAATTGCCGGCAGCAGAATCCTCTGCTGCAGCTGACATGTGTGACAGCTGTGGTAGAGAATTGAAGAATTCCTTTGCTGCATCTGTCACAGATGTGGCAGATGTAGCAGCAGGGAATTCTTTTAACTAGCGGGATGAAGGAAACATCATGTTCTTCATCCCCGCAGGGGTCACGGCAGCGGCGGACAGGTAAGTATATTTTTTCTTTTTTTTTTTTTTTTACACTTAACTTTTTCTTTTTCAGGGAAGGACTTATATATAAAGCCCTTCCCTGAAAAACAATGCAGTGGTGCCGACAAACCATTGTTTTCAATGGAGCCGCTGGCAGCAGCCGTGGCTCCATTGAAAGCAATGCGTGCATTCCCTATGGTACACGCATGTCCTATCTTTGCAGGCACACGCCTGTACAGCACAGACATGTGAACACACCATAGGGATTGCATTGTTGCAAATAGAAGCGTGATTTTGTGCATGCATATGCACGCATAAAAACACGCTCATGTGAAGCCACCCTTACAGAGGATAGAGCTGAGCGGGGGAACCTTCTTTATGATGTCTGTATGCCCTAATAATGTATATGGATAGGATTGTCTTATGAGACAAGTGTTTACCGGTGACCCTGTACCTGAATACTGGTGATCCAAACCAAAATCTATGGGAAAGGTGAAATTTTAGGTCAAAAGTGCAGTCTGCTGGATATTTGGACAACATATCTGGAAATACCAGAATCATTATACAATTAACAATGAACACATTTTTATAACATTTAAAGCAGTGTTAAGAGTGTGATGGCATTTGAAATAATTATTTTTACTTCCAAAGCAGAACTTAAAAGCTTTGCTCTCTGAATATATTGAACCATTTTTCCTAGCACATTTTCTTCTCCAGTGCATTATCAACTGTGAACAGATGGAAGTTAAATCTTAAATAAGAGAACTTATTACAAAATCAAACTACAAGATATGTACTGTATGTGTAATTTTTCTGTCTGAATCTGGTTGTATTAAGATCTTGCGGCTGATAGAAAAGAGACAGACTCATAAAATGAGCTCTTGCTTACTGGTAGACATTCTTTTACAGAAAAAAGTCATTACACTACCAGAACAGATATGTTTAACTCCGGTACACTCACCTTTTAAGCCAATTTTTTTTTTAACTCATCCTGATTTATTTTCGAATGTTGCATTAGCGCCATTATAAAATGTGTGCATTTATTTAGCATCTGATTAAAAAACCAAAAAAAAACAAATATTTTTTAAAAAGTTATCTCAGGGGCATTACTTAGTTGCTGTAGTAAATGGTTACCAAGTGTAGGGCCCAAGAGCAACTATTTCTCCCATTCGTCGGAGATGGCATGGCCAGAAGCTGAAGGGGTGGCTCTCCAGTATTAAAGCCTGCAGAACACTTGTCGGGGTGTACAAATTCTATGGAGCAGAGGTCAAGGAACAGCCCTGATCCTTAGAATAGTGAGGCTTTCCATGCAACCTATGCTGTTCCAATTGTTCCTGCCTGCGTGGTTTGGAGAGCATTCCCACGGAAGTCTTAACAGCAGCCACATCATCAGTATCTGCAAGGCCACATGGCCTCTTCTCCTTCTACTGAGCAAGCAAAACAAAGGCAGAGGATGGACTCTCTGCAGGGGCAACCCAGTGCCAAGGTGAATGATCAATTACCTACCAACACTACATCTTTGCCAATGGTGGACATTTTTGATGATATCCCTATATATGACGCATTTTTTACTGATACTACCATAAAAACTATGATGAAAGATTTGCTAATAGCTCTATAATCTTACTTTGCTCAGCTTATCCAACCCTTAAACTCTGCTATTAGCAAGGCAGAAAACAGAATCAACCACATGGAAACTAAAGTGGCAGAGTTTGCAGTGTCGCACAATTCCCTCATTGAAGCACATTACATCACTGAATTGGAAGTAGTTCAACTTAAAGACCTAAGGGAATATGTTACCCTTAATGCATTCCCCAATGTAAACTCTCACATTTTATAAGAGGCTCATTCATAAGGCTAGGAGATTATATATAAAAATAAAGAACTAGACTTTTACAAGACTAATCAACAAACTTAAAGCTCTCAAAATGCAAAATAAGCAATCAAAAATGACACAACATTTTTCGAAGCATTTTTTTTTCAGAACTATGAGAGGTCATTAAAAAAGAATTAATGCCCCATATTACTCACAAAACAATAAATAATAAATCCAGGAAATTGTTGGCCTTTAACCTTAAAGTTCAACACCTTAAGTCTTGGATTCTATATCTGATGGATCAGAACAATAAGAAATAGCGAATAGCTCCAGAGACTACTATTTGGCCTTATACAATTTGAAATATGATTCTTTTGTGTTCCCAATAGAGATGAGCGAACACCAAAATGTTCGGGTGTTCGTTATTCGTAACGAACTTCCCGTGATGCTCGAGGGTTCGTTTCGAACAACGAACCCCATTGAAGTCAATGGGCGACCAGAACATTTTTGTATTTCGCCGATGCTCGCTAAGGTTTTCATGTGTGAAAATCTGGGCAATTCAGGAAAGTGATGGGAATGACACAGTGACGGATAGGGCAGGCGAGGGGCTACATGTTGGGCTGCATCCTAAGTTCACAGGTCCCACTATTAAGCCACAATAGCAGCAAGAGTGGCCCCCCCCCCCTCCCAACAACTTTTACTTCTGAAAAGCGCTCATTAGCATGGCATACCTTTGCTAAGCACCACACTACCTCCAACAAAGCACAATCACTGCCTGCATGACACTCCACTGACACTTCTCCTGGGTTACATGCTGACCAACCGCCCCCCCTCCCCCCCACAGCGCACACCAAAGTGTCCCTGGGCAGCCTTCAGCTGCCCTCATGCCACACCACGCTCATGTCTATTTAGAATTGCGTCTGCCATGACGAGGGACCGCAGGCACACACTGCAGAGGTTGGCACGGCTAGGCAGCGACCCTCTTTAAAAGTGGCGGAGCGATAGCCCACAATGCTGTACAGAAGCAATGAGAAATAGAATCCTGTGCCACCGCCATCAGGAGCTGCACACGTGGGCATAGCAATGGGGAACCTATGTGCCACACACTATTCATTCTGTCAAGGTGTCTGCATGCCCCAGTCAGACCGGGCTTTTTAATTCATAGACACAGGCAGGTACAACTCCCTATTGTGAAGTCCCTGTCGACCCACAGCATGGGTGGCTCCCTGGAACCCACCGGTGGTACACAGAAATATCCCATTGCATTGCCCAACACAGCTGAGGTAGTAATGTCGTGCTTAATGCAGGTGGGCTTCGGCCCACACTGCATGCCCCAGTCTGACTGGGGTTCTTTATAAGTGTACAGATGTAGTAAAAACTCCGTGTGCACCTACAGCATGGGTGGGTGCCAGGAAGCCACCGGCGGTACATAGAAATATCCCATTGCATTGCCCAACACAGCTGAGGTAGTAATGTTGTGCTTAACCCTTTCCAATCCAATTTGTATATGGTTTTCCTAGGGGGCTTACTCTTTTTCTGCCGTTATACAACGGCGCTATATGCTGGCTAAAGCCAGTACTGCATGAGCTGACACGTAGGATAGGCTCCGACAGCAGAGAGGCTGGCAATATACAGTAAGAGAACCCCGACGGACGTCTACCAACAACGGAGCTGTACAGCCTTAAACCCTAATGTCTTCACAGGTCACACAGTGGACTGGAAAGGGTTAATGCAGGTGGGTTTCGGCCCACACTGCATGCCCCAGTCAGACTGGGTTTCTTTATAAGTGGAAACAGATGCATTTATAATTCCCTGTGGACCCACTGCCTGGGTGGGTGCCAGGAAGCCACCGGCGGTACATAGAAATATCCCATTGCATTGCCCAACACAGCTGAGGTAGTAATGTTGTGCGTAATACAGGTGGGCTTCGGCCCACACTGCATGCCCCAGTCAGACTGGGGTTCTTTAGAAGTGTACAGATGTATTAAAAACTCCGTGTGCACCTACAGCATGGGTGGCTCCCTGGAACCCACCGGCGGTACACAAAAATATCCCATTGCATTGCCCAACACAGCTGAGGTAGTAATGTCGTGCTTAATGCAGGTGGGCTTCGGCCCACACTGCATGCCCCAGTCAGACTGGGGTTCTTTACAAGTGGACACATGTAGGTTAAACTCCCTGTGGACCCACTGCCTGGGTGGGTGCCAGGAAGCCACCGGCGGTACATAGAAATATCCCATTGCATTGCCCAACACAGCTGAGGTAGTAATGTTGTGCGTAATACAGGTGGGCTTCGGCCCACACTGCATGCCCCAGTCAGACTGGGGTTCTTTAGAAGTGTACAGATGTATTAAAAACTCCGTGTGCACCTACAGCATGGGTGGCTCCCTGGAACCCACCGGCGGTACACAAAAATATCCCATTGCATTGCCCAACACAGCTGAGGTTACGTCAGCTGTAATGCAGGTGGGCTAAAAATTAATTTGATTACACTGTAGGCGAGGGCCCACAAAAATTGCTGTATCAACAGTACTAATGTACATCCCAAAAATTGGCCATGGCCAGCCAAGAGGGCAGGTGAAACACATTAATCGCTTTGGTTAATGTGGCTTAAGTGGTAACTAGGCCTGGAGGCAGCCCAGTGTAACGAAAAATTGGTTCAAGTTAAAGTTCCAATGCTTTTAAGCGCATTGAAACTTTTAAAAATTGTTCTGAAAAATTATTTGACTGAGCCTTGTGGCCCTAAAAAAAATTGCCCGTTCAGCGTGATTACGTGAGGTTTCAGGAGGAGGAGCAGGAGGAGGAGGAGGAGGAATATTAGACACAGATTGATGAAGCAGAAATGTCCCCGTTTTGGATGGTGAGAGAGAACGTAGCTTCCATCCGCGGGTGCAGCCTACGTATTGCTTACGTATCGCTGCTGTCCGCTGGTGGAGAACAGAAGTCTGGGGAAATCCAGCCTTTGTTCATCTTGATGAGTGTTAGCCTGTCGGTACTGTCGGTTGACAAGCGGCTACGCTTATCTGTGATGATTCCCCCAGCCGCACTAAACACCCTTTCCGACAAGACGCTAGCCGCAGGACAAGCAAGCACCTCCAGGGCATACAGCGCGAGTTCAGGCCACGTGTCCAGCTTCGACACCCAGTAGTTGTAGGGGGCAGAGGCGTCACCAAGGATGGTCGTGCGATCCGCTACGTACTCCCTCACCATCCTTTTACAGTGCTCCCGCCGACTCAGCCGTGACTGGGGAGCGGTGACACAGTCTTGGTGGGGAGCCATAAAGCTGGCCAGGCCCTTAAAGACTGTTGCACTGCCTGGGATGTACATGCTGCTCGATCTACGCACATCCCCTGCTACCTTGCCCTCGGTACTGCGCCTTCTGCCACTAGCGCTGTCGGCTGGGAATTTTACCATCAGCTTGTCCGCAAGGGTCCTGTGGTATAGCAACACTCTCGAACCCCTTTCCTCTTCGGGAATCAGAGTGGGCAGGTTCTCCTTATACCGTGGATCGAGCAGTGTGTACACCCAGTAATCCGTCGTGGCCAGAATGCGTGCAACGCGAGGGTCACGAGAAAGGCATCCTAACATGAAGTCAGCCATGTGTGCCAGGGTACCAGTACGCAACACATGGCTGTCCTCACTAGGAAGATCACTTTCAGGATCCTCCTCCTCCTCCTCCTCCTCCTCAGGCCATACACGCTGAAAGGATGACAGGCAATCAGCCGGTGTACCGTCAGCAGCGGCCCAAGCTGTCTCTTCCCCCTCCTCCTCATCCTCCTCATGCTCCTCCTCCTCCTCCTGTACGCGCTGAGAAATAGACAGGAGGGTGCCCTGACTATCCAGCGGCATACTGTCTTCCCCCGCCCCCGTTTCCGAGCGCAAAGCAGCTGCCTTTATGGTTTGCAGGGAATTTCTCAAGATGCATAGCAGAGGAATGGTGACGCTAATGATTGTAGCATCGCCGCTCACCACCTGGGTAGACTCCTCAAAATTACCAAGGACATGGCAGATGTCTGCCAACCAGGCCCACTCTTCTGAAAGGAATTGAGGAGGCTGACTCCCACTGCGCCGCCCATGTTGGAGTTGGTATTCGACTATAGCTCTCCGTTGTTCATAGAGCCTGGCCAACATGTGGAGCGTAGAGTTCCACCGTGTGGGCACGTCGCACAGCAGTCGGTGCACTGGCAGCTTAAAGTGATGTTGCAGGGTGCGCAGGGTGGCAGCGTCCGTGTGGGACTTGCGGAAATGTGCGCAGAGCCGGCGCGCCTTTACGAACAGGTCTGACAAGCGTGGGTAGCTTTTCAGAAAGCGCTGAACCACCAAATTAAGGACGTGGGCCAGGCATGGCACGTGCGTGAGGCTGCCGAGCTGCAGAGCCGCCACCAGGTTACGGCCGTTGTCACACACGACCATGCCCGGTTGGAGGCTCAGCGGCGCAAGCCAGCGGTCGGTCTGCTGTGTCAGACCCTGCAGCAGTTCGTGGGCCGTGTGCCTCTTATCGCCTAAGCTGAGTAGTTTCAGCACGGCCTGCTGACGCTTGCCCACCGCTGTGCTGCCACACCGCGCGACACCGACTGCTGGCGACATGCTGCTGCTAACACATCTTGATTGTGAGACAGAGGAGGAGGAGGAGGAGGAGGGTGCTTTAGTGGAGGAAGCATACACCTCCGCAGATACCAGCACCGAGCTGGGGCCCGCAATTCTGGGGGTGGGTAGGACGTGAGCGGTCCCAGGCTCTGACTCTGTCCCAGCCTCCACTAAATTCACCCAATGTGCCGTCAGGGAGATGTAGTGGCCCTGCCCGCCTGTGCTTGTCCACGTGTCCGTAGTTAAGTGGACCGTGGCAGTAACCGCGTTGGTGAGGGCGCGCACAATGTTGCGGGAGACGTGGTCGTGCAGGGCTGGGACGGCACATCGGGAAAAGTAGTGGCGACTGGGAACTGAGTAGCGCGGGGCCGCCGCCTCCATGATACTTTTGAAGGACTCCGTTTCCACAACCCTATACGGCAGCATCTCAAGGCTGATGAATTTTGCGATGCGGACGGTTAACGTTTGAGCGTGCGGGTGCGTGGCGGCGTACTTGCGCTTGCGCTCGAACACTTGCGCAAGCGACGGCTGAACGGTGCGCTGAACTACACTGCTGGATGGGGCCGAGGACAGCGGAGATGAGGGTGTGGGTGCAGGCCATGAGGCGGTAGTGCCTGTGTCCTGAGAGGGGGGTTGCATCTCAGTGGCAGGTTGGGGCACAGGGGGAGAGGCAGGGGTGCAAACCGGAGGCGGTGAACGGCCTTTGTCCCACCTTGCGGGGTGCTTGGCCATCATATGTCTGCGCATGGTGGTGGTGGTGAGGCTGTTGGTGTTGGCTCCCCGGCTGAGCTTTGCGCGACAAAGGTTGCACACCACTGTTCGTCGGTCGTCAGGCGTCTCTGTGAAAAACTGCCAGACCTTAGAGCACCTCGGCCTCCGCAGGGTGGCATGGCGCGAGGGGGCGCTTTGGGAAACACTTGGTGGATCATTCGGTCTGGCCCTGCCTCTACCCCTGGCCACTGCACTGCCTCTTGCAACCTGCCCTGCTGATGCCCTTGACTCCCCCTCTGAAGACCTGTCCTCCTGAGTAAGCGTTGCACACCAGGTGGGGTCAGTCACCTCATCGTCCTGCTGCTCTTCCTCCGAATCCTCTGTGCGCTGCTCCCTGGGACTTACTGCCCTTACTACTACCTCACTGCAAGACAACTGTGTCTGATCGTCATCGTCCTCCTCACCCACAGAAAGTTGTTGAGACAGTTGGCGGAAGTCCCCAGCCTCTTCCCCCGGACCCCGGGAACTTTCGAATGGTTGGGCATCAGTGACGATAAACTCCTCTGGTGGGAGAGGAACCGCTGCTGCCCAATCTAAGCAGGGGCCCGAGAACAGTTCCTGGGAGTGCTCCCGCTCCTGAGCAGGTGTTATTGTAGTGGAGTGAGGAGGCTGGGAGGAAGGAGGAGCAGCAGACAGAGGATTCGGATTGGCAGCAGTGGACGGCGCAGAACTGCGGGTAGACGATAGGTTGCTCGAAGCACTTTCTGCCATCCAGGACAGGACCTGCTCACACTGCTCATTTTCTAATAACCGTCTCCCGCGTGGACCCATTAATTGGGCGATGAATGTGGGGATGCCAGAAACGTGCCTCTCTCCTAATCGCGCAGCAGTCGGCTGCGACACACCTGGATCAGGAGCTTGGCCTGTGCCCACACCCTGACTTGGCCCTCCGCGTCCTCGGCCGCGTCCACGTCCTCTAGGCCTACCCCTACCCCTCAGCATGCTGTATTACCAGTGATTTGATTTCACAGGCAGGAAATAAATTGGCGCAAGACTGCAGGCCAAATATAATTTTTGCCCTTTTTGGAAAACGAAAGGCCCCACTGCCTCTAGTGAATGAATTATCTAAGTTTAATAACTGTGCTGTGTCCCTGCTTATGTGTCACAGAACGTGAGGGTAGCAGAGTTATTATAACTCTGGCAGAGCAGGTATTTTTTTTCCCAATTAAGGAAAGCAAATGGCGAAGCCAGCAGTAAAGCGTAGCTGGGTGCGTATGATTTAGCACTGTTCTTCACGCAGCTCACACGTCTCCACCGCCCGTAAGGACAGACAGAGGCTGGACAAATAGATTTGTTTTCAGTTTTTTCCCACCAAAAGGCAGCACTGCGTATATTCTATGAACATGAGAAGTTTAATAACTGTGCTGTGTCCCTGCTTATGTGTCACAGAACGTGAGGGTAGCAGAGTTATTATAACTCTGGCAGAGCAGGTATTTTTTTTCCCAATTAAGGAAAGCAAATGGCGAAGCCAGCAGTAAAGCGTAGCTGGGTGCGTATGATTTAGCACTGTTCTTCACGCAGCTCACACGTCTCCACCGCCCGTAAGGACGGACAGAGGCTGGACAAATAGATTTGTTTTCAGTTTTTTCCCACCAAAAGGCAGCACTGCGTATATTCTATGAACATGAGAAGTTTAATAACTGTGCTGTGTCCCTGCTTATGTGTCACAGAACGTGAGGGTAGCAGAGTTATTATAACTCTGGCAGAGCAGGTATTTTTTTCCCAATTAAGGAAAGCAAATGGCGAAGCCAGCAGTAAAGCGTAGCTGGGTGCGTATGATTTAGCACTGTTCTTCACGCAGCTCACACGTCTCCACCGCCCGTAAGGACGGACAGAGGCTGGACAAATAGATTTGTTTTCAGTTTTTTCCCACCAAAAGGCAGCACTGCGTATATTCTATGAACATGAGAAGTTTAATAACTGTGCTGTGTCCCTGCTTATGTGTCACAGAACGTGAGGGTAGCAGAGTTATTATAACTCTGGCAGAGCAGGTATTTTTTTTCCCAATTAAGGAAAGCAAATGGCGAAGCCAGCAGTAAAGCGTAGCTGGGTGCGTATGATTTAGCACTGTTCTTCAAGCAGCTCACACGTCTCCACCGCCCGTAAGGACGGACAGAGGCTGGACAAATAGATTTGTTTTCAGTTTTTTCCCACCAAAAGGCAGCACTGCGTATATTCTATGAACATGAGAAGTTTAATAACTGTGCTGTGTCCCTGCTTATGTGTCACAGAACGTGAGGGTAGCAGAGTTATTATAACTCTGGCAGAGCAGGTATTTTTTTTCCCAATTAAGGAAAGCAAATGGCGAAGCCAGCAGTAAAGCGTAGCTGGGTGCGTATGATTTAGCACTGTTCTTCAAGCAGCTCACACGTCTCCACCGCCCGTAAGGACGGACAGAGGCTGGACAAATAGATTTGTTTTCAGTTTTTTCCCACCAAAAGGCAGCACTGCGTATATTCTATGAACATGAGAAGTTTAATAACTGTGCTGTGTCCCTGCTTATGTGTCACAGAACGTGAGGGTAGCAGAGTTATTATAACTCTGGCAGAGCAGGTATTTTTTTTCCCAATTAAGGAAAGCAAATGGCGAAGCCAGCAGTAAAGCGTAGCTGGGTGCGTATGATTTAGCACTGTTCTTCACGCAGCTCACACGTCTCCACCGCCCGTAAGGACGGACAGAGGCTGGACAAATAGATTTGTTTTCAGTTTTTTCCCACCAAAAGGCAGCACTGCGTATATTCTATGAACATGAGAAGTTTAATAACTGTGCTGTGTCCCTGCTTATGTGTCACAGAACGTGAGGGTAGCAGAGTTATTATAACTCTGGCAGAGCAGGTATTTTTTTTCCCAATTAAGGAAAGCAAATGGCGAAGCCAGCAGTAAAGCGTAGCTGGGTGCGTATGATTTAGCACTGTTCTTCACGCAGCTCACACGACTCCACCGCCCGTAAGGACGGACAGAGGCTGGACAAATAGATTTGTTTTCAGTTTTTTCCCACCAAAAGGCAGCACTGCGTATATTCTATGAACATGAGAAGTTTAATAACTGTGCTGTGTCCCTGCTTATGTGTCACAGAACGTGAGGGTAGCAGAGTTATTATAACTCTGGCAGAGCAGGTATTTTTTTTTCCCAATTAAGGAAAGCAAATAGCGAAGCCAGCAGTAAAGCGTAGCTGGGTGCGTATGATTTAGCACTGTTCTTCACGCAGCTCACACGTCTCCACCGCCCGTAAGGACGGACAGAGGCTGGACAAATAGATTTGTTTTCAGTTTTTTCCCACCAAAAGGCAGCACTGCGTATATTCTATGAACATGAGAAGTTTAATAACTGTGCTGTGTCCCTGCTTATGTGTCACAGAACGTGAGGGTAGCAGAGTTATTATAACTCTGGCAGAGCAGGTATTTTTTTTCCCAATTAAGGAAAGCAAATGGCGAAGCCAGCAGTAAAGCGTAGCTGGGTGCGTATGATTTAGCACTGTTCTTCACGCAGCTCACACGTCTCCACCGCCCGTAAGGACGGACAGAGGCTGGACAAATAGATTTGTTTTCAGTTTTTTCCCACCAAAAGGCAGCACTGTGTATATTCTATGAATAATAACTGTGTTGTGGCCCTGCCTATACAATTCTTTCCCTGCAGTATCAATGGAGGGTGGAATGCTCTGCAGAGGCGATTTTGAGAAGCCCAAAAAAAATGCAGCACAGCTAACAGCAGCCTGGACAGTACTGCACACGGATAAATATGGCCCTAGAAAGGACCGTTGAGGTTCTTGAAGGCTACACTCACTCCTAACACTCTCCCTGCCTATGCAGCACTTCTGTCCCTAATGCCAGGTGCAACGGTCTGCAGAGGCGATTTTGAGAAAAAAAAAATCCCACTGCTAACAGCAGCCAACACACAGCTATCAGTGGCCCTAATAAGGACCTTTGGGGGGTCTTGAAGCCTACACTAACTACCAATTCTTTCCCTACAGCAGCTCCGGTATAAACAGCACTGTCCCTCATCTAACTCACACCGCATCTGAGGCGAGCCGCGGGAGGGGCCGACTTTTATATTAGGCGAACACCTGATCTCGCCAGCCACTCACAGCAGGGGGGTGGTATAGGGCTTAAACGTTGCAGGGGGAAGTTGTAATGCCTTCCCTGTCTTTCAATTGGCCAGAAAAGCGCGCTAACGTCTCAGGGAAGGAAGTGAAAGTAACCAGAACACCGCATGGTGTTCGTTACGAATAACGAACATCCCGAACACCCTAATATTCGCACGAATATCAAGCTCGGACGAACGCGTTCGCTCATCTCTAGTTCCCAAGCAACACAGCATGCCTAAATGTTTTACAAAATATCAATCTACCCACCCTCTCCAAGACCCAGAGAAAAACCCTTGACTCTCGATTACAGAAGCAGAAGTGCTTGAACATATTAATTCCCTCCTAGCTGGTATATCACTAGGTCTAGATGGACTTACAAAACCCTTCGGGAGATCTTATCACAATGCATGTACAAAGCCTTCCAGTTAGTGGCCACAGAATATTCCTTCCCAAAAGAAAACCAGCCAGCTCTAATACTTAAGCTCTCTGAACAAGGGAAAAATCCAAATGGCATACCTCATTATTGAACACTGACATCAAAATTTATGAAAAAATATTAGCCTCTATACTGGCATCTATATTGCCATTACTAATTAAAAAAGATCGAGTGGAATTTATGGAAGGCTGGCAAGCACCAGATAATACTAGAAGGGATTAAATATCATGCATTTTATTGAATCTAAGCAACTACCTGTAGTTCTGCTATCCTTATATGATGTCTGACTAAGGAAGAGTGGAGGGGGATAATTACCTCACATGATCTAGACTCTATGCTTCCAACAACATTAACAGAAAAACAATGTTTCGTCCATCTCTTTGTCAAGCTTTTTGTAGACAGCTTTTGAGTCTCCTCTCAGCCTTCTTTTTTGCAAGCTAAATATTCCAAGATCCTTTATCCATTCCTCAAAAGATATGATTTGTAGATTGCTCACTTCTCTGAACTTGCTCCAGTTTGTCTATGTCTTTTTTTAAAGTGGGGTGCCCAGAACTGGACACAGCATTCCTGATGAGGTCTGACTAAGGCCGCCTGCACACGGGCGGAAATCCCACAGCAGAATTTCCCGCGGGATTTCCGCCACTGAAAGCCTGCATAGGAGTGCATTACAATACGCACTCCTATGCAGACGGCCGCGGTTTGGCCGCGCAAAATCTCGCGCGGCAAACAAACCGCGGCTTGTCCTATTTTTGTGCGGGGCTCGCAGAGCCTCGCACAGAAACGTCACTCACCCGGCCGCCGGCTCCGGTCTGCACATGCGCCAGCTGCCCGGCAGCCGGCACATGAAAGAGCTGGGGCCGCCGGGCGCCGGTGAGTACGCACTTGTCTCTGCAGGCGCTCGGGTCGGGTCCCGCGGCGAGAATTTTCGCCGCCGGATCCGACCCGCTCGTCTGCAGGCGGCCTAAGGAAGAGTAGAGGGGAATAATTACCTCACATGATCTAGACTCTATGCTTCTCTTAATACATCCCAGAATTGTGTTTTCCTTTTTGGCTGCTGCATCACATTGTTGACTGTTGTTCTGTCTATAATCTATTAGTGAACCCAAGTCCTTTTCATGTGTGCTGTTGCTTAGCCCAATTCCTCCCATTCTGTATGTGCTTTTTCATTTTTCTTGCCCAGATGTAGGACTTGACATTTCTCCTTGTTAAATACTATTCTGTTAGTTGCTGCCCACTGTGCCAGCTTTTTTATATCTTTTTGAATACTCTCTTTCTCTTCCCTAGTGTTAGCTATTAGAGATGAGCGAGCACCAAAATGCTCGAGTGCTCGTTACTCGAGACGAACTTTTCGCGATGCTCGAGGGTTCGTTTCGAGTAACGAACCCCATTGAAGTCAATGGGCGACCCGAGCATTTTTGTATATCGCCGATGCTCGCTAAGGTTTTCATTTGTGAAAATCTGGGAAATTCAAGAAAGTGATGGGAACGACACAGAAACGGATAGGGCAGGCGAGGGGCTACATGTTGGGCTGCATCTCAAGTTCCCAGGTCCCACTATTAAGCCACAAAAGCGGTAAGAGTGCCCCCCCCCTCCCAAAAATTTTTTCTTCTGAAAAGCCCTCATTAGCAATGCATACCTTAGCTAAGCACCACACTACCTCCAACAAAGCACAATCACTGTCTGCATGACACTCCACTGCCACTTCTCCTGGGTTACATGCTGCCCAACCCCCCAGCATGACCCAGTGTCCACAGCGCACACCAAAGTGTCCCTGCGCAGCCTTCAGCTGCACTCATGCCACACCACCCTCATGTCTATTTATAAGTGCGTCTGCCATGAGGAGGAACCGCAGGCACACACTGCAGAGGGTTGGCACGGACAGGCAGCGACCCTCTTTAAAAGGGGCGGGGTGATAGCCCACAATGCTGTACAGAAGCAATGAGAAATCCAATCCTGTGCCACCTCCATGGGTGGGTCCCAGGAAGCCACCGGCGGTACATAAATATATCCCATTGCAGTGCCCGTCACAGCTGAGGTAACGTCAGGTTTAATGCAGGTGGGCTTCGGCCCACACTGCATGCCCCAGTCAGACTGGGGTTCTTTAGAAGTGGACACATGCAGTTACAACTCCATGTGGACCGACAGCATGGGTGGGTCCCAGGAAGCCACCGGCGGTACATAAATAAATCCCATTGCATTGCCCATCACAGCTGAGGTAACGTCAGATTAAATGCAGGTGGGCTTCGGCCCACACTGCATGCCCCAGTCTGACCGGGGTTTTTAATACATAGACACTGGCAGGTACAAATCCCTAATGTGAAGTCCCTGTAGACCCACAGCATGGGTGGCTCCCTGGAACTCATCAGCGGTACATAAATGTATCCCATTGCAGTGACCTGCTCAGCAGAGCTAACGTCACATACAATACAGGTGTGCTTCGGCCCACAGTGCATGCCCCAGTCAGACTGGTAATATGTACCTTAACAGTAACCGCGTTGGTGGGAATGTGGTGGCGACTGCAGACCTAGTAGCGCGGTTTTATTTAGTTGGTTTTCGGAATGTGGCCAGGATTAAGTGGACAGTGGCGGGGGGATGGTGGGGGGGGGGGCTCTCTTGTTGTGTCGGTAAAGGTGAAATTCTTGGACTGCCACCAGATGGACCAATGCAAAGGTATTTGCCAAGAATGTTTTCATTGTTGGAGGAGGAGGGGGATGTTTTTGAGGCACTACGTGTCCTCTCCACGTGTCCGTGGTTGTATGCACCTTAGTAGTAACCGCGTTGGTGGGAAATGGCCTCGCCACCATCATGTCTTTGGGAATCCTCTGTTTCCACACCCCAGTGACATAGCATTAGCAGCGGTATAGGTAGAATCCAGAAGTAGTAACATTTCAGCGATAGCATTAGGGACAGGCCCCAGTAACATATCACAAGCAGCATTATAGGGGGAGCACATTTTTAGTTGCATTTCAGTAGTAGTAGCAGTCCAGACAGGCCCCAGTAACAATTCCGAGGCAGCAGTATAGGGGGAGCACAGTATTAGTTCCATTTCAGTAGTAGTAGCAGTCAAGACAGGCCACAGTAACATTCCCGTTGCAGCAGTTTAGGGAGATAACAGTCTCTTTCACATTTCAGTAGTGGCAGTATAGACAAGGCCCCAGTTACATTTATGTAGCAAAAGTGTAGGCCAACCCCACACACCTTGCTGTACCATGAGTGCAGGCGAAGCCCATAAAAATTACTAGGATTACACTGTAGGCGAGGGCCCAAAAAAATTGGTGTACCAACAGTACTAATGTACCTCAGAAAAATTGCCCATGCCCAACCAAGAGGGCAGGTGAAACCCATTAATCGCTTTGGTTAATTTGGCTTAATTTGTAACTAGGCCTGGAGGCAGCCCAGTTAAAATAAAAATTGGTTCAGGTGCAAGTTTCAACGCTTTAATGAGAATTGAAACGTATAAACATTGTTTACTAAAGTAATATGACTGAGCCTTGTGGGCCTAAGAAAAATTGCCCGTTCGGCGTGATTACGTCAGGTTTCAGGAGGAGGAGGAGGATGAATATAATACACAGATTGATGAAGCTAAAAGGTCCCCGTTTTTGATGGTGAAAGAGAATGATGCTTCCATCCGCGGGTGCAGCCTACGTATTGTTTAGGTACCGCTGCTGTCCGCTGGTGGAGAAGAGAAGTCTGGGAAAATCCAGGCTTTGTTCATCTTTATGAGTGTAAGCCTGTCGGCATTGTCGGTTGACAGGCGGGTACGCTTATCCGTGAGGATTCCCCCAGCTGCACTAAACACCCTCTCTGACAAGACGCTAGCCGCAGGACAAGCAAGCACCTACAGGGCATACAGCGCGAGTTCAGGCCACGTGTCCAGCTTCGACACCCAGTAGTTGTAGGGGGCAGAGGCGTCACGGAGGACGGTCGTGCGATCGGCTATGTACTCCCTCACCATCCTTTTACAGTGCTCCCGCCGACTCAGCCTTGACTGGGGAGCGGTGACACAGTCTTGCTGGGGAGCCATAAAGCTGGCAAAGGCCTTGGAGAGTGTTCCCCTGCCTGTGCTGTACATGCTGCCTGATCTCTGCGCCTCCCCTGCTACCTGGCCCTCGGAACTGCGCCTTCGGCCACTAGCGCTGTCGGATGGGAATTTTACCATCAGTTTGTCCGCCAGGGTCCTGTGGTATAGCATCACTCTCGAACCCCTTTCCTCTTCGGGTATGAGAGTGGAAAGGTTCTCCTTATACCGTGGGTCGAGCAGTGTGTACACCCAGTAATCCGTAGTGGCCAGAATGCGTGTAATGCGAGGGTCACGAGAAAGGCATCCTAACATGAAGTCCGCCATGTGTGCCAGGGTACCTGTACGCAACACATGGCTGTCCTCACTAGGAAGATCACTTTCAGGATCCTCCTCCTCCTCCTCAGGCCATACACGCTGAAAGGATGACAGGCAAGCAGCATGGGTACCTCAGCAGTGGGCCAAGCTGTCTCTTCCCCCTCCTCCTCATGCTCCTCCCCCTCCTCCTCCTCCTCCTCAACGCGCTAAGATATAGACATGAGGGTGCTCTGACTATCCAGCGACATACTATCTTCCCCCGCCTCCGTTTCCGAGCGCAAAGCGTCTGCCTTTATGCTTTGCAGGGAACTTCTCAAGAGGCATAGCAGAGGAATGGTGACACTAATGATTGCAGCATCGCCGCTCACCATCTGGGTAGACTCCTCAAAGTTTCCAAGGACATGGCAGATGTCTGCCAACCAGGCCCACTCTTCTGTAAAGAATTGAGGAGGCTGACTCCCACTACGCCGCCCATGTTGGAGTTGGTATTCCACTATAGCTCTACGCTGCTCATACAGCCTGGCCAACATGTGCAGCGTAGAGTTTCACCGTGTGGGCACGTCGCACAGTAGTCAGTGCACTGGCAGATTAAACCGATGTTGCAGGGTCCGCAGGGTGGCAGCGTCCGTCTTGGACTTGCGGAAATGTGCGCTGAGCCGACGCACCTTTCCGAGCAGGTCTGACAAGCATGCGTAGCTTTTCAGAAAGCGCTGAACCACCAAATTAAAGACGTGGGCCAGGCATGGCACGTGAGTGAGGCTGCTGAGCTGCAGAGCCGCCACCAGGTTACGGCCGTTGTCACACACGACCATGCCTGGTTGGAGGCTGAGCGGCGAAAGCCAGCGGTCGGTCTGCTCTGTCAGACCCTGCAGCAGTTCGTGGGCCGTGTGCCTCTTCTCTCCTAAGCTGAGTAGTTTCAGCACAGCCTGCCGGCGCTTGCCCACCGCTGTGCTGCCACCCCGCGCGACACCGACTGGTGGCGACGTGCTGCTGCTGACACATCTTGATTGTGAGACAGAGGTTGCGTAGGAGGAGGAGGAGGAGGGTGGTTTAGTGGAGGAATCATACACCGCCGCAGATACCAGCACCGAGCTGGGGCCCGCAATTCTGGGGGTGGGTAGGACGTGAGCGGTCCCAGGCTCTGACTCTGTCCCAGCCTCCACTAAATTCACCCAATGTGCCGTCAGGGAGATATAGTGGCCCTGCCCGCCTGTGCTTGTCCACGTGTCCGTTTTTAAGTGGACCTTGGCAGTAACCGCGTTGGTGAGGGCGCGTACAATGTAGCGGGAGACGTGGTCGTGCAGGGCTGGGACGGCACATCGTGAAAAGTAGTGGCGACTGGGAACCGAGTAGCGCGGGGCCGCCGCCGCCATCATGTTTTTGAAAGCCTCCATTTCCACAAGCCTATACGACAGCATCTCTAGGCTGATCAATTTGGCTATGTGCACGTTTAACCCTTGAGCGTGCGGGTGCGTGGCGGCGTACTTGCGCTTGCGCTCAAACAGTTGCGCAAGCGACGGCTGGACGCTGCGCTGAGAGACATTGCTGGATGGGGCCGAGGACAGCGGAGGTGAGGGTGTGGGTGCAGGTCGGGAGGCGGTAGTGCCCGTGTCCTGAGAGGGGGGTTGGATCTCAGTGGCAGGTTGGGGCACAGGGGGAGAGGCAGTGGTGCAAACCGAAGGCGGTGAACGGCCTTCGTCCCACCTTGTGGGGTGCTTGGCCATCATATGTCTGCGCATGCTGGTGGTGAGGCTGGTGGTGGTGGCTCCACGGCTGATCTTGGTGCGACAAACCTTGCACACCACAGTTTGTCGGTCGTCTGCACTCTCAGTGAAAAACTGCCACACCTTTGAGAACCTTTGGAAACAGTTGGTGGATTATTCGGTCTGGCCCTGCCTCTACCCCTGGCCACCGCACTGCCTCTTCCAACCTGCCCTGCTGCTGCACTTGCCTCCCCCTCTGAAGACCTGTCCTCAGTAGGCTTAGCAAACCAGGTGGGGTCAGTCACCTCATCGTCCAGCTGCTCTTCCTCCGAATCCTCTGTGCGCTCCTCCCTCGGATTTACTGCCCTTACTACTACCTGAGTGATAGACAACTGTGTCTCATCGTCATCGTCCTCCTCACCCACTGAAAGCTCTTGAGACAGTTGCCGGAAGTCCCCAGCCTCATCCCCCGAACCCTGGGAACTTTCCAAAGGTTGGGCATCAGTCACGACAAATTCCTCCGGTGGGAGAGGAACCGTTGCTGCCCATTCTGGGCAGGGGCCCGGGAACAGTTCCTGGGAGTCTGCCTGCTCCTCAGAATGTGTCATTTTCATGGAGTGAGGAGGCTGGGAGGAAGGAGGAGCAGCAGCCAGAGGATTCAGAGTTGCAGCAGTGGACGGCGTAGAAGTCTGGGTGGTCGATAGATTGCTGGATTTACTTTGTGCCATCCACGACAGGACCTGCTCACACTGCTCATTTTCTAAAAAACGTCTACCGCGTGGACCCATTAATTGTGAGATGAATCTGGGGACACCAGAAACGTGCCTCTCTCCTAATCCCGCAGCAGTCGGCTGCGATACACCTGGATCAGGAGCTCGGCCTGTGCCCACACCCTGACTTGGGCCTCCGCGTCCTCGCCCGCGTCCACGTCCTCTAGGCCTACCCCTACCCCTCAGCATGGTGTATTACGAGTAGAGCAGAAACAGAACGCTGTAATTAAATGTGCCGCTTATTGGCCTGTGGTTGGAGGCTGACTTCGCTTACGGAACGCACAGCAGAGCCAGGAAACAATTTTGCGCACGCCTGTAGTGAGACATAGGTGCGTATGACTGAGCTAGTGGAATTCACAGCGCAGAAGCAGTCAAGTGGCCGAAGGGCAGTTGTAGGCCTTAAGTATTTTGCTTCAATTTTTTTAAATGGCGAGCTGAAACACCAGACAGATACTGTATGCAGCGTATATTATGTATACTGTTTCCCTCTGGCGCTATGACGGCGGGGATGTAACGGGCACAGCAGAGCCAGGAAACAATTTTGTGCACGCCTGCAGTAAGACGTAGGTGCGTATGACTAAGCGAGTGCAATTCACAGCGCAGAAGCAGTCAAGTGGCCAAAGGGCCGTGGTAGGCCTTAAGTATTTTGCTTCAATTTTTTTAAATGGCGAGCTGAAACACCAGACAGATACTGTATGCAGCGTATATTATGTATACTGTTTCCCTCTGGCGCTATGACGGCGGTGATGTAACGGGCACAGCAGAGCCAGGAAACATTTTTGCGCACGCCTGTAGTGAGACGTAGGTGCGTATGACTAAGCGAGTGCAATTCACAGCGCAGAAGCAGTCAAGTGGCCAAAGGGCAGTGGTAGGCCTTAAGTATTTTGCTTCAATTTTTTTAAATGGCGAGCTGAAACACCAGACAGATACTGTATGCAGCGTATATTATGTATACTGTTTCCCTCTGGCGCTATGATGGCGGTGATGTAACGGGCACAGCAGAGCCAGAAAACAATTTTGCGCAAGCCTGCTGTAACGCTTAGCTGCGTATTAATTAGGACTACTACCCCCAGCAGACACGCAGTACACTGAAGACGGTCACAGGCAGCCCATATATAGTATTGTTCCCCAATTTTTTTGAAAAAGCCCACTGCCTATATAGACAGTATATCTCTTTCACCTTTCCCACTGTCCCTGCCTCACCAGTACTACCCCTATACTCTGTACAATGACTGCAGACTGAGGACGCAATGGTCTGCACGCCTGATATACAGAAAAAAAAAAAAAAGTGCAACACTGCTAAAAGCAGCCTCAACAGTACTGCACACGGTCAGATGTGGCCCTAAGAAAGACCGTTGGGGTTCTTCAAGACGAATATAACACCTAACACTCTCCCTATAGCAGCAGCATCACCAGCACTTTCCCTGATCTCTGTCAGAATGCATCTGTGGCGAGCCGCGGGCGGGGCAGATTTTAATACTCGGGTGTCATCTGATCTCCCCAGCCACTCACTGCAGGGGGGTGGTATAGGGCTGGAACATCACAGGAGGAAGTTGTAATGCCTTCCATGTCTTTCTATTGGCCAAAAAAGCGAGCTAATGTCTCAGAGATGAAAGTGAAAGTAACTCGAACATCACGTGGTGCTCGTCTCGAGTAACGAGCATCTTGAACACCCTAATACTCGAACGAGCATCAAGCTCGGACGAGTACGCTCGCTCATCTCTATTAGCTATCCCTCCTAGCTTTGTGTCATCAGCAATTTTGATCAGTTTCCCATCAATTCCCTCCTCCAGATCATTTCTAAAAATGTTGAACAACACTGGGCCTAGGACAGAGCCTTGTGGTACCCCACTTGATACATTCTTTCACTTGGATGTGCAGCCATTTATGACCACTCTTTGAGTATGATCACTTAGCCAGTTTTGAATCCACCTAACAGTTGTCTTGTCAATCCCATATTTGGTCATTTTTTCAATAAGTATGGTATAGGATACTTTGTCAAATGCTTCACTAAAGTTAAGATATACTATATCCACCGCACTTCCCTGATCAACCCAGTCTATGGTTCTGTCATAGAAGGAAATTAGATTCGTCTGGCATGACTTGTTTGTTACAAACCCATTCTGGCTCTGGGTACTCCATTTTTATCTAAATACTTACATATAAGCGCTTTAATAATTTGTTCAACGATCTTTCCCGGTATAGAAGTCAAGCTCATAGGCCTGTAGTTTCCTGGATCCACCTCCTTCGTTTTTTGAAGATAGGGACAACATTTGCCCTTTTTCAATCTTTTGGGACTTCTCCTGTTCTCCGGGAGTTTTCAAAGATTATGGTGAGTGGTTCAGCAATTACCTCTGCTGCTTCCTTTAGTATCCTAGGATGTAATTTATCTGGACTTTGAGACTTGAATTAATTTAAAGGGGTTGTCTCGCGAAACCAAGTGGGGTTAAGCACTTCTGTATGGCCATATTAATGCACTTTGTAATATACATCGTGCATTAAATATGAGCCATACAGAAGTTATTCACTTACCTTCCCTGCGCTGGCGTCCCCGTCTCCATGGCTCCGTCTAACTTCAGCGTCTAATCGCCCGATTAGACGCGCTTGCGCAGAAGGGTCTTCTGCCTTCGGGTCTGTTTGGCAGCAGCGGCGTTTTGGCTCCGCCCCTTCTACACGTCATCGCGTAGCTCCGCCCCGTCATGTGTGCCAATTCCAGCCACTGCTGCCAAACAGACCCGAAGGCAGAAGACCCTTCTGCGCAAGCGCGTCTCATCGGGCGATTAGACGCTGAAGTTAGACGGAGCCATGGAGACGGGGACGCCAGCGCAGGGAAGGTAAGTGAATAACTTCTGTATGGCTCATATTTAATGCACGATGAATATTACAAAGTGCATTAATATGGCCATACAGAAGTGCTTAACCCCACTTGCTTTCGCGAGACAACCCCTTTAAGTTAGCTATGTGTTTCCTCACCATCTCTCTGGTTAAAGACAGCCTGCATTCTTTTATTCCCCTAATAGCACAGGGAAGATCAGTTGATATTACATCTACTTTCTGAGAGAAAACAGATACAAAAAAGAAATTTCAAAGTTTGGCCTTCTCAACATTCTCTCACCAATTCACCATTTTATCCGCATCCAATAGCATCTTTGACTTTTCTTTCGCTTTTGACATACCTCCAAAATCCTTTTATTGATGTTGGCCTCTGTTCCATGCCTTAATTCAATATTAGCTTTAGCTTTTCTGACACGTGCCCTACAGTTTATACAGACCACACTATATTCTTCTTTAGATATTCCCCCTCTTTTTTCATTTGCTAAACATATTTTTCTTCCTTTTTAAAATATGTGCAAGCTCTGTGTTCATCCATCCCAGACTCTTTAAATGTTTCCAATTCTTCCTTCTTTTAGGGATTGTTAATCATTGTGCTTTGCGAATCTCATTTCATAATATTTCACAACCTCTGTGTACATTTCTGTCCCAAAGAACATCCAGCCTTGGATTTCTCCTACCCTCTTTCTGGGTTCATTAAAATCTGCCTTTCTGAAATCCAACCTTGAGGTCTGTGTTTTCTCAGGTATTCCTCCCCCTTTTATCTGAAATTCAAGGATATCATGATTACTGCTTCCTAAGTTCCTAGCCACCCTTACTTCTTCAACCATTCCATCTCTGTTGGGAAGAATTGGGTCCAAGATAGCAGATCCCCTTGTTTTCCCTTCTACCTTTTAGAAGATAAAGTTGTCAGCAAGAGTGGATACGAATTTGTTGGATCCACTACTTTTACCTGAGAGAGATTCCCAAATTTCTGGATAGTTAAAATCTCCCATTATCACTATGTCATGCTTTTTTGACAGCCTGGCCATGTGATGTAGAAAAAGTTCAGCAATATATTCTGCTTGTTCAGGTGGCCTATAGTAAATGCCTACAATAGTGTCATTTCTGTTGTTCTCTCCTTGTATTCTTACCCAAACATTTTCTACAAAGCTACGATGCTCTGAAGCTTGAATCTCTGTGGAGATGAATGTTTTCCTAACATACAACACAATACCTCATCCCCTTTATTTAGATCTGTTTCTTATAAATGGGTTGCATCCTTCAAGCCTTGTATTTCAATTATGTGTATCATTTCACCAAGTTTCTGTGATGCCTATGACATCATATTTCTCTTCCTGTGTTAAGAGCTCCCTTTCCCCTTGTTAGTTTCCAATGTTCTGTGCATTTGTGTAAAAACATTTTAGTTTGTGATCAGTGTCTCTTGCTCCTCTACTTTCCTTCTGATTTTTTGTCTTTGTTCTTTCTTTTCACTTCTAATAGCAGGGTTCTCAAATGTATTACTTAGCTATATATTTTTAATGGGCTTTCACTTCCCTTCCCATATTGTTCTAGTTTAAAGCCCTCCTAAAGAGTGAAACAAGGTTCCCACCATATATATGCTTACTTGTTTTTCTAAGGTACAACCCATTTCTAGAAAGCAGTCCATCATATAGGTAATTCACTCCATGGTCTAGAAATCCAAATCTTTGCTGACGGTACCATCAATGTAGCCAGTTGGCCATCCACTGGGAGGATGGATGAGAAGACTCTTAGTTCCTTCACCTTCTTTCTGAGGTCTTCAAAGTCTCTGCAGATAGTTACGGGGTCCTTTTTTGCAGTGTCATTTGTACCTATATGTATTAGTAGGAATGGGTCGTGTTCCGTAGGACTGAAGAGTCTTGACAGCCTATCAGACACATCTTTGATTTGTTCACCTGGAAGACAGCACACCTCTCGTGAGGTGTCAGGTCTGCAGGCAGTGGCCTCTCTTCCTCTCAATAGTTAATCCCCACAACTATCATTCTTCTTTTCGTCTTCACAACAGCACTGCTTACTACACAGTTCTTTGTGGGTAGAGTCATTTCATGCTTTCCCTTTTTCTACTCTGTTCTGTTCTTTGTGGGTAAAGTCATTTCTTGCTGTACCTCTTTCTCCTTCTACTCAGGAACCAGTACCAGGCCCCCCTGCATGAGAACCTGGTATTGGGTTCCGAGCAGTATGGGTGCTGGCTGACTCTTGATCCTCCTGCTTCTTTGGGTCACATGCTTTCATTCCTTTGCTTATACAGGTACATTGAACATTTCTTTTCCTTCAAAATTTTGAAGACTTTCTTCTGCTCTGTCAAGGAAATCCTCCCCTTCCTTAAAGGGGTTGTCCCGCGCCGAAACGGGTTTTTTTTTTTTTCAATAGCCCCCCCGTTCGACACGAGACAAACCTGATGCAGGGATAAAAAAAAAAAAACGGGTAGTACTTACCCGAATCCCCGCGCTCCGGTGACTTCTTACTTACCTTGTGAAGATGGCCGCCGGGATCTTCACCCTCGGTGGACCGTAGGTCTTCTGTGCGTTCCATTGCCGATTCCAGCCTCCTGATTGGCTGGAATCGGCACACGTGACGGGGCGGAGCTACGAGGAGCAGCTCTCCAGCACGAGCGCCCCATTCAACACAGAGAAGACCGGACTGCGCAAGCGTGTCTAATCGGGAGATTAGACGCTGAAAATTAGACGGCACCATGGAGACGAGGACGCTAGCAACGGAACAGGTAAGTGAATAACTTCTGTATGGCTCATAATTAATGCACAATGTACATTACAAAGTGCATTAATATGGCCATACAGAAGTGTATACCCCCACTTGCTTTCGCGGGACAACCCCTTTAATGAGTTTCAATGTAGCTATTCTCTCCTGAAGACTATGAACCTTTTCCTCCAGTAGAGACACAAGCTTGCATTTCTGGCAGGTGAAGTTTGGCTTTTCCTCTGGTAGGTCTGTAAACATATAGCATAAGTACAGCTCACCATATGGCTCCTCTCCTTTTCGTAGAAAGATAGTGTACAAGCAGCACTCACAATCATCCACTAGGGCAGGACCTTTATAGGTGTGCAGAGCCACAGAAAAATAGGAGCCCGGACTTAAAGCTCCAAAACGCATCTACTGTACTATATTTATTTTTGATATGTGAAAGATAAAAATAATAAAGCTTTTTTATGTGCAATTTATATAGATGTCATTTCTTGTTTTTGATACTGTATTTATTGTCTCTTTTTGATGTTTCTATTTGAACTTTGTTGATACTGTATATGTGTGTATGTATGTACACACACACACACTCATATATATATATATATATATATATATATATATATATATATATATATACAGTTTACTGTATATGTTGCTTGAGATGCTTTACACTCTGTTTATTGAGATCAGTGGCTTTTTACCTTGCTAATATATAGAGTGCATATTCTCTTTTATGATCTGATGTTAATATATTTTGGACTAAAATGGTTGCTCTTTTGGGATTCTATTCACTCTCATTGTATTTTACAAACTAACTGTAGCTTTTGTATCTGGTCTTTATGAGGTTTGAATGACTAATATTGAGATGTGGCCCACTGTACGAATATTGGCCATCTTGGTGCCGATGTTTATGCTGTTGCCAGGCAACGGGATGCTTTTATCTGTCCTTGATATTCTGCTATTTGCGCTCCTGTGGACCGCATATGCGCTGTCTTCATTTTGAGTGCTGGATGACAGTGCCGCACATTGTGGGAGGCACTGCACTACTCGGCCCTGCTGTCCCAACCCGTACTTCAAGCTCCATAGGGCTAGCAGTAGAGTCCTTGCTGTCAGAATATAGCTCTTTTTTTAAGCAGTTTGGGTATCACTACCTGAACTGCTAGCGAACAACAGCGCATATACCTGCTCTACGCTGTAATGTTTATGTTTAGAGATGAGCGAGCACCAAAATGCTTGAGTGCTCGCTACTCGAGTCGAACTTTCAGTGATGCTCGAGAGTTCGTTTCGAGTAACGAACCCCATTGAAGTCAATGGGCGACTCGAGCATTTTTGTATATGACTGGTGCTTCGCTAAGGTTTTCATTTGTGAAAATCTTAGCAAATCACCAAAGTCATGTAAAAAACACAGAAATGGATAGGGCAGGCGAGGAGCAACATGCAGGGCTGCATTTCATGCTCCGAGGTCTCACTGTTAAGCCACAATAGTGGCAAGAGTGAGCCCCCCACCCCCGCACTGTCAGCATAAAGATCGTGGCAGAGAAGAACGATGTTAGCCCATTGAATTCAATGGGGCCGGCAATACAGCCGGCTCCATTGAAAGCAATGGGATGCCGGCGAACGCGGGATGAATTTTCAGGAAGGGCTTAAAAATATAAGCCCTTCCCTGAAAAAGAAACATTTTAGTGCAAAACAAAAAAAGAATTAAAAAAAGTACCTCTCTGCTGCTGCTGTGACCCCCGCTAGTTAAAAGAATTCCCTGCTGATACATCTGCCACATCTGTGGCAGATGCAGCAAAGGGAATTCTTCAG
This sequence comes from Eleutherodactylus coqui, assembly GCF_035609145.1. Classification (NCBI taxonomy): domain Eukaryota; kingdom Metazoa; phylum Chordata; class Amphibia; order Anura; family Eleutherodactylidae; genus Eleutherodactylus; species Eleutherodactylus coqui. Next base: position 180,105,091 of record NC_089840.1, on the reverse strand, counting down.
TTCTCAACCGCAGCTGTCACACATGAGAATCCTGCTGCCGGCATCCTGTCAATGGCTTTTCAGGGAAGGGCTTCATAAGCCCTTCCCTGAAAAGCCATTTAAATTAGTGCAAAAAATAAAAAAAAAACAATTCTCACCTCCCTTCAGTTGCCGGGGCTCAGCGGGGACTTTTAGCGCTGTCCCAGGCTCTGTAATTCTGAGCTATCAGCAGCCGGGGATTTAAAAGTCCCCGCTGAGCCCCGGCAGCTGTTAGTGGCTTTGCAGGGAAGGGCTTCATAAGCCCTTCCCTGAAAAGCCTTTTAAAATAGTAAAAAAAATTTAAAAAATAGGTACTCACCTCTCTTCAGCTGCCGGGGCACAGCGTCTTCTCCTGCTGTCCCCTGCACTGTGTTGCTGAACTGCTGATCTGTCACCAGCCGGGGATTTAAAATCCCCGCCTGCTAAAAAGAGCTGAATGTAATTGGCTGAGGTGCTCAGCCAATCACAGGCAGCTCTCACCTGTCATTCATTCGGGGAGAGCTGCCTGTGATTGGCTGAGCACCTCAGCCAATCACATTCAGCTCTTTCAGCAGGCGGGGATTTTAAATCCCCGGCTGGTGATAGATCAGCAGTTCAGCACCACAGTACAGGGGACAGCAGGAGAAGAAGCGGCTGTGCCCCGGCAGCTGAAGGGAGGTGAGTATCTATTTTTTTTGTTTTTTAAATCACTTTTAATTCATTTCTAGGGAATGGCTTATATGTAAAGTCCTTCCCTGAAAAGGAATGCAGGGAGCCAGCAGGCCATTGTTTTCAATGGAGCCGCCGGCAGCAGCCGCGGCTCCATTGAAAACAATGCTTGCATTCCCTATGGTGCATGCATGTCCTATCTTTGCAGGCACGACCTGCAAAGTACGGACATGTGCACACACCATAGGGAATGCAGTGTTGTAAATACAAGCGTATTACAAGCATATGTAAAGCCCTTGCCTGAAAAACAATTCAGGTGTGCCACGGACCATTGTCTTCAATGGAGCCGCCGGCAACAGAAGCGGCTCTATTGAAGAGAATGCCAGCATTTTTTTTTTTTTTTTACACTAAAACCTTTCTTTTTCAGGGAAGGGCTTATATGAAAAACCCTTCCCTGAAAAAGAATGCAGGGGACCGGCAGAGCATTGTTTTCAATGGAGCCGCCGGCAGCAGCCGTGGCTCCATTGACAACAAGCACGCAGCTGTGCTCACACGTGCTTTTGCTCATACCTAGGTGCGGACGTATGTACGCACCTAAGTACGCACCAAAACACGCTCGTCTGAACGCACCCTTAAGGATGATTTTCAGGTAAGGGCTTATATTTTTAAGCCCTTCCCGAAAATTCATCCCGCGCTCGCCGGCAGCCCATTACTTTCAATGGAGCCGGCTGTATTGCCGGCTCCATTAAATTCAATGGTCAGTGCTCGTTTAATCGAGACAAGTACCGCGTGGTGCTCGTCTCGAGTAACGAGCATCTCGGGCACCCTAATACTCGAACGAGCATCAAGCTCGGACGAGTATGCTTGCTCATCTCTATTTATGTTCCATTTTAGAATTTTTTTTAATGAACATAGACAAAATGAAAAAAAAAAATAACCCCCCAAAAACGGACATGGGAATAGTGGGGTGATTAAAGTGTGAGGGGTGGTGATGATGGGGTGATTGATTTATATGGCACAGGATTTTTCGCTGTTATCTCTCTCCTCTCACAAAACTCTTTCAGGACTAATCTTGTGCCATATTTATTAAACAAATGACATGGATAGGTGTAATAGCTATATCACTGTCATCCATGTTAGCAGGTGCCCGGCACTTTAGGATGTTTCAGGGGACCTCAGGTGAGTATTTTTATCTCCCCTCACAGATCAAATCTGTGGGGGGGGGTGAAAATTTAATTTAATTTCACTTTTTTTCAACCTTTTCGTGATTGCAGTTATCTATTGGATAACTTCAGTAGCTTGGAACCAGCAGATTTCAAATCTCCCAGGTGATCCGATCTTCTGCACATGCGTTGCCATGAGAGGAGCTGAACCATTAACTTTTTATAACTTTTCTGTGATCGCCATTATTATGGTTTTGTTGCCAAAATTGTTATATTTTTTCCATAGTCTTCCCATTGAATTACCAAGACGTTTCTTTGCAGCTGCAAATTGAATATCCCATTTTATTTGGGTGCAACACAAACCCTGCCTAGCTAATAAAATACTTAGAAAAGGCAGATGAGTAGGAGGTTTTATACCTCCTGGATATTCATGACTATTACTTGGCTACACGGTTCCCAACAAACTCCATGGTGGAGGTCTGAGACAAAGAAATATTGGGTCCATATAGAGAGTCACTTAGCATCTCCTGTTTCAACTAAATCACTACTTGTAATTCCTGCTGAATACTACTCAAAGCAGTTCAGGAGGACTGCTGTCCGGCCGTGGCTGAACTCTGTCTGCCGGGACAAGGTGAGTATATATATATTTTTTATTTTTACACAGTTTTGGATGATTTTCAGGGAAGGGCTTGTATTTTTAAGCCCTTCCCGAAAATTCATCCCGCGCTCGCCGGCATCCCATTGCTTTCAATGGAGCCGGCTATATTGCCGGCTCCATTGAATTCAATGGGCTAACATCGTTCTTCTCTGCCACAGCTGTTACAGCTGTGGCAGAGGAGAATGATCTTTATGCTGACAGTGCGGGGGGGGGGGGTCTCACTCTTGCCACTAGTGTGGCTTAATAGTGAGACCTCGGAGCCCGAAATGCAGCCCTGCATGTTGCTCCTCGCCTGCCCTATCCATTTCTGAGTTTTTTACATGACTTTGGTGATTTGCTAAGATTTTCACAAATGAAAACCTTAGCGGAGCACCAGTCATATACAAAAATGCTCGAGTCGCCAATTGACTTCAATGGGGTTCGTTACTCGAAACGAACTCTCGAGCATCACTGAAAGTTCGACTCGAGTAACGAGCACTCGAGCATTTTGGTGCTCGCTCATCTCTAGTTAAAACTAATATATACTTTACTGCATGACAATGCAACCTTCCAAAAAATATGTCCACTAAGGGAATGAGAGTGGGAGTTAGCTCAAGTATTCAGTGACAAAGAATGGAAACAAGCCTTTTATCTGACACATAAAGCATAGCTTGCAGGTGGAGACATTAATGAAAATAACACTGCACTGCTATTATACACCAGTCCGTCAGGCCCACATGTACCCTTACTGCACTGCTAATTGCTGGAGAAATTGTGGTGGTAGGGTAACGCTATTGCATATATTGTGGAGTTGCACTTTACTTCAGCATTATTGGGACAGGTGCTATTTTCTTTCATGGGATGAGTAGTTTAGAAAACCCCACCCTTAGCACTCTTGAATATTGGCTCACATGCAATCTCACCAAAAAGTGTAGATGTTCCTATTTTAGGAAAAAATTATAGCCTTGGTTAATCACATACAGCATATGTCTATAAGAAAATCTTCGCAGGCAATACCTTTATGCTTTCTAAATTCTATCATTTAAGGGCAACCTGGTCATCCAGCTCCTATTGTATACCTGCTGATAAACCCTCATTCTCGTGAAATGCTCATAAACCACCATAGCAAGATGATAAAGACTTGGAGTACTAGCTGAATTATTTTCCTTTTACCTGGTACCTAGCTTTCTGTTTCCATGCTTTTTTGGTTTTCTTTTAAGTTATATGTTTAAATATTCAAACTATATCGTTCAATTAATGTTCAACTGTTTTTTTATGCTATTTGATGTGCTATGATTGTATATTCTCTGTACATGAAAGATGATTACTCCACTGCTTGTACTCTGTTTTGAAATTGAAAAATTTAATAAACACCATTGAAACAAAAATAAGTTTATCTCACACTTAAAAATTTACCGCACAGTGATAGTTTTCCTGTTTTATTTAAAGCATAAAAGTTTTGTATTCTTTGGGCAGGACCCTTTGTTAAAAGTGTACCTGAAATTCATATCATAAAAGGTTATCCTACTGATGGGACCTCAAGTATGTTGCTACAATCTACAGTAGAACCTGGTATTACGTGTCCAATTTCCCTGCAGTGCTATAATATGGGAAATTACATTGCATGATTCCAAATAAAATTAGTGAGCTGCCCATGCAATGCATGAACTGGGAGAGTTCTCCAAAGAGAAGGATGTTGAACAAAACCTGTCTCACTGAATATGTAGTCTGAGCTGTAGGTAGCATGCCATAGAGCAGGAGGAGCTGAGCAGATTAATTTATAATTTTGTGTAGAAAAGGGAATTACAATTTGTAATTAATTTAATATCATGCATATTCTGAGTTTAGGAGTCCAGTGGGTGGTTTCATTTAGTGATTGATAGCTGTTTCTGTATAAAGGCTGATTTACACGCAACAATATCGCTCAAAATGAATTTAAACAATGGCTTTTAAGTGATAATCGTGCAATGTAAATTCTCCCATTGTTTGCTTTTCTGCTGAATGATGGATTTCATGTGAGCATGAAATCCATTGTTTGTGATAGCAGGGACTGCATGCTAAGTTCTCCAAGGGAGCGCTGCTAACATTGTTTTATGCAGTCCAGCTACAGTCTCATGGCAGAACAAAGGGGCTATATGCAGATGACAGACCACCTGCTTTTATCTGCATACAGCAAAGGAAGCCTCATATACATGCAAATTAAGCTGATAAGTTACTAATCGGCATTAGTGCCCATTAGTAGCTTATGCAAAATGATCGCTTAAACTGTCAAACAAACTAAAGAATTTTGAGAGATCATCTTTGTGTTGTAAATAGGGCTTTAGTGTACATACAAACACAACTATCAGGGTGAAACCTCACGAACGTACATCGGCTCGGTTTTCACGCCGAGCCTATATACGTTGTCCTCGTGTGCAGGGGGGGAGGCTGGTAGAGCCAGGGGCAGGAACTGAGCTCCCGCCCCCCTCTCTGCCCCCCCCTTCCCTCTGCACTATTTGCAATGGGGAGAGGTGGGACGGAGGCGGGGCTAATTCTCGGAACTTAGCCCCGCCCCCGCCCAACCTCTTCCCATTGCAAATAGTGCAGAGGGGCGGAGAGGAGGCAGAGAGGGGGCCGGGAGCTCAGTTCCTGCTCCTGGCTCTTCCATCCTCCCCCCCCCTGCACAGGAGGACAACGTATATCGGCTCGGCGTAAAAACCGAGCCGATATACGTTCGTGTGACTTCACCCCCAATCAGTAGGTACCACTGGACTTCTAAGCCCAGAATTAGAGCAAATTAAAATGAAAAGAATTGCAGGTTATATTGAATTTTTTCCCACAAAACTATATATTGATCTAGACAGCAAATTCTGCCCTATAACATGATGCTGACACACCAGACTGCATATACAGCATTACAGGTTCCAAATGAAAGACTTAATTTGAAAATGTACATGTAGGAGAATTACCTGATAATCCTTAGCTCCTTGGTGGTTTAGTATTCTGTAGTTTATTTTGCCTTTGTTTTAATGTAATTTAGATATACAAGCACTGATTTTATGCTGAGCTTGTGATAGACTAGAGTTTAAGCATAGTAACCAATCGGAGAAGGAAGAGCTTCATGCAGGAGGAGGGAGCAGGGTCACCAACCATCCCAAATTTCCTGGACATTCCATAAAAATAGGGTCCTTATTTCAGTGTCTGGGAGGTTTTTTCTGACGGTGGTGGCACCTGAGAATAGCTGTGTCCTTTGATATTTTTGAGGTTGGTGGTATTTGAGTAGGTCATTATGAATGTCGTTATTGCTATTTTATAGCTGACAGTAAATTCTGATGATGAGTTCATGTATGTACCTAACCTACAAACATGTATAATTTCTAATCTTTATCATTTAGTAAAAAATGACTGTCCATGACTTTTCGATAAATTGTCCAGAAAAAGGAAAAATCAGGTTGGCAACCCAGGGAGCAAGACAATAGTAGCTATAAACAGATTTTTTTCAGGAGCAGAAAAAAAAAGGATTTGCAGTTTTTCAAGAAACATCACTATGACTGCTTATAGAAATGGTGGTATTGCAGTTCAGCTCCATTAACTTGAATGGGGATACTAAGAAGCAATACCAGCCCACAGCCCATGTGATATTATTTCTGACAAAACAGTGGACTATTTTTTTTTTCTAGTTTTAGGCACAGGGTTACCAAAGGTGCAGAAATTTCTGGACAGTTCATAAAAACAGGGCACTTTTTTCCAATGTCCATGTAAAAATAAAGCTGTCTCTGTGATTTTTTTCTGAGGCTGTTAGTACTTGAGCAGGTCATTATAACTGTAATTATTGTTATTTTACAGTTCACAGTAAACACTGCTGATGAATTCATATAAGTATCTGACCTATAAACATGTTTCATTTCTAATCTTTATCATTCAGTAAAAAATATTGACTGTCCATGATTTTTGGATAAATTGCGCAGGTTAAATTAAGATTGACAACCATGTCTGGACACACCCCTTTAACTAAGTAGGTGGATTTCATACCATAGAATGTGTTCGCACATAACTGTATTGCTATTGAAAAGTCAATGTGTGGAAGACATCTGAGCTTGACATTTTGATTTCTGCCTTAATGTGTTGCTGATACACCAGCAGATCCACACTTGGATTAACCCTATTAATTTGACTAATCCACATGGCATAATTTATGGACATTCCACATGGAATATATGAGAAGAATGAGCATAGATTTCCTTTTTCCACTATTTGAGAATGGGATAAGAAATGTGCCATTCACTTCCACTGGATGTGGAAGATTTAGTGAGCATTTCAGCATAAAATCTATAATGAAATCCTTATCAAATTCAAAATGTCTGAATTAGTCCTTAGAGTATGTTTTACTTTCTATTTTTTATCATGAATTTGTGTGGAGGAAATATGCAGCCTGTTAGTAAAATGAATATGAATACATTTTTTTTTGCGGTAGCTATCTTGTATGATCCTTCATACATTGTCATTTATCCTTTTGAAATAAGACACTACAGATATTACATAGTTGTTCAAAAAAGCCTTGGGTGAACGGAAGAGGCCGGAGCTACCAGAAGATAATGAAAAGCCTCCAGACTGGCCCCCATGTCAAGATGACATTTTCCTAACTGGTCACATATGTTCAAAAATATTCTGTTTAAGTAACTTATTGTTTACCATTACTGTACTCTTATGTTCTGAGAAGCTAACCATGAATGATTCTACTGTGCCTGTGCTGCATTTGATTGGTATTTTAGATATTAAATTCTTTATCTTGCATATTCATATTGTGTTTATGTTTTATCGACCAATGGTAATAAATGAATTATAATAAATTTGAATTATTGTAGTCAAAGCATGTGCCTCTATAAAAACTGCTGCCTGTCAATCAATAAACAGATAACTTTTGAGCATGTTTATTTGTGTTGTGGTGAAGTTATTTCCTGGCCTCAGCTATCCTCTAACTGAATTTGGGCCCCAGAAGCATATCGTATAGCAAATATAGTTATTTGCACTAACACAGCATATTAAATGTACAGGCCAAGTAGATAAAATGTTAAGAAATCTTATCCATATGATGCAGAAATAACCCACTTAGAGTGGTAGAGTTGGAAGAGACCTCCAGAGTCATCTGGTCCAACCCCCCTGCTCAATGTAGGATTTACTAAGTCATCCCAGACAGATATTTTATCCAGTCTTTGTTTGAACACGTCCATTGAAGTAAAACTCTCCACCTCCCATGGTAACCTGTTTTACTCATTGATCACCCTCACTGCCAGAAGGTTTTTTTCTAATATCTAATCTGTATCTCCTCCCTTTCAGTTTCATCCCATTGCTTCTAGTCTTTCCTTGTGCAAATGAGAATAGGGATGATCCCTCTGCACTGTGACAGCCCTTCAGATATTTGCAGATGGCTATTAGGTCTCCTCTCAGCCTTATTTTTTGCAAGCTAAACATTCCCAGATCCTTTAACCGTTCCTCATGGAACATGATTTGCAGACCATTTGCCGTCTTGGTAACTCTTCTCTAAATTTGCTCCAGTTTGTCTATGTCTTTTTTAAAGTGGGGTGCCCAGAACTGGACACAGTATTCCAGATGATGTCTGACTAAGGAAGAGTAGATGGTAATAATTACCTCACATGATCTAGATTCTATGCTTCTCTTAATACATCCCAGAATTGTATTTGTCTTTTTGGCTGCTGCATCACATTGTTGACTCATGTTCAGTCTATGATCTATTACTATTCCCAAGTCTTTTACACATGTGCTCTGCTTAGCCCAATTCCTCCCATTCTGTATGTGCTTTTTTCATTTTTCTTGCCCAGATGTAGGATTTTGCATTTCTCCTTGTTAAATACCATTCTGTTAGTCACCGCCCACTGTTCAAGCTTTAATAGGTCTTTTTGAATACTCTGTCTCTTCCCTAGTGTTAGCTATCCCTCCTAGCATTGTGTCGTCGCAAATTTGATGTTTCCCATTCATTTCCTCCTCCAGATTATGTATAAAAATGGTAAACAACACTGGGCCTAAGACAGAGCCTTGTGGTATCCCACTTGATACATTCTTCCACTTGGATGTGCAGCCATTTATGACCACTCTTTAAGTACAATCACTCAGCCAGTTTTGAATCTACCTAACAGTTGTCTTGTCAATCCCATATTTGGTCATTTTTTCAATAAGTATGGTATGAGATACTTTGTCAAATGCTTTACTAAAGTCCAGATATACTATATCCACCACATTTTCCTGATCAACACAGTCAGTGATTCTGTCATAGAAGGAAATAGGATTCGTCTGGCATGAATTGTTTGCTACAAACCCATGCTCGCACTGGTTAATTACTATATTTTTATCCTGGTACTTGCATACAGGCTTCTTACCTTTTTTGAAGATGGGGCAACATTTGCCCTTTTCCAATCTTCTAGGACTTCTCCTGTCCTTTGGGAATTTTCAAAGATTATGGCGAGTGGTTCAGGAATTACCTCCGCTGCTTCTTTTAGTATCTGAGAGAAACCAGATACAAAAGAGGAATTTAAAAGTTGGGCCTTTTCAACATCATTCTTAACTAATTCACCATTTTCATCTTGTAAGCATCTTTGACTTTTCTTTTGGTTTTGACATACTCCCAAAATCCTTTTTTTATTGTTTTTGGCCTCTGTTGCAAGCCTCAATTCCTTATTAGCTTTAGCTTTTCTGACACTTGCCCTACAGTTTCTGCCAACCACATTATATTCTACTTTAGAGATTCCCCCCTCTTTACATTTGCTAAACATATTTTTCTTCCTTCTTAACATGTCCTGTGTTCATCCATCTACAGCATTAATTGATCTGTGGTGCTAATTTTAGTCACCGAAGAACCCTAAAATAATCTTTATTGATATGCGTTAAAATCGTTGGGCTTAGAAAAATCCACAATTAGTGAAGACAAGACATGCACAAACAGACAAAACACGTGTGCTCTTCCTTTGCACAGTATTACGAAATGGTGGTTCAAACAGAGTTCAAGTGATGATTTCCAATGTGCGTTATATCAGAAACCATTTTTTTCTGTAAGAACCTCCCACTAGAGATATAAACAAAAATGAGAGATTGAAGGGTCTCCAGTATCTAAATTCAAGCCTAGGAAATTTATGGGATTTTGACTGTCACAATTCAGTATTGGTATAATATATTACAGTCTAAGGCCTTAGTCAGACGGGCGTTTTTTGCCGCAATTTGCGCATGCGTCCGGCGATTTTATAAAACCATTGCTTTGCAATGGTATCGGACACATGAGCGCTTTTTATGCGCTCGTCCGATAAATTATAGAACAGAAATCGCAGATCGCACCTATCTGCGATCTGCGATTCCTGTTCTCTTCTCTATATGCGCTCAATGGGGCCGGCGGCAGCAGCGCCGACCCCATTGAGAACATATAGAAGACAAATCATTCTTCTCTGCCACAGCTGTAACAGCTGTGCAGAGAAGAACGATGTTTGCCCATTGAATTCAATGGAGCCGGCAATACAGCCGCCTCCATTGAAAGCAATGGGCTGCCGGCGAGTGCAGGATGAATTGTCGGGAAGGGCTTAAATATATAAGCCCTTGCTGCAATTCATCCAGAAAAGTGTTAAAATAAAAAATATATACATACTCACATGCTCCCGGCAGCCGGAGTTCCGTGCGGCCGTACTGCAGTGGGTGTGAAGGGGGTGTGAGTCAGACCTGTCCCCTGATTGGCTCAGCGCTGAGCCAATCAGGGGACAGGTCTGACTCACACCCCCTTCACACCCACTGCAGGCCGGCCGCGCGGAACTCCGGCTGCCGGGAGCAGGTAAGTATATATATATTCTTTATTTTAACACTTTTCTGGATGAATTGCAGGGAAGGGCTTATATATTTAAGCCCTTCCCGACAATTCATCCCACACTCGCCCGCAGCGCATTGCTTTTAATGGAGCGGGCTGTATTGCCGCTCCATTGAATGCAATGCGCTGGACAGCTCCGGCCCGTTTCTAATGAAACGCGGCTAGGAGCAGATTTTCGGGCGATTTTTGGGCACCGGTCACGCGATTTGCGGATGCGCATCCGTCATGCGATCCGCAAATCGCGCGAAAAAACGCCCGTCTGACTAAGGCCTAATACTTATTCCCCCTCTAGGTAAATGAACTGGATAGACTACCTCCACTCATATATAGCAATTTAGCCTATATAGTTAAACAGGTTATGCCCTAACATTTGTTGATGTCAATGTAATGTTGATGTCACTGTAATAGAATAGACAGTAGTCTCATAGATGGATATCTACTGGTAAAGATGAATGAAGAGTATAGTTTCCAAACAAGATAATTATGGTTCAATGCATTTCAGTTGGACCTACAACTTTTCAAGAACCAGGTGGTCAGAGGTTTCAGAAGTGACCAGGAGGGGGTCTGGTGTAATGACACCCACTCCTAGACGGAAGGGTGGAGATCTGATGTGTGTCTCCTCACTCCTAACAGGAGTCGTAAGTGACTGAATGATAATGGACATATATTTTAACGTCCAAAAAGTTGCTTCCTAAGTCTCATATTTTGAGACTGGGTAGATGTTTCTGAGTGCAGTGGAGGGTAGTGCTTAATTCTGATATATATTTATTTAGAGCATATTACGTTCCTTGCACACACTCACATCTATAGCTCTCTCGAAACTAATGTGGAGACAATTTATCTTGGACTAGACCTGCATGCCCTGTTATCAGACAGCAGAACAGGGTTTAATCTGCTTGGTATTAGACTTTCTCCCCGCTCGTCTCTAAAGATTCGGGGGCCAGGTGACAAGGTGACAAGTGAGTTGCGGCGGGGAGCGGGTGGGAGAGAGGGAGAGAGAGATCTCCCCTCCGTTCCTCCCCGCTCTCCCCGCCCCCCACTGGCCCCCGAATCTTTAAAGACGAGTGGGGAGATACTCGGCTAAGGCACTACTCGCTCGAGTAATGTGCCTTAGCGAGTATACTCGCTCATCTCTACATATGACCAAATCCAATCCTTTTTTAAAAAGAATTGTATAGAGTCTCTTACGATCCCAGAGAGTTTGAGATTTCTTTTTATTGACCAAAGCAATTCCCAGAGGTCCATAACTAGGAAATTTTATAATGTTTTATCCGGAGATATAGGTACTTCAAAGAGGGTCCACCTGGTGAATTGGGAGACAGATTTGAGACAAAGATTTTCTTTACCTCAGTGGTTGAAATCATTTGAGTGGGCAAATAAATCCACCCTATCTGCGAGTTTAATCCAGACCCATTATAGAATACTAACAAGATGATATTTCACCCCTGCTAAACTGGCAAGGAACATCCCCCTTCAAAATAAAGAGTGCTGAAGAAAGTGTGGACAAGAGAGGACATTGCTCCACATTTTTTTTTGGAGTGCCCGTTGGTCCAGATTGGCCCAGATCACACAGGAAATGGATATGTCATTTTTTGTTGACAGCCAAACGTCTAATAGCCAGAAAGTGGAAATCATGCTCTTCTCCAAGTATTAAAGACCTACTTAATACCTTGGCAGACCACTATGCGTATGAAAGGATATATGCTAAATCCAAAAATAACCTGAATTGCTTTGACTTTATATGGGAACCTTGACGAAAGTACATGCTATCAATTTGACATGGCTTTATATTGTTTTGTTTAATTAAAATTTTGTTTAATTACTTGTACATGTGCAAATACAGGTTGAAAATGTCAAGTGTAAATTAACACAAGAGTATACGGTCTTTCAATTGTGTTTCTGGAAAGATTAATATTCTAAAGGTTGTAAAATTTCTTATATGTGTAACATTTCTTCTGTGTGTAATATTCTTGTTACAATGCTAAGGTTGGATATCAAATTGTGCAATTTCTTTTTCTTTCTGTATGTTTTTTCAAGAAAAAAGGAAACAACATTTTAATTAAAATTTATTTAGAAAAAAATGGGTAAGTTATTGGGTACTTTCTTAACAATAGAAGAAAAATTTCTAGAGTAAGGGTGGCTTCACAGGAGCGTCTTCTTTGAAGGCATGTGTCTGCAAAGATAGGACATGCATGCACTATAGTGAATGCACTCATTGTTTTCAATGGAGCCGCGGCTGCTGCCGGTGGCTCCATTGAAGACAATGGTCTGCCGGCACCCCTGAATTGTTTTTCATGGAAGGGCTTTAATATAAGGCCTTTCCTGAAAAACAATAATTTTAGTGTAAAAAAAATAAATAAGTAAAAAAAAACTTACCTGTCCGCTGCTGCCGTGTCCCCGACGGGGATGAAGAACACATCTGCCGCATGTGGGAGATGTTTCCTTCATCCCCGTTAGTAGAAGAATTCCCTGCTGCTGCTGCACCTGCCACATCTGAACAGCAATACAGAGCCGGGGACAGTGCAAAGAAGATGCGGCTGAGCCCCGGCAGCTGAAGGAAGGTGAGTATCTATTTTTTTTCTTTTTTTTACACTACTTTTACTGTTTTTTCAGGGAAGGGCTTATATTTAAAGCCCTTCTCTGAAATCCAATGACAGGGTGCCGGCAGCAGGATCCTCTAACACAGCTGTCATGTGTGATAGCTGCAGTAGGGAATTGAAGAATTCCTTTGCTGCATCTGTCACAGATGTGGCAGGTGCAGCAGCAGGGAATTCATTTCAGGGAATTCTTTTTACTAGCGGGGACGAAGGTAAGGATTTTTTTAGTTTTTTTTTTTTTACACTAAAATTATTGTTTTTCAGTGAAGGGCTTATATGTAAAGCCCTTCCATGAAAAATAATTCAGGGGTGCTGGCAGACCATTGTTTTCAATGGAGTCGCCATTGAAAGCACTGTACGCAGCTACATACTCTCGTGTTTTTGCTCGTACAGAGGTGTGCACATATGTACGCACCTATGTACGCACAAAAACACGCTTGTGTGAAGCCACCCTAAGGGGTGGAAAAGACCAGGGATGGATCATCCCTCAATGTGGCTCTGTTATGTGATAGATAGAAATCCCTACATTTGTTATCCACCCTAAGGTGTGCATTCTGAAGGGTATGTGCTGGGTAACCCCATTGGAGGAACCTGCTGGTTATGTTTCTGGCTTCCTGCATATAATCAACTTGTTGTTAAGAGGCCCTTCTGGCTCTAACGAATTCCCCAGTTGGTAAATTGGAAGTCACATGTGTTATCGGACCACACCGGTACTGATCTGATGACCTCGTTTCCAGGTGCCAAATTGGTAGATATGGAAGCCCGTGATGAGGAGATTTTGCTAGCATTATCTATCAATAGCATGAAATCACTCCATGTTATGTCAAGACACCTCCAGTGAGAATCAATGAATTCTACTTTATTATCAACGTTGCCAACTCTTATACAGAAAGACGAGGGCGTATCCAAATGTTGCTTGGTACAAAGATTAGTGTTACATAGCTTACTGTTACAAAGGTGAAAATACTTATTGATCACAAGACTTATTGACATCTACCGAATTTTCTCAAAGCTCTTAAGGGTCGTCTCAGACACAGAATTACCTAAGTCAGGATATTGCTGTTGCGTTAGACAATATTTCTGCTATAGTTGTGTATCTTCTCTGTTAACATAGCTTAGCCTTATTTAATTTGTCTGTTGACTTCTTATCTTAAAATCCTAGTTCCTGACACTACAAGGCATAGGTTTTAGTCATCTATTTAAGGGTCAATAGTCCAATACAAGGTAAGAAACATACACTTATTGCATTCTGAAACTTAACACTTTATATTCCATGACACTGTGGTGGAAGCCCAGTATATATCTATATGGATCGGTGGGCCTTGGCAGTAGACAGTTGTCAATTTAACATTCTGTATACATATTTGCTTTCTGTCTTGCTACAAATATAATGTTCTTACAGTTATGCAATAGGTACTTCCGCTCATATGAAAATATCTGTTTTATAACTCTGCTGACATGGGGAAGCCAACATGATACTTCTGTTCTCAAAACGCTGACAAGATAATATATAGTATAAACACGTTACATTTTCCATCTGTTTTGCAATTTTGGAGGACAGTTAACTCAGACATGGACAACCGCAGTCTGAAACAGCTACCGCAGAAATTACCCAAGCAATTTTACTGGAAACGTATGCAAATAACATGGGAGGTTTGTGCAATTTATAGTTCATGATGTAACATCCAATCATATCGAAGGAACCACACGTGGCTCCAAGACAACCCACTCATTTCATCCACCACCTGATGGCCAATCACAGATGACCGGAGGATGGAAGAATTGCAAGATGCTTATCCAATAATTAAACAATACGTTGTATCTATGTAATCTTTGACCTGCCCAGATGGGCGGATGTGTTAAACTCTTAAAATAGGCTACACGCCGATCATTAAAGTTAGAATTGAGGAAGCTATACATGCTGAACCTCGTGTCAGTGTGAAAACTTCTTATGCGCATTATCAATTCAGAATTAATATGGAGGGGTGTAAACATTCCAAATTGAGTAAGCCGTGGTTCCACAAAGGAAGGTTCCACGACAGCTGGTGGCCCGTACGGGGAGTGATCGATAGGTTCCATAGAATTCGGACAGAAGACACGGACATATGCGACCTTGGACTTGGTGGGCCCAAAATATCATCAGAACACGGTAAGATAAATTAATTATCTATACCTGTGTGGCTAAGTTCAAGCTCGCCTATGTGCCGTGTCAAGGCCGAATGATTTGGACCCGCTCGACAGGTATTTTTATAAGTCTCGATCACTCGATAAGAACCTGTCATAAGATATAAAGGAATGTTTATATGCCTGTCGTTTTGAGAGTACTGGTCGGTTGGCAAGGTCAGTGAATTGCTTTAAGGGAGAGGAAGTCCCCGCAGGGGCCCCCTGCTCGGGTCAGGTTTGGAGTCTAAAACCTTAGAGTAGGGGGACCTGTCGGGGTAGTTTGACTAGGTGGTCCTGCTCGGGTCAGGTTTGGAGTCTAAAACCTTAGAGTCAGGAAACGGTCAAACGTCTGGACAGGCACCGCTGCTCCGTTAGAGTCTGGTAAGAGACCTAGGAGAGGGGGCCTGCCAGACAGTATCCCGAGGGGCAGTTTAGACTAAACCAGCCGTACTGGTGCTCCGTCTATTTGTCTGTTTAATTGTATGAGAATACCACCCATGTCTTGCCCAAATTGCCAAAAAGGATTGTTATTGACGAAAAGTACCCTCGGATGGGTCAGAATAATTCCTACCCCGCCCACCGCTGTGGTTACGGTCCACTGTTTGAGGATGGTGGTCCACAAATATTTGTTTATTGTTTAAATGTCCATGAGTAGATCCCTCGTCTGAGGGTAGATTGATAAACTGTGTAGCGACAGAAATGCTAGAGACTCTAGGGCGGGGCATATTATGTCCGGCGTCTGAGGAGACTTTTATAATCATGAATCTGGCAGCCATGATTGAAATTGAAAGGCAACAAACATTGTACCAAGGTCAATTCTTACACCCTCCAGGAAAGTGTGGAAGGGGTGGAGAGTCAAGTTATCATTGATTAATCAAGCAATCTTTCTGTGTGTCCTACCTGTCCGTTATATAAAGTTAGTGTGCTTGTCTGTTGTGTAGAGCTAATCCTGCTGAGTTGTTATATAGGAATAGTTTGTTTGTCTGTCATATAGAAGTAGTATCAGTCCTGCTCAACTGTGCCCGTAATTGTTTAGAAAGGAAAAAAAAAGGCTGCTAACTTCATTTAAAAAGAGGAAGTGCCATAACTCTTGATAGAAGGGAAGCAATTCCTGTGCTGTAATAAATAAATAAACTATACGTCCGTCATACAAATGTAAAAAGTTATATGCCACTCACATCCTGAGGGGGCTCTTAAGAATACAAACTGTAACTGTAACAGACTGCGTAGCCCACCATGCCCACAAGAAAATACGTCTATGTTTGCCAAGTCCCCAACAGCGTACATGTTAGCAGCCCCCAATTCAATTGTAACCACATACAATGTTAGGTGGTCACCACTGTGACCGTAAGGTTACAACATAAGATTTATGCATTAGACGTTAGAATTTCCCTAAGTGTCAGAAAAGAGGAAGAGAAGGTGGGTTGAAATGGCGTCTGTATTAATACACGCCAAAGACACCAGCGTTCAATATAACAGTTTAGTGAATAGAGAGAATTGCAGTACATTACCAATCAGATGGAGATGCCCGGCATCTAAGACTGCATCTGCCCGGTCGCCGGAAGTCTGGGACAAAAACTGTTGTAAAAGTAAAAATTAGCCACGTTCTCCCGTTATCTCCTTTATAATCCTGTCGCTGGGCTGTCACATGAGCGAGAGACTTAAAAAGAGGAAGTTACTTGCCCTGTAGTCCCAGCACAAGTAACGTATATTCACAGACAATATAAAATAAATAAATAAACTACAGGGAGTAAGAGAAACTGTAGAGAAACGGTAGAGAAGCCAAGGAATAGGAAACAAGCAGGTAACGATAAGGCCAGGTATCCACAGGAGGAACGGGGCAGATTGACCCGTAATTTGTAAAATGTAAATTGTGTGGTGCATAAGACTTTATCTTTATTGAGTTGCGATGTGTGTCTGAGGACTGCTAACATTGAATGAGGGAATAAGGAAGTAAGTGATTAGCCAAATTCAGAGGGGTGGAGCTAGATGATGCAAGAACACGCCTCTTATCCAAGGAGGGGGTAAGAATCATAGATAGCCAGAAGAAAAAGTTTTGTTTTTTCTCCTGTCCCAAACTCAGCTTTCCACGGTTCCTGACAAATTATAGGACAACTACAAGACAGACATAGGAAAATTGAATATACCCACCATGATAATATATACGAGACCCAGATACACACCCCTGGGTCAAACAGTATCCCCCTAGTTTAAAAAAAAAAAAAAAAAAAAAAAAAGGGGGTGAAGGGTCAGCCACGCATGTTAGGTGCTGTGTGCTGATGCTTTGGAAAAACTGCCAACCGGCCACAATTTCACTGTTAATTTCTCTTGCAGAAGGCTGTAAGGCCTGGAGGCCTCCAAAGACTAACCAAGTTCTGCAGGCCATACCCGTACTTACACCCGTTGCCAAATTCCGCACCTTTCTGGACCTTGTTTCATACTGCCGCCTATACGACAGTATTGACACAAAAGCACGGAGGACAACCACAGCAGATGAGGTTAGATCCAGTGACTTGAGGAGCTCCCTCATCTGCTTGTGCGGTGGCAGCAGTACAGGCAATGGCTGACAAATCTTCTAAGTTGGTATTGGACTATCCCCTAGTGGTCCACACCCCAAATGACACCCAGAACATACTCATGCAAGTGCAACCCAAGCACTTATCTCTGGCCTATTAGATCCGGCTACAATGTGCTCTTTCCATGCCTCCCCCAATATTTCTTCCCAATGTTGTAATACCTTGAACCCGGCTACTCTTCTTTTAATCAGGTATTCCTGGGGGGAGGGGAGGCATAGGTGATCTGAGTATGGCAGATCAGCTATTTTTTTTAAATTATTTAAAAATTCTGTGCAACAAGATTCTGACATTATTGTAGTGA